>NC_088876.1:2784956-3142456 GCF_032884065.1 Artemia franciscana
TTATGTAATAGATCATAATGCAGGGAGCTTTTGCTTCAAATTATGAAATTTGTTTGCTTATTTTTTCACTATTGCCCATCCCCACCCTCAATAAAACCGTCACATGCGTGCTTAAATCAATGTAATTTAAGGCGAGTTGCAAAATGTGTCATTAAATACTACCGCATACACTTCTTTATTTGCTGTTTTGTAAATACGAGCCATTGCCGCTCCCAAAGAAATCTTGCATATACACACGGTTGCCACAATCGGTAACTTATCACCGGAACGGATATTTTCCTTAAATTTTTTAGGGGATATTTTAATTGACTGTAAAATTCGGTGATTGATGATCTTCATCGGAGCAGTGATTATTTTGGGAACAATAGACCCCGTTAATTTCAAGGTAAGGTCAAAATTTTATCTAAATTATCTAAATTTTAAGTAAATCTTTCGAGATTCATTGCTGAAGCAAAAATCAAGCTGTTCTATTTTTCTTTGATTCATTTCTTTTTTCTTTATTCAGAGCTTCGACTAAGGGACAGTCTTAGAGCTAATGGTGAATTATCATTACTATTACTACTACTACTACTGGCAACTCAATGTAGCACCAAGCCAACCGAGGCCAACACAGCTGAGCACGAAGGGTTAAGGATCTTGAGAAGAGAAATTTTTTGAGTAAATGAGGGGGATGAGCCTCATAGTCAGAGCGCCAGATTCTGTATCTCGCTTATTTTGATTAGTACCCATGCCGGAAGGTACAAAAATGTTAAGGGTGGATCCCATGGTAGTCGACCATGCTGAAAACGAATGTCGTAGGGCGCATGTTCGCCGTTGGGGCGTTTCTGAGATATAGGCCAAAAACACCAAATTTGGCCTATAATGGGGTTCGATGATTCTAATTTTTTTTTACAGATAAGATTGGTCAAATCCAGCGTACTTTTATATCAATAGAAAGAAGAGACTTGGGGCTACACGAAATGATGTTGTTTGTAAAAAAAAATAAAAAATAGTACACTTTTTACTGCAGTTTTTAAAAAAAGTCAGATTTTTGTCAACAAATTTCTAACAGAAAAGCTAAAAACTCGAAATTTTTTAAAGATAAAGTATTTTTTTTTTTTTATATTGAAAAAGAAAGCCCGTTTAATTCCGAACACATTGACCTAAGAAAAAAAGTTTAAATTATTATATCTGGGGGGTGTGCAACTTTTTTAGCGAGTGTACCCGATAATATGAATTTTGCTTAGTGACCTGCTACCTAGCGGGAAGTTGATTGATAAGCTAAGCAGAAGAAATTGATAAGCAGGAGATGAAAAAGAAAAGTGAGTCAGGTAGGCCAAGATAAAAAAAAAAAAAAAAAAAAAAACAATTACTTCAGGTTGATTCAACATGTGGTTCTGACGCAAATACTGATTTGCTGATGGATGATAATGAAGAATATGACACAAATTTGGAAGATCAATAAAACAATTTTTAAAGAAATAGAATTTTTAAAAGCACTTTTGGTGTTGTAAAGTTGGCTGGGAAAATGAGTGTAAATCTTTTTTTGCAGAAGTAAGAGACTCAATGAAAGTAATTTATAAAATTAAATATCACAAGAAACTAGGTGATACTGACTAATTTAGATTTATAAGGACTGATAAAAAGGCATGTTATATTAATCAAACAGATTTAGTATTGGAACTTCCAATTCTAGTGAAAATGCTTGTCAAATGGAACATCTATGATTTGAAATTGATTTGTCAATATTTAATCTAATATCTTGCTTTTCCTTCATGAAGCACCAAACAACCATGCAACAGTCGAAAAATCTCTGCGAACGTTCACGGCGATAAGTAAAGCTGTCGGACGTGACGATACGGTGGTCACGCAAGATCTCTTCATTTATCAGCTAGCACAGGGAGTGAAAAGTAAATACCCAGATGACTTCAAAAACGTAATCCTACGAATGGGAGGCTTCCACCTCCTGCTCAACTAACTCAAGGCAGTTGGTAAGATAATGGACAGCTCTGGACTCAAAGAGATTATAGTGCAGGTAAAGCTGCTGCTACCTGGTACATGCGAAAAGGTGTTTCAAGGGAAAGGCTACTACCAAGATATCAATGCCTACTGCATACTGTACGAGGTCTTGCTAGCCCTCTACTGGGAGTCCTTGGAAGAGTATTACTCCGAAGCACAAGAAGACTTATCCCGTCTGGACCAGCTGGGTAGTGCCATTGAGTTATTCAGGACTTCATTGGCAAACGGTGCTAACACGCGAATTGCACTTCAGAAGGCAAACGATACCTTAATCACTTTGGCTCCCATAATGAATGCCTTCAAAACCCTTCGAAATGCGTCACCCACGTTTGCTTTCTGGCGGTAGTTCTTGGAAATACTTGAAATAGCGATGCAATTCAATCATGCTGAACGAGACTGTGACTGGGAGCCTCATTTGACAGCAACTGCTACGATGTTGCCATACTTGGTGGTGGCTGACCATCCTCGGTATACAAGATGTTTCATACAGTACCTATATGACATGCGAAGTTTACCACAAACCTTTCCTGATGTACACAGAAGGCTCATGAAAGGATACTTCGCAGTGAAGAGAACGCACACCAGGTTTATGGCCACCTGTTCCGATCAGATACTGGAATGTACAGTGAACAAGGATGCAAAGACGACGGCTGGAATAATAGGAGAACAAATAGATGAGAGACAGGCTGAAGCTTGGATTCTTACCGATATCCGCTGCCATCAGCAATAGTTTCCTGCAAGTAGTCTGCGTATCCACACAGACATTGAAATATCATGAAGACAATCAGTCGATGACGACGCGATTACAACTTTCACGAGATAGAGTTCGAGACATTTTCACTACATGTGGCAATCCGTTCAGCAGAGTGGACTTCGACCTAGTGGATATTGTGACGTCAGAACTTGTGGACGATTCGAAGATTGTTTCTGATATTACTTGCGTAGCCACAAACGGAAAAGAGGGGGTTGAGGACTTTCTGTGCAACAGGAAAGACGATGTGAAAAAGGTTGCACTTCGAACTTTCCCTTCGGAGAGAAAAACTCAGAAAGTGAATGGTGTCCCTAAAACCGATCTCCTTAGCTCTGAAGTAACAGCCTTGAAGAGAATCATTACTGCTCAGTTGAGCTACGGCAAAGAAAAGGAGAAAGCCGTTTCCTACGGCAAAGATCCTCACAAAAGAGATTCTTCCTTTCCCTCCATCCACTTTTGAACATCTTCCGCAACAATCAACCAAGACATCCTCTGGCTGAAAAATGAGGACGGGAAACAAAGCTGTGCTGTTGAACTGGCTAAGAAAAAAAGGAGGATTTTCAGCTTGGCCACTTTGAAATCCAAAGAAACAACATCAGCTACAGTACACATCATTGACCTAATGTCCAAGATAAGGTCATATCGGCCTGCCAGGTTTGAAACAGTCAAATCCTTCGCAGAAAGATTGCTTCTATCATTGCTGAATTATCTTCCAGTGGGTATTCCTGAAGTCCACATTGTCACACATCGATACAACGGGCTGTTTGGGAAGCTCACGGACACCGGAGAGTTGATATCCTTGAAATCAGCATGCAGACTCCGACGAGGGAAAGGGAAAAACCTCCAGATTTCCGCTCTTAGCACAACTAAAGAATGGGATGCCGTACTTGCAAGCTCAGCGTCTAAAAGCCGGCTCCTCAAAATTTTGTATGAGACCTGGGAGCAGATGAGTGATCTGCTTCCTAACGTACTCAACCTTTTTCTCTCAGGTGGGTTCAAGGAGAGATTCAAAGTGTCTCTGTTCAAGCGTGGCTGCTGTCCAACTTTACCAGAACACTATTACTACGAGGAATGCTTGTCCTCCAGCCACGATGAGGATGACCAACGCCTTATGACACATGTCAAGTACGCTAGCCGTCACGCTTGTAGCATCGTAGCGTGGTTGTGCATACCAACGACACAGAAGTGGCAGTAGCCTGTGTTCATTTTTTTGAAGAGCTTCAAACTGAAGGACTGAGCGAACTTTTCTAGAAGTTCCCGACTTACATTATCCCAGTACACGAGTCGGCGGACGGAGTCCACTTGTCCAAAGAGGAGCAGATTATGTTACCGTTCGTGCACTGTCTGCCAGGTTGTGACACAACGAACTTTTTCTTCGGTGTCGAAAAAGCTTCTTTCTTAAACACCGCGGTGTTTCCAACTTTTGCTCAAAAATGGTGTCTGTGACGGATCAGATCAAGGATACAGAAGGGAAGCTTTCAGTCGACGCGTTTAGAGAATTTTATGACCTATAAAAATTCCTGGTCATTGTAAACAATACGGTAGACAGGCCGGATTCAATTCACTGGCCAATGTAAGGGCTTACATTCGGTGCCAGAAACAAGATGCGAAAAGACTTCCACCTTCTGACAATATCTTCGAGCGATGCATATGAAGAGCCATATTCGCTACATGGATAATCTTGTCGTCAGTATAGGCTCGGCCGAGCATTCCAGGTCCACTTTTCCTTGGATGGAAGATGGCTGAAGGGGGAGTAGATATGGTCGTCTCAAACTGTAAAGAAGCATTGAGCCTGGAATCTTACTGCAGATGCAAAAGTGGAAGATGCAGGGCAGACTGTAGCTGCTCAAAAATGAAAGGATGCTGCAGCTTATGCTCCTGCCGCGGAACGAGGAGGGCATGCAGGGAGTCTGACCTTGCCCCATCTGAATTCTCGGAAGAAGAAAATAAGGAATATTTGTGAAAATTTTATTTGATACCTTTTACTTTTAATTACAACAGGTCTCTAGCCAGTTACTATTACCCAATTTTACGGGCAGGCCGAGTAAGACAACTCCAATGCCCCGACTGAATCCATCTGTGCAGCAGAATTCTTTTATGTAGTAAATAGCTCAGTCATATTACTGGCAAATCAGGTCCCAAAAAGGTAATTGCAGACAGACGCCTTAGTACAACAGAAAACATACTCGTCCATTCTAAAAAAAAGAAAACATTTTTTTAAACCTATATTTGTTTTTAAGTAAAAGTTAAAAATTTTAAACAGTTAGGAAGTTTGAAGTATTCCTACCCTTTGAAGAAAAAAAAAATATGTCCCTTTTCACGATACGGCTAGTGATCATTTCAGTGACACTACAAAAAAAAAACCGCAGACATTTTAAAAATAAAAATAGTTTATATGTTTTTAGCTCTGTACGGAATTGAATGCACTTTCTTTTCGAATATGAAAAAAAAAATTTGTTACCTTGAAGAAATTTCGAGCTTTTAGCCTTTCTTTGAGATATTTGTTGAATTTTACAGCACTTATTTTGAAACTGCAGTAAATAGAGAAAAAAATAGTGTGTTTTGTTCAATTTAAAAATCATATTCTTGTAGATCTAGATCTCTTCTTTCGATTGATATAACATTACGCCAGATTCCTCAACCCAATAAGTCGCAAAAAAAAATCCTGAATCGTCACACTTAGTTATAGGCTAAATTTGGCGCTATTGGCCTATATCTCCGTAACGCCCCAACGGCGAACATGCGCCCTACGATATTCGTTTTCAACATGGTCGACTACCCTAGGATCCGTCCTCAGCATTTTTGTAACTTCCGGCATGGGTGGGTGCACGATACAGAATCTGGCGCTCTGACTATCAGGTGGAAAAATTGCTAAGAAACGAATGTTTTATTTAGTTTTAAGAATTTGGCGCAGTTTGTTCATGTGGGTATAAGCCATCATGAGAATGTGATGACTTTGTTAGTTTCTTTGTATTGGTGTTATTGAATGTTTTTCTGTGCTTCAATCGTTTTGATCAAAAGTTTAAATTGAATCCTTGTATTTTTTTTTGTATGTTTTTTGTGACCATGGCAATAAGGGTTTTTTGTGCTGAGTATACTATATCCTCAACTAAACTAGTATACCTTGCTCAAAACTAAGAACAGGATCTTGCTCTTCATGGTTGCTGAGCGGTAATAATATAAAATTATTAATTGTAGGTCAATAGTAATCGATAGGTTAATAAAAATAACCGTATGTTATTAATAATCTGCAGGTATAATTATTAACTATAGTCCAATATAATCGAATTCCTCAAAAGACCGATTACCAGAAATTGACCTCAACTGACCTCAACTGAGCGGGGGGAAGGGTACAGAGGGAATCATTGCACCCTCTAGATTTTGAAAAATAGTTTTTTTTTGTTTTCATTGAAAAATAGCATTTTTTGTCATTTCATAGAAAAAAAAATGAAAAAAATATTGTCACCCCCCCTCCCAGAATTTTGAAAAATTAATGTTCCCAACCCCCATTTTCCGTGAATTTTCCGCTACTGAAAACAGGCGATTCTCCTGTCCTTTTTATTATCTTGATTCTGTCAATCTTATTTCTCTATAGATGCACTAAAATCGAAGGGCGAAAGAGAATGCACAAGGCTTTCCTGGGGGGGTTTGGACCATATAAAGAAAAATAATTTAATTCCGGTTCATCATTTTTTTTTTTTTTTTTTTTGATCGCATTGAGGGGGGGAGTGGACTAAGCACATGGGGAAGAAGGAATTTTCACCCACCGGACGTGTAGGTATGTGCATACACTGGTACAATATCTTAAACTTTTGGATGGATGCCAAGTTACGTTTGTTACATACCTGTGTTTCAGCTGTAAAGACGCTACTCCTAAGTTCGGCGGGAATATCATCGGTTTTGGCTAATCTAGTGACAGCACCCATTTTCTGATCCAGCCAAATCTGTTTTTCTTGGAGGGCTTTTTCAAGTTTCTGCACTTCAGCCGCATCTATATGGCTATATTTGTCATCGCCACTGGCAAAACTGTCGACAAATTTCCGTGCCTTTTGTAGGCCAGCACATAATTCTTCAATTACCTTTGGACGCAACTCATATTCACGTTTGCGATCTTTGGGAGGGTCTCCAAGTTTCTAAAATTGAGTAAATAATAAAAATTCACTTTTTTGAGAAATCACCAAAACCGAATAAATCACCGAAAAAAAATTGTGAAAAATAAATATTCGATAAAATAAATTCGATTTTATTCAACAAATTATTCAACGGCAAATTTAAAATATACAAGAGTACACCATTATATTCCCCCTGCAAGGATCCATGGCCGGGAATAAGAAGAGAAACAACAAAAGAAGGGAAACCCCCTCAAAAAAAAAGAAAAAAAAGTTAGGAAATGACAAGCGACCACCCACCACTGAATACCCCCTGAAAACTAAGCCAAAGCAAAGTGTCATGCTCAATAAACAATACAAACATACATATTTTCATCTTAGATCAGAGACAGCAACCATAAAGACAAAAAAAAAATATATTCAAAAATCAAATTTTCTAAAGGGACCAAACAAGTAACCAGAATCATACCAAAACGTAAACCAGAAATGCAAGGAAAACGTAAGTAATTCAATTACTGACATTGTATTTCACCACTTTCCTTTAAAAGAAGAAGAGAAAATTCAGGGCCGTATTCAGGGAGTGAATATTGTTTTGCGAAAAATATTTTTAAAGATGTAAAAATCATTGTTTAACCAAGCATAGCTCGGTCCTCTGGTACTAATAATAAATAACAGTCATATCGATTTTCACCCCCCCCCCCAAATTTTCCTCCCGTTCGTAAAAATGTAACAAAATATATATGAACAAATTTTTGTTGTAATTTTTTAAGTTTTTATTTAAGACCGCCCCTCTATTTTGTTGGCAATAAATAATCTATTTGATTTGATTCTACTATCAAAAACCTAGCAGAATTGAGTATTTAGTATTATAAATTATAAATCTAATAATTCAATAGCAAAGTTTAAGTTTAGTGCAAGCCAATAAAATATAAGCATTAAAAAAAATCTACATAGAAAAATTATAAACTAGAGATATTGAAAAAAAATTAGGGAGTAACGTAGTTTTATGAGTTTTAAACTTCTGCCGTACATACCCTAGCAGTTACGAGAAAAATATCCATTTTGATTATTTTTTTTCTTTTTGCAGGAATCAAGGTAAAACCAGTGTTTTCTTATATACGGTTGCTCTAAATCCAGATCTGCCATGCGTCAAAATAGCAGTTACCATTCCTAAATCAGCTTCAACTAGCAATTCGCACATCGATTTAGAGGTATAAAAAAAAACTATGTATAGAGCTTGCCAGTTGCAGATGGAAGTTATGTCGCATGACGGTGTTTTTTTCCCTGAAAACTCGCGTAGTTCACACACTTACTGTATTTTTAAACTTGGCACCCACTAAGTGTTAAAACTGCATACCTGAATCAAGCATCTTTTGTATTAAGAACTGAGTTTACGGGTTTCCCTAGTTTTGTATACATATATGTATACCTAGTATTGTATACTTATATATGTTATACTTATATGGTTCTCCAAGTTTTAACTTAACTAATTTAAAGAAGCAAACTTCATTTCTAGTGTACTTGGTATCCCATATTATTTAAGATAGATCATAAAAGAAAGAATTAGACGGAAAACTTTCCGATGTACGGCTAGTGGGCGCTTTCTCACTGCACGGAGTGAACTGGTATCATGCATTATTGACGTCAATGCCAGACACACTCAAGGAGTGTGTCTGGCATTGTCTTGCCAGACGATGGCAAGGACGATGTGTCTGGCAAGGAGTGTGTCTCCCAGACACACTCCTTAGACATACTAAGGAGTACACACTCGTACTCCTTAGTTCTAGTCTGTATCTCAGTGCACTTTAATGATAGATAAACCTTTCCAAAATTCACACATCTGCACATGGACAGCAATTAGTGCAGATAAAACATGAAATAAAACTGCTTAAATCACTCTGCAAAATTTGCAAACAATAAATTCAACAAAACTCGGAGCAGCTTTATTGTTTAACGTTTATTTAAACGTTAAATAACGTTTAATTATTGTTAAATTATTATTTATTATTAATAAATAATAATTATTATTATCAATATTAATATTTATATTATTATTATTATTAATAATTTATATTATTAATATTTATATTATTAAAAAGCAGCTTTACTATTTTTGAAAAATTTATCGCACCAGAAAATATTCTTTAGAGATTGTTTGTATATGAAACAAGTTGCCCTTGTTCTCCTTACGAAATGGGGAAGGCTTAAAACTATTTTGATTTTTCTTTTTTCTTTTTGCAGCAATTGGTTTTTAAGTGAAATAGTTCTAGAACTAGGAGAGGTAGTCTTGTTTGCGCCAGAAAGATCCACCACAAAGGGGTAGCAAAAACTCAAAATAGGACAGTATTCTCAAATGTTCTTCGAACCAGAACTTTTTGGACCAAATCCTGAAACTTGTTTCATTCCAGAATTACAGAATCCTTAGTACATCAAATATCGATACAAATTTCTACTATGCGCCATAGATATTCAAATTAAGGTGAGTTTAAAAAAGAAAAATCATAAACAGATGAGGTGAGGCAAGTTTCTTAGCTATAGTTAGGTGTGGCCATCTAAAGGGTGACCACACCTAGAGGAAGAGTGAGAGTTTTCAAAGCTTCTAGAAGCCGATCTACCAGCTGCACTACGTAGATTGAAGTACGAGCGAAAATTGTAAGAAAACAAACTCATATTATTGGAATCCAAAAGCAGGTTAAATTTCATAGGTGAAAGCTACAACTTAAATCTCCTACAGAAAGTCATCAAAGTAGAGCTCCATATTACCTTAGTGCTGCAAGGCTTGATCACAAGGCTTCCTTGTGATCACAAGGCTTCCTTGTGATCACAAGTATCACAGGCTTCCTTGTGATACTTTTTACTCGATTACTTTTAGCGCCATTTTATTTTTCTGCAGGTTTTAACGTTTCAACTTAAGATGACAATTTTTGTATCATTTGATAACCAATAATCAGCTTTATTCAGCTCACGAAATACATCTTTGAAGTATGCCTTCTAAATTATTTAGAGTAAAAAAAAATATATTGAAAATTGTTAAAAAAAGGACCATTTTCCTATTTGTTAAACAAAAGTAGATTAATCTACAAGAAAGTAAATAGAATTTTTCTGTCGACATTTTCCTTACCAGGTCCGGGTAATAACCTAGAATCAGGTTTAATTTTTATCACTCAACTTGGGTATTTGTTTCAATTTTGTCTTCTAGTTCTGTTTTTTAATGTTCGTTTCTTTTCTTGAATATTGCATCTATGTTCTTTCTATTTTTAAGTTATTAACTATTTTTTTATGTTTTTTTTTTCTTTTGCATTTTCAGGCAGCTTTGCCATCGGCTTATGTTTGAAAATTTTTGACCGGATTTTTTCTTTAGAATTTGGCCTGGTCCTCGACTGAAATATTATTAGCAAGCAATTACAGTGAGGTACTACTTACACGTAGGTCCTCAATTTTTTGTACATAAACAGACTTCTGGCAATCCTCTCCATCTTCATACAGCCAATTCTCCATCTCTTCAAGCTTTGACAAGAGCCTTTGTCTATCATTTGGCTTAAGGTACGGTTCCAGGTCTGTCTCGTCTGAGGCTCTGTTCCTCGCATCGTAAATGTATTCCTCTAAAGAATTTTTGGAGTCCTGGCGTTCACGTTCTTGACGGTCACTAGCTATCAACTGAGCCTAAAAAACAGCAATAACCTATCTTATTATACGAGCAATAATTAATTTATATATATATATATATATATATATATATATATATATATATATATATATATATATATATAAAACAACAAAAGAGAAACGCACCAACATTTTAATCGACATACATATATTGCATATATATATATATATATATATATATATATATATATATATATATATATATATATATATATATATATATATATATATATATATATATATATATATATATATATATGCTTTTATAAACTTATAAAAAGTATAAGCTTTTACTTTTAAGATTAACCGTAATAATAGTTACCATTCCAAAATCAGAGTTAAATGGCAATTTTTCTCATCCAGCAGTTTTTCTCCAAACGCGTTTTTCAACTTTAGGCTGAAACACGATCTAGATACGTCACTATTTTGGTAAAATTCGTTCCCCCGTCCCAGCCTAATTAACATATTTCATAAATCGTCTTCTGACTAAAACCACAGACTCCTGAAGGTTGATATTGCCTTACGGTCGATTATGCCTTATGCATAAAAAGGAGGAATTCCAACACGCAAATTGTTTGTTGATATCAGTTGATTCGCAACTTTTAGAGAAAGACATTAACATTATGTTAATGTGAAGAATGGCGCTTATTGAAAAAGAGCAAAGGTAGTCAGTCAGTTACACAACAATCAAGAGAAGCAGAACTAAGCTGGACAACCTGGACAATAAGCTGGACAATTAAGCTGGACAACCTTTTTGACATCACTCACGCGAACGCTATGAACATAATGAAAATACCAGAAGATTAAACAGTTTTTACTGGCTTAAAGAGAAAAAGGTAGAGAGGGATCAATGGTTGGTAGGAACGAAAAATTAGCCGGAAAGGAGAAACAAGTTGTAAAAAGGCTAGAAAAGCAAGACAACAGACCAGCGAAGGAAGAAATCCAGGTATCCATTTAGAGCAGGTTCGACTTACAGTCACGTCACTGACCGCCGTCCTAAACCAAATAACTGGCTACGACAGAGATCGAACCCGTGCCTTTTGGACAAAGAATTCTCAAACCAGCGCACAGACCACCTAGCCAGGACGGCCTTAACCTAGATAAAAGCCAGAGTTTATTTTGGTATCGTCTTGTTGTAGCACAGTAGATTGGGGTTCTTCTTGGTAATACGAGGCCCAGGGTTCGATCCCCACCGCAGAAAGATTGGGCGACAAGCTTGCTACTAGTCCTGTAAAATGACTCAGCAACAGAAACATCGTTTCGTCGCCCTCTGCCGCAGTAATGGCTCAAGGGAAATACTATAGCCTTATGTTATGGCTCACGAGGATCCTATATCCTTATATTATGGCTCAGGAGATCTATATCCTATAGCCTTGTGTTGTAGCCGTATGTTATGGTTCAGGGGATCTCATGCAGGGTTGCCAACTGCCGACATTTAAAAAGAGTGCGAATCAAGGCCATAAAGAGTGAATTTTGCTCAAAAAGAGTGCGAGTCTAACAATTTGAGCATCCCCTCTTCTGCACTCCCTCTAAGGTAAAAAGAGTGCATTTCATATTAAAAAAGTGCAAGTTAGCACCCCTGTTCCTTGGGTTAAGTGCACATTGATGAATATGTCAAATACTGATGTTTAAAGCGAATGAAAACTTAAATCCAAAAAGAGTAATTTTTACTCTCTATGCGTTCCCTGAGGTAAAAAAGAGTGCATTTCACAAGAAAAGTGTACGAGTTGGCAATCCTGATCTCACGAGCCTTTTGCTATGGCTCAGGGGGATATTTATCCTATATCCTTATGTCAAATTTGTACTAAAACATGCTTGTGAGACATTACCGACAAAAGTAGAAGATACGAGAGCTTTGGACATCTTCAACCACCGTTGAGTGTGTCATTATCTCCACGTCAACTGACAAAAGAGAATCTCAAATGATGAAGTGACTAGGCCAATCAGAAGAATTCCCACAAATTACCAAAAGACGTCACCTAGAGCTCCTTAGCCACATTTTGCGTCATCCCGCTGGCATGATATGCTAAGACGTCCTTGATTGTTAAACAACACCCAAAACAAAAACCTAGAATTCCGAAGAAGAGCCTGCGGAAAAAGAATCAAAGAAGATCTGAGAGCCATGGCGGAGGGGTGTCCAAAAGCTTGGTCGTAGAATGAACAAAGACTGGCTGAAATTCACTGGAGAGGCTCAAGCCGATCGACCGTCTGAGGTCATTCCAAGGTCCTATGGTGACAGACAGGACAGTATATTGTCCGGTTTCCAACGAAAGTTAAGTAAGAAACTAAAGTAAGTTGTCTGTTATACTAACGTTATAATATGTTATACTAAGTTATACTAATGTTATACAAGTTTTATGATTCTGTAGGAAGAGTTTGTAACAAGAAACGCAGAGAGAACTGCAAACATAAAGAATAAAAAAATCAGAATCGAAGAATTTAAGATAATATAAAAATTTAAGAAAAAAAGTGTCTCAAAAACACAAAATTGCAACTGCAACATTGAAACTCTGAAACATTGCCAAACGGATTTTTACTTGAACTCAAAGTTTAGTTTACTATTTACAGACTTTAATCACGACATGTTGTGACCTCTAATGTAGATATCAATATATTAATAAAATAAGAAAGAAAAATAAAACAAAGTTTTATTTAGCCTTTGAAAATAAAATGTAAATTCAAGTCAAGAAAATTTCGTCGATTCGCCGTCGTCCATGTTCAAAGGTAAAATAACTATGCTTCTTGGGTTGACACCTCCCAAGCCTCTGGGGCAAAGGCTATGAGTTACACAAGTTGCCCTTTGTACACACATAATGATTTGTATTGGAAAAGAGGGCATGTTTGATCTTGGGTCTTCAAAAAGGCTTAGAGTATTAAGGTGAAACTTTAATGAAATGTTGAGAGGAATACTGAACACAATCAAAACATACTGTGCGCTTGTTGGTTGTGGAAAGGCGAATATCAGCAAAATCTAAAGAATGATTGAGGGTATCTCAGACTTTCAAGGTATGTTGAAATATTGAAGAGATTCGGGGGCTATCAACCCCCCTTCCTTGCCCTTTTCAGGTTCCTTTCTGCTCAACACTAATCAAAATTTTGGGATTACCATTCTGTTCAACCTAGTAAAAAGTCTAATAGCCATACTTCCAGGTAGGCCACGAAAAGGCCTTATGTGCATCTAGTTTGCCAAAAAGGAGGATATGTAATGTTTAAACGGCTCAGGGTATTAAGGCAAAAATTTCAGGACATGTCGAGGGGGTTTTGAAAAATGGCTGAAGGGCCACCAGCCCCCTTCCATGTCCTTTTTAGTTTCCCTCCCTTTAAAATATTTGATTAAAATTTAGAAACAGATATCTTGTTCAAAACAGATAAAAGCTGCAACAACCATTCCTATTGGGATGACACAGCCCCCCAAAACATCAGAGAGGGATGCCGAACACAATAAAACATACTGTGTACATCCTCGTTGGGAGAAGGACGCATAATCAATATTTAAGGAACGGCTGAGGGTATTAAGTTTAAAATCTCAGTGGATCTTGAAGAGCTATCAAAGGGCATCCGCCCCCTCGCTCTTTTTGGATGCTCCCTTCCCTCCTTGTTAACCAGAATTTTGAAAAATTGATTTTGTTCAAAACACTTAAAACGTCTTGTAACTATGACGCCGGGACACAGTGCCCCCAAAGCCCACGGGGCAAGGATTGTACATTATGCTATTTTCCCTTTATTACAAGCAGGATTTATAATTAGAAAAAGGGGGACGTTTGATTCTACGTGTGTTTTAATTGGGAAAGGGGAGTCATGTTTAATCCTGAGTCTCCAAGAAGGTTAAGAATATTAAGGTAAAACTTTTAGAAGAGGTTGAGGGGAATGTCAAACGAAAGGACACAACAGTACTCTTCATGAAGGAGGGCTGTCAATAGGACACAACAGCAATACCTAAGGAAAGCTAAGGCTACTAGGTTGAAAATTTAAAGGCATGTCAGGGGATGTTGAAAAAGGAACGAATACCTTCCCAAGACGTGCTCAGTCTGTCGATTCACCACTGAAAGTTTCATTTTCCAAACCTAACTACCTTCCAAGATAGCAAAAAGTAGCTCATCTAGAATTTTACCTGTGGCCGGAATGAGGCCTGTTGATGCTGGAATAGGGAATGTTGAAAAACACAGGACAAAGATTATACGTAATTTTGGTAAATAGAAAGGGGTAACATATTTTAAATTTTGAAATAATTTGGGGGCGAAATATTTAGGATTAACAAGATTTCTATGCACCAAGCGACTCTGTTTTGATCAACGTTTTTTTTACGGTTTGTTTTTATTCGTCTATTTCTTCACTGAGGACGGTTGAGTGGATGTCCCTGCTAAAATATTTGTGCAGTTCATACTTTGGACTATTCATCCTGGTATGGGAATATCCCCGTATCTTCTTCTTTATGAATATATTTTCCTCACCTTAGCTAAACCAACGTATAACACTATCTACCTATATAATTGCCACTATCGATAACTCCCAGCCAATCATGAACCTTCATCCCTGAAACAATCATGTGACATTACTCAGAAGCCTGAAGGCAAGCGATTGTTTCTCATTATGAAGTCAGTAGATTTCATTAAAACGATGATAAATTTTATATTTAGTTGTGATAAAACATAAAATTGCGAAGAAAGGAAGAAAATGAGGACAATAAACAGCAAGTGAAAGACATAAAACTATGCAAATATTGCGGTAAAAACCTATGCTTGACCGTCCTCAGTGCAAAATAAAACTGATAAAGATATAAAAAAAGAACCTTAAGACAAACCACAAAACTAAAATAGGTCAGGGAAGTTTTTCATCCCCATTCTATTCTTTGTTCTCCCATTGCCTTTTCTGTGCTTCTTAAGACAAAACCCATCAAAATGATCTATATAAAGGGGGATAAAACACAATCCTGCTCAACTCCTGATTTAATACGAAACCAGCTGCTAACGTCATTTCCTACCTTAACCGCACAAGTGTTATTCTCTTAAATAGCAATAATCACTAAAATGTATTTGTCTGGTATACCATAGAAGGATAAGATCTTCGCTAAAGCTCTTCTATAAACAGGATCGAAGGCTTGCTCATAATCTATAAAACTGTAGTTTTGTAGTGTTGAAACAGTTCAAAGAGAAACACATTTAAAGATTTAAGCTTTAATAGTTTCGCTTTATTCTGCAACCAGTCATTAGTGTTCGTCATTAACTCAGGCCCTTCTCAGCAACTTCCAAAATTATTCTTCAGCAATATTAATCATTTATGCACCTTCTTCCTTGAAACCTTGCTTAAGTGGGTTTCAAAGACTAATTTTTTGTGATAGATTCTACAGCAATTTATGCCCCCCCTCATCCTTTTTCGTCTCATTAAGGTTTTCTTTTTAACATTACCTGAGCGTAACAAACATACCCACTACTAGAAGGTCAAATAATCTGTGTGTTGTGACTCAATTAATTAATTAATTAACATAATCAATGACATATTAATAAATACACTGAAAAAAAATTGAAAGAATAATAAGAAAAAAAGAAAAAAAAGAATAGAAGTAAGAAGAAAATAAAAGAAAAAAAAGACTAAACCCTCACAAGTGACCTGCTTCCTCTCCCCCTGTATATCGACCAAGTATGAACTTTTTGACCTGTGATTTAAATGAAGAAAGTGATTCAGAGCCCGTAATGCTTTCCGGTAGGCTATTCCAGAGGGTTACACTTATGTAACGAAACACGTAGGCTGATCTGACTGTATTTCTCTTCTTATATACTAGCCTTACTAGCTAGCTAGTTCATGTGCTAACTAGTTTAAGTTTAGTTTGACCAGTTTTTATCTTTTTAACTTTTAAACTGACTTTTTACAGTTTAATTATGGACTCAAAGATGATTATTCACTAGGATTTTTCTTTTTCGTAATTGTTTTTACATTTTTGCCAGTTTTCGTGTAATTATATGATTTGTCGACTTCGAAGTTCGAGTTTGGCTCTTTGTGAACTTGTGATCGTGTTTTTTTTATATAAATATATTATCTTATTCTATCTTACCTGAACCCAAGACTCGCTCTGTGTATCTATTTCTATATCTATTTCCATGATATTGGAAACCTTTTTGAAAAACTGGAGGCACATAGTATCCTTTGATTTAATTAAACACACCCCTTAAAATTCCCCAGAAACAACACCTAAATACACTTAGCCTTTTCGAACACAATAGGAATCAAATATTCCCCCTTTTCCGTAGGAAAATATCTGCAATTAAAAAGGGGTGAATTGTATAATCTACATATTTCGTCCAAAATTGACCAAATTTTAAAATTTTTAAAATTTTAACCTTTAAATGAGCCATTCAGCATCTCTTTTTTTTCGGTAGCCCGCTAGCCCTGGAAAAAGAAGAAGAAAAGAAAAGGAGACACATGAGTGCTACCAATTCAAAGAAGTTCGAATTTGCACCTACCGATTTACATTAGAAGATTGGTTGTACAATTGTTTCATGAAATCCATTACACAAGGGTGCTAATTCACAAAACTATTGGGGGGGGGCTAAAAAGGTTAAATTAAAGGCCTAAAATTTTAAAAGAAGAAAATGAAAGCTTAATTCAAGCGCTATGAGAAAATTTTAATGGAAACACATAAAACACTTTTTCCAAAAATGGACGTGACAATCTATATAATTTGTAGTATGACACATTAAACATCAATTACAAAAAAAAAGAAGACTTTGCAAGTGTCATGAAAGTACTGTTGACGCTCTGCTTAACTGTAGTTTTAACTACTTGATATGCATTAATTTTCCTTGAGTGTTTTACGCTAAATATCTTTTCTTATTTATGCTCCTCTAAACGGTAAAGAGAATGGAAATAAATAATCATCTTAGCAGCAGGTGCCAGTTCATGAAAATACACAGATGGAGAGAGGGGATAATTCTGGTTTCAATTTTTTGGCGAGAATGCAAAAGGTATTTTGAATGTTTCGAGGGGCGGGGGATTTAACCGACTTTAAATGGAAATATGAAAAAGTTTTCAAAATCAAGGAGGACAAATGCCCTCATACCCCCCCCTGTCCTAATTGGGGCAAATGATCAAAAGTTCACAAAACAGGCTTGATTTTAATATACTATTTGTTTGGCTAAATATATGCGTGACCCCTGAAAGATAGATATTTTTACAATTCAAGTAGTTAAAGTAGTTTAAGATCTACTCTTTTCCCAGTTATGCTCCCTTAAAGTTATTGGAGATTGTTTTAAAAATTGGGAAAGTAACTTATCCAAATATATCTCAATTTGATAGAGATGGCGTTTAAACAAACAACCAAGGACAGATAATACATACTGCCATCTATATTCGACCTACCCTAAAAAGTACTCAGGGCACATCCCAACTTTAAACCTAACTATGATGGTCCAAACTTCAAAACTTATGAACAGCTTTGTCCAATGACAGGTTGCTTACCTCTGTTTCAGCATATTGATCAACAACCGCATCAGAATATCCATGTGTTCGGCTTTCAATTGGCAACTCCGTCGTTTTGACAACCATTTTCTTGCCTTCGTCCATTTTCTTCCCTTCTTCAGTTTTCTTCCCATCTTCAGTTTTCTTACCTTCTTCTGTTTTTGCCTCCATTTCCATTTTCTGCTCTTCTTGAGATTGTTGCTGTTCAGTGGAATTTTTCTCAGATTCTGGCCCATTGGTTTGCTCTGTTTCCATGGCTTCTGCTTCTGTTTGTTCATGAAGGATTGCAGTGCTTACAGTAAATATTCCATGTGTATTCACCTTGATTTTAATCTTGATTTTTTGGGCTTCATGGGTTGGAGATGGGCGCACTTCTTTGATCAAGAAATCACCTGAAATTGAAACAGCACTTGATTTAATAGTTTATAATTAAAATAGTTTCTATTTAATTATTTACTATTTCAATAGTTTTAACAGTAAAACATTGTATCATGAACAGATTCCAGACGCGAGTTCAACCACATCAAACTGTATCAATAATTTGCTTTCTATGGAAAAATTTTTATATTTTTTAAGACCACACTGCCTTTCTTTGACAAAACAAATAAGAATTTCAATAGGGATGGGTTCTTTTATTAGACAGTGAAGAAAAGAAATACAAAAGCACTGGACGTTTCGAACATAGAGTCAGTTTTCATCATCAGCAGAGATACTAAAGTATTATAATGAACACAATCTATATTTATGCAGAAAAAAATAATAACTTCCGGGTCCCAGATTGTTTCCACTCCATTAGCTGAGAGGGTTCACCAACTGAGTTCATGCAAAGTTTTGAGTCTTTAATATTGCCTAAATGTAAACTTTTGTTATTATAACGAACACAAATCTATTGGCTGAGAGGGTTCGCCAACTGGGTTCATGCAAAGTCTTGAGTTCTTTAATATTGCCTAAATGTAAACTTTTGTTGTTATAATGAACACAAATCCATTGGCTGATAGGGTTCACCAACTGGGTTCATGCAAAGTCTTGAGTTCTTTAATATTGCCTAAATGTAAGATTACGTTACATTAAGGCGTTTTCTTAGATTTCATTTTCTTTCAAGACGTTTTTTCAGGAAACCTTTATTATCAAAAGATTTTTGTCCGCTTTGGGATACGGACATA
This sequence comes from Artemia franciscana, assembly GCF_032884065.1. Classification (NCBI taxonomy): domain Eukaryota; kingdom Metazoa; phylum Arthropoda; class Branchiopoda; order Anostraca; family Artemiidae; genus Artemia; species Artemia franciscana. Next base: position 2,804,096 of record NC_088876.1, read on the forward strand.
AGACCATTGATACAAATGTTCTGGATATTTCGAAGATATAGTCAGTCTTCATCATCAGCACATATACTACAGTATTATAATGAATACAAACTATATTTATAGAGAAAAAAAAATAACTTCCGTGTCCCAGATTGTTTCCAGTCCATCGGCTGAGAGGGTTCACCAACTGGGTTCATGCATTTTATTATCTAAAGATTTTTGTCCGCTTTGGGATACGGACATAAGACCATTGATAGAAATGTTCTGGATATTTCAAATATAGTCAGTCTTCATCATCAGCAGAGATACTAAAGTATTATAATGAACACTATATTTATGCAGAAAAAAATAATAACTTCCGGGTCACAGATTGTTTCCACTCCATTGGCTGAGAGGGTTCACCAACTGGGCTCATGCATTTTATTATCTAAAGATTTTAGTCCGCTTTGGGATACGGACATAAGACAATTGATAGAAATGTTCTGGATATTTCGAAAATATAGTCAGTCTTCATCATCAGTAGAGATACTAAAGTATTATAATAAACACAAACTATATTTATACAGAAGAAAATAATAGCTTCCGGGTCACAGATTTTTTTCCGGTCCATTGGCTGAGAGGGTTTATTAACTGGGTTCATTGAGTCCTGATTCTTTATTCTTGCTTAATTTTACGTTGAATTCTTAATGAATTGGCCCAATCTTCTTCTTCCTCTAGTTGTAAACGAAATTTTGCTGAATTAATACTTGATAATTTGTCTGGACTATCATCCTCATATATACGACGTTGCTTCACTTAATACTTTGAATGAACCCTCTAAGCCAATGGACCGCAAAAATTATATGAGGGTCTTGTTCAACTGTCTTGCGACAGCAGCAATTCGTTTTTACCCATTTTCTCCCTACTTTGCTGCCCAGTTCAGTTTCTTTCAAGAGGTTTCTTTCAGTTTCATTATATGAGGGTCTTGTTCAACTGTCTTGCGGCAGCAGCAATTCGTTTTTACCCATTTTCTCCCTACTATGCTGCCCAGTTCAGTTTCTTTCAAGAAGGTGATACTATTCCTGGAGGTTTTACAGAAAGTGTAGATTGTAGCCCAGGTTGATGAATCTGACGCTATAATTTGGAAATATTACTCTTATCCAGAGCCAAAAACTGTAAGTTAAAGTAAAGTTCTACAGTCTATTATAGTCTATCACAAGTAAGCTAAATCATAAGTTAGATCACATTTAGTAAAATCGCAAGTTAGCTATAGTAATAAAAAGCATCCACCTCACGTGAACCATGAACTGAGAAATTAAATTGATTTTTTTTTTTTTTTTTTTTCACCACAGAACTGAAAATTAGTCCCATGAGTTTTATTTTTAGCCCCCCTCCACCAGTCCAATTCCAATTGTAATCAAGTTAAATGTTTTTCGTTTGGATTTTTTAAATGACAGGATGAAAATAAATAGAACGTCTAAGCGTATAAAAATTTGGTTAATTGAGTGTCGTATTTTACTAATTTGTGAATTTTGCATTGACTATTTTTATGTTTGTTCAATTTTCAATATTTATTTTTAGCTGTCAAGTTGTTTCTATTTTGTTTCTTTAGCTTTGACACAAGAAGCGAAATCGGCTCGATTAGGGCTTTTGACAGTCTTTTGAAAATAAATATAGTCTACATCAGTGCTGTCACTTACTTGAAGTACTTTTACTTGAAGTACTACTTAAGTAAAATTTTCCATTACTTGTACTTGTACTTAAGTAAACACTCTAGGGTGTACTTATTACTTGATATTTAAGTAAGATTACGAAATACTTATTACTTAAGATACTTTTAATGTACTTGTTTTTCAAATACTTTTCAAATACTTTTGTGTGCGCGTGTTTTGGCAATGTACAAAAAAACATTGCGTAATAGAGACATCTATTATCAAAAACCGTGACAAGTTGCTGAGAACAGATGCTGGTGAATAAACCGAATTCCCGACAGCATGTTTAAAGAAGAAGCAGGACCTTTTATATCATAAGGATAAGCGTCTTTAATCTCAAACTAACTGAAAAGTCAGCATGGCCAAACAGCTTCCATTTATACTCCAAGGGAGGTACTTTACTGTGAAGGGGGAAATTGACCAAGACGGGTCTGTGAATGCATCCTGCAAGTTTTGCCCCAACAAAACTGTAAAGGGACACATACATGCAACGACCAACTTCCACAAGCATTTGAAGGTAAATAACTCCTACTTGCTGCCTATTTGTATTTATGTCATGTGTCTTTTTTCTTTAGTGTCATAGTTAGCCTTATTCCATCAATTAATGGGCCACTCCATCACTCCAGGGACTGATGGCCCATTGGTAAATGTCAACTTTCGTTCCAAGTGCTCTAAAGTGTGTATTACTACATATAGCAAGATTCTCATTTTGTTTCTTTGTCATTATTACAGAAGCACATCCATTTTTTTGCTTTCTAAAATCCCCCTCCAACGAAACTAAAAATACGTAAAGTAGGCTTGTGGTAAATTTTTGGCAGTTCATATAGGGTAAGATGACCAGTACTGGGACACTTAAATCACTCTGCCTATTCTGGGACAGAATCTTTGGTTGGATTGCAACATGTCCAATACTGGGACAAAAGACAACAGGTTTTTTGGAAGCAACCCAGAAAAATGTATACATTGGGTGTCCAAGATTAATTCTTTTGTCCCAGTAATGGACATGTTGTAATCCAATCAAAGCTTCTGTCTTTTAACAGTTTGTACCGAAATCTTTGTAACGGAATAGTTTTGACAGTGAAGAGTTTTGATTTCTGACTTCATTTGATTAACTGTCCGAAAGTCAGGGTTGCCAATAAGTCATTTTTTTATCTGTATTACTGTCATTGCCTTTTATTGCCATATTTAAATTTGTACTGAAATCTTTGTAACTGAATAGTTTTGACAGTGAAGAGTTTTGATTTCTGACTTCGTTTGATTAACTGTCCTAAAGCCAGGGTTGCCAACAAGTCATTTTTTTTATCTGTATTGCTGCCATTTCCTTTTATCGCCATATTTTAACAGTTTGTACTGAAATCTTTGTAACGGAATAGTTTTGACAGTGAAGAGTTTTGATTTCTGACTTCATTTGATTAACTGTCCTTAAGTCAGGGTTGCCAATAAGTCATTTTTTTATCTGTATTACTGTCATTGCCTTTTATTGCCATATTTAAATTTGTACTGAAATCTTTGTAACTGAATAGTTTTGACAGTGAAGAGTTTTGATTTCTGACTTCGTTTGATTAACTGTCCTAGAGTCAGGGTTACCAACAAGTCATTTTTTTATCCGTATTACTCTCATTGCCTTTTATTGCCATATTTAAATTTGTACTGAAATCTTTGTAACTGAATAGTTTTGACAGTGAAGAGTTTTGATTTCTGACTTCGTTTGATTAACTGTCCTAGAGTCAGGGTTACCAACAAGTCATTTTTTTATCTGTATTACTGTCATTGCCTTTTATCGCCGTATTTTAACAGTGTATACTGAAATCTTTATAATTGAATAGTTTTGATTTTTGACTTTATTTTATTAACTGTCCTAGATTGAGGGTTGCCAACAAGTCACGTTTTCCTGTATTAATGGAATTGCCTTTTATTACCATATTTTAACAGTTCATACTGAAATCTTCACAACTGAATAATTTTCTATTATCTGTTAGATCAAGATTTAATAGGAAAAGCATCTAAATATAGCCAATAAGCAGCAGATGCTAACTTTATCAAATAATGGCAGCACCTAATTTAGTAGTAAATTTACAAGGACTGATTTCAAGTGACCCTTTCTGATTAACTGTCTTAGAGCCACAGTTGTCACCAGTCAATTTTTTCTGAATTTTCCTTTAATTAAGATCTTTAAATAGAATTTACGACTGAGGCTGCATTGATGCCAAGTTTGGTATTGAAAAAAGGGGAAGAAAATTGACTGTGGAGAAGAAAAACGAGGACATTTCCAGACAACGATGTCTGTTACTAATATTTCTAACGTTTCTGTATAATAACGTTTCTAAAGAGGTTTCCAAGTATATAAGCTTTCAGGGTGGCAGTTGAAATGGAGAAACGTTTGCACCCTTGATGAAAGAAACTTGCCCAAGCCCCATGTATGACAAACTTAATAATTCCCGTTCCTTCATACTATTTTCATTTGCAAGCTGCTATTTAGTAACCGAATTCTGATAATAATCACAATATACTTGGTAAGCAACTAGCGTTCGAAAAAAACTTTGCGCAAAATTACCTCCTAAGTTTCAATAGCGACTCAATGTTTGATAATTCTTGAGGTTTGCTTTGTTTTATTTTGTCCTTGGGACTTCTATCTGTCCTTAGATCCTATCGAAGCAACGGTGAAATAGTGACTATATTTAATTAAATTAAATATATTAAATAAGATATATTAAATTAAATTAAATATTAAATTAATTAAATTAAATTATTAAATTAATATTAAATTAAATTAAGTGTTATATTAAATTATATTAAATTAATTAAATTAAATTAAATATATTATTTTAATATTAAATTATTAAATTAAATTAATTTAAATATATTAAATTAAGTGTTTTATTACTTTCTTTTCTTTCAAGACTTCTACTCTACAGTTATTACTCTTTATTTACTTTTGTGCATTGAGAATAGGTGGAGAGAAGGTTCCGACGGAAATATCAACATATTTATCGTTTTTTTTCTACTGGCCGGAAATATCTTCGTTTTTCTTCTTCGCAATTTTCTTCATTCTGTCATACATAGTCAGTGTGGTTTTGGGAATTATTTACGTCAAGTTGCATATATATTGTGTTTTTTTGGCATGCGTTAAAAGCTCGCATTGAAAGGTTTCGCAGCTGAATTGTTCTTCATAGTCAATTGGATTGAAATTAAAAAAAAAGAAGAAAAAATTAATACAGCCCATAAGCAACGGATACTGACTTAAAGAAATTATGTCAGTGCATAGTTTGTCAATGAATCTATTATGATAGTTTTCAAGTGACTCTTTCTGACTCGAACAGAACAGAGTAGCCACTAAGTTAGTTTTTTGGGTTTTCTGGTATAGGGTTGGAGCAGGACCTCTAGAGAGGGAAACAAGTTAGGAAGGCAATTCTTCCTCTATAATATGCAGATATGCAGAATAATTGTAATTAACATATTTTGCATGCAGCTAAACCTTATCTTCACTTATTTTTGTGTTTTTCCACTGTTTCTAACAAATGTAAAAATTTTCTCACTAGCCTTTCTTCAGTTCTGAAACTCGTTTTATCATCCTTGAAACAAAGCACCTTCAACAAAATTCGTTTATAGAAGGCGCTAAAGAAATTGCTACGAGATTTTTAAATGAATTGGCATCAGTAATTATTTGTAGCAATTTCTAAAAAAGCAAATCTAAAAAGGCAATGGATTCAGGGGTACCAATAATAGGAACAACACAAAAAATAATTGGTAAAATCGAGAATATAATTAGAAAAATTAAAATAGACAGGCTATATGAATGGAGACAAAAATAGAACATGGTGGGCAAACAATAAAACAAATATTCAGTGTAAAAGAGGACTATATGAAAGGCCTAACAGAGAAGAAAGCGGTATCATGTTTCAACTAAGATCCACCCATGCTAGGAGCCAAGCATAAAAAGCCAAGGTCTTGGGTGAAAGTGAAAACTTTTAAGCGTGGCAAGATTGAAACTATACATCACATATTAATTGAATGCCAAAGTTAGAGAACAGAAAGAAAAGAAATAATAAAATTCTTAAAAAATATAGAAAAAAATATCTCGGTGCAACTGTGTTACTAGGAGACATAAAAGATGACGACGGATAATGAAATAAAAGAAATAAAAGATGAAATATAAAAGATGAATAAAAGATGAAGATAAAAGATTTAGACGCTTGTTTGCCTCTCATTCTAGGCAAATTAAAGGTCCTGGGTCAACTCTTCATTCTTGGTTCAACCCGCCTAAGACTATAGGTTAGGCGTCCCTTGTTTACCTCTCATTCCAGGCAATCTAATGATCCTATGTCAATTTTAAATTCGTGGTCAACCTGCCCGAGAATCTAGGCGGGCGTGACTTGCTAAAAGATAACAAACAAATATTGGTCCAATAAGAGAGGCTCACATACCCCCGCCGTTTACCCGTGCCATTTAACCAAACACTTGGATAATTATAGGTTCTATCACTATCTTAGCTCTACTTTGGTTCTACTGCCCTAGGAATGACGCATGGACGGATAATAGATAGACATTTCAATTAACAAATGAACTAATATCATTTTTTATACAATCGTAATAAGAGGGGATTTAATGCAAGGTTTGCTTCTCACTCAATTGGACTATCTGTCTTGGCTTTTTGTACAATTAGCCATGACTTGATGACCACAACTATTCCATTTTAATTCAAGGCAGTCAAGCTCATGACACAATTTTTGAAGAAGATTGGAAGATCAACAACGATATAAGTAAATCGACTCATAAAAGATATCTTAAGAGGAGACGGTTAATCAATAATCATCATCATCATCATTTGTAGCAATTTCTTGAACGCCATCTCTAAATTCATAGCAATTTCTATAGCGCTCTTTACAAGCAAGGAGTCCTTCTCTAGGCTTACATTCATTGTTTCAAAGAAATTACAAAAATTAGTCCAAGCGTCCGTAAGCATTGTTATCCAGGCACCACTTGCAAAACAAACTAGGATAGTCGATGAACATCCCTTCGTGAGATAAAAAACCAGCCTTGGCAGGTCTAGCCCTACAGCTGCAAGAAAACGCAGTCAAGAAATAGATATATTAGTTTATAATAGGCTAAAAGGCAACAGTTTATAATAGGCTAAAAGGCAACAGTTTATAATAGGCTAAAAAGCAACAGTTTATCACAGGGTAAAAGGCGTTGTATGTTTCGACAGGTTTCTTTCTTCTCTTTCTTCCATTCCACCAGGAAATCTTTCCTGGCGGTTCGGAAGGAGGAAAAACCAGCTACGGAAATCTGGTTCTCACCTGAGGGATTGCCAATATTCTTGATAGACATCTTATGGTTAATAGACATATTGAGAACTTACCAATTTCACGTATAGGGTAGGGTACAGGTCCATTGTAACTAGCACGAATGATAAAGGGTTCTTTTCTTTTCAAAGTCAGCATTTTCGTGAATGGGACTGGATTGAATCTGGTGAACAGCTCCATTTCTCTGTAAAAACGAAATACAAAAGTTAAAAATCTGAAGAAAGAAAGAACATAAGACAGCCTATAGCGAAAGCAATTCTTGGAATAAATTAGTTTATACTTGGAGTCAATTTAGCTGCAGATTATCCTTGTCTTACTGGCTGTACCGTCAATAAAGACGATTATTTTTCTTAATGTTCAATATCGCGGGGGGGGGGGGGGATTAATTTTCTTGTAAAAAGTTTCAACAATGGCAATTTGGAGGGCATCTTTTTGGCTTTGCTAAGACCTTATTTTCAAATCACACGGAACTGAATGATACGATGCATGAAGGGTGTACTTTTGTTTTGCCAAGACGTTATTAATGTTTTTGAACTTATCTGAGTAATGTCTTTTCTAAGCAGTAACTTTTCTTCGTTATCATTTGAAGAAGAATTTCCTATAGAAGACTTAGGAAAGTAACCGCTTGGTACATTCCTCCCCCACCCCCGCCATCAAGTGGATGAGAACGTGCATATACGATCCTAGGATCGAGACAACTGGGCTGCTATACATTATGTAAATTATTAATAAAACATTTTGCGGTAACGAACTGTAAGCAAGGAGCGACTCGGCTCAATAGTAACCAAAACTCTAAAATCAAAATTTGGAAGTAAACGAATATATCAAAAGAATCGGCTTATGTTGCTGATTTCAAATATGTAAGTTTCATTAATATTGGTCTTACTCATCCAATACTACGAGTCTGAGAAAATTTGCCAGATTTTCGAAAAAAGAGGGACCCCCCTCCCCCCAAAATAAAAGAATGAATGAAAATGACATCAGCAGATTCAGCGTATCAGAGAACCCTCTGTAAAGTTTTCAAGCTCCTATTTTTTTTTTTTTTCAGGGATGATAGTATCAACCCGTGGTCCTGAGCATCGGCAGAGGTCTCATTCAAATGAAGATTAAAAGTTTTAATGCCCTTCTTAAGTGACCAACAAGATTGAAGGATGCTGGGCCCCCTCCCACGCACTTTTTTTCTCAAAATCGTCCAATCAAAATTTTGAGACAGTCATTGAACGAAAATATTCAAAATTTGTCATTCAAAAATTAAAAAAAAATGTAAATAGTAATTAGAAAGTTGTAATAAGCTTATCAAACGCGGTCAAGAGTCTATCGTTTGTTCTGGGTATCTTCTGTCGATTCAACTTATTTGTGTTCACAAAGGAAAAAATATTCGGTAAAAAAAAAAGTGTCTTATATGAAAATCACAGTAACCTTGCAAAAACCACATAGTTGTTCAGACCCCCCTTTAGGCGAGGGCACTAGTGAACCCAGCAAGCCCAAAAATTGAAATAACAAGTTGTTCTTTTACTATTATTTTTTTTATGGAAGCTATCAGGGCCATACTCAGGTTTTTTTGCTCCAGGGCAGATGAGGATTTGTTAGGAAGGAGGGGGGTTTGTTAGGAAGGAAGGGGATTTGTTAGGGGGTTTGCAAAAAAAAACTTTACAAAACACAAAATTTGTTTATATGCATTTTTGTTGCTTTTTTACGGAGTCAGGGTTCAAACCCAGTAACCCTAACCCGATGGTAAGGTCTTCGCAGCTATACGACACTCACCCATTATCAAGTCCTGAGGGATCCTGCCATTGAAGCATTATTGGATATGGCTGAAGATCCGTAATGTTGAATTCTCTAACTTTGAATGATGGCGAAAGCATAGCAGCTTGCAACGCTGCGCCCCTACAAACGGCTTCGTCTTGATTTAATGTTGTACATGGCTGCTTTTCAAATACGTTTTGAATTAACGTCTTAACAGCTGGAATACGAGTTGATCCCCCAACGATTTCGACTTCATCAATGTCTTTTGGATTCGTACCTAGAAATTCAAAGTTAATAAATAACCTGAAATATTGAAATATGTAAAATCACGTAGAATTTTTAATTAAAACGGTGAACTACAAAATGCTTAATAATAATGAATCGGGTAACAATATTACATGATTCGGGACACTTTCAACGTTCGTAACATATTAGGAATCCTTACCCTTTTCAATCCTTCCGCTCTTTATATACTTATATAAGTATATAATACCCATCTGCTATATATTTTACTTATATAAGTGTATATACCCACCTGCGTATGGTTGGTAGTAGTAGTAGTAGTAGTAGTAGTAGGAATCCAAGAATTACAAGTATGTTAAAAGATTAATTTCTGATAATTCAACATTAAATTTGTGAAGATTTCAAGGTATTGGTGGGGGAGACGGGAATATGGAGGCCCTTCCCCTTACTTCCCCACCTGCGTATGGTTAGTAGTAGTAATTCGTAGGAATCCGAGAATTACAAGTATGTTAAAGATTAATTTCTGACAATTCAACATTAAAATGTGGAAAAATCAGTGAAAAGAATTGCAGAAGAGGTCTGTGTACTATACCGAAAACTAAAAAAAGAAAATAAAAAAAAAGAAAAAGATGATATGCATTAAGTTCATAGAGAAGGATTAACATCATTTTTTTTTCGATAATTGGGCCTTTAAGGCCTCCAGGCTTTGGTGGTGTTTAATACTACCAGCTGGGAGCCGTGATTTCAGTCCAACTGTGATAATAATAATAATAACAATCGTTATTCATGAAAAACGTATATCAAAACATTACCCAGAGACTATAGCCTGTAAGGGACTAAATTACAGCACAGCATTAAAAAACAATATAAGCAAAATAAGAAGCGAGGAAACAGCAAAAAAAAACTTGACTTACTCAGCCTTAGACGCCGCTAAACAAAAACATTTAAATCTCCATACAGAGACACTGGCAGCTATTCCGACAAAATGTTTATATACATAATACCATACAACTACAAACCCATCCCAAAATATAACAAGTGTTCTATTTCTAAAACAGATTTACACGATCTAGGTCAGGTTATACTCCCTTTTGATGCACAAATTTCAAGATTAGAAAAAGGTCAATCATTTCTTAGACGACCCTGCCTTTCCATTTATAATATATATTAATTAGAAAAATATAATATACAATTATGTAATATAATGTAAATAGATATATGAATATATATATATATATATATATATATATATATATATATATATATATATATATATATATATATATATATATATAATACGTTAAATATATACATATAGAAAATATATTAAGCCAGATCGAAAATATATTAAAAAGGTAAAACAAAAACTCTTTTAATTAAAGAAACTTTTTAATATGATTAAATCTAATTCATAACCAATTTAATAAAAGAAACGGGCTAAAACCATACACATAATTGATAGTAAAGAAGATCATCCTAATTAGCTTCAAACATGATTGAGCTTAATAATAAAGGACAAATCATAATAAACTTTGAAAAATGACGTTTTGCGAAATTAGCAGTGCAGAAGGTTCATTTAACTTTCCAAACAGTATAGTTCTTTAACCTGTATTTGTTTTTGACCTAGGGCATACGTGAGATTTTCTATAAAAAAAAAAAAAAAAAAACTGTTTCCTTTGATAGGATACCATATCAGAAGATAATTAGAACGCATAATAGTACACATATAGAAGACATCTTGGATCTATTAGATTTTGGTTAAATATTTATTTTTCCTTTCGTTTTATTTCTTAGCGTTTTATAGCTGTTTTTTTTTTATATCTTTACATGTTTAGTTAAGCCTTCCGGATGCAAAGCTCAATTATTTGGACTTTAATCATTATTTATGTGTCAAAAGTTTTCTGTCTTTTTTAATTCTTCATTAGCAAGACTCTATGCAACATGAAAACCCCCAAAGCATCCACTCTCAGATTCTCCAAGGAGTTTTTTTTTGTCACCAACTTGAGACTTGAGACAACTTTTTTTTGTCACAACATGAGAAACATAAATGGTGGAAACCAAACTAAACCAGTGGAATCAAGTAAAAACAAAACTGAATTATTTTTATTTAAGAATGTAAAGAAAGTGGAGAAAGCATTAAAATGTGAACTAAGGATGTGTGAAGTGGAGGCCATGGATGGAATTGCTGAGGATCTGGAAGATGCAGCTAGACGGCACAATAGTAAAATATTGTACCGGTATGTTAATAAATTGAGAGGGAGTATTGACTTGTCCCAGTAAAAGATAGGAATAGGATCACAATTAGTGATAAAGAAAAAGTTAAAAAGATAAAGATAAAGAAAAAGAAAAAGCAAAACTGAAATAGAGTTGCAGGAAAAGATGTAGATGATAACGAAAAAGTATGTGATACCATGGATGTGAAGGAAAATTTGTTTTGTGAGGAAGAATTAGCGACAGTACTAAAAGGAGTAAAAATAATTCGGCTCCAGGTGCTGATAGTGTGGTAAATGAGTTTCTTAAATATGGTGGCTATATGATATGATTTTTGAAATGGGGGATTATCTAGCGATTTTAGGTAAACCACAATTAAACGACAGTATAAAAAAGGTGACTAGAGTGTGGTAATTATCCAGGCATTAGCCTTGTTTCTGTATATAGCAAATTACCTAGAAATATACTTTTTAAACTGAGAGATGCTGTAGAAAAAGTGATGAGAGAAGAACAGTGCGGTTTTAGAAAGGGTAGAGGATGTGTCGGCCAAATTTTCACTCTTAGGTTAATAATTGAAGTGCTTGAGTCATCAAACACCTTTGGTCCTCAATTTTATACGCTATGAGCGACCGTTAGATTCTGTTGATAGAAGTACTTTAGCAAAGGTCTTATCCTTGTATGGTATACCAGACGAACACATTAAAGTGATTAGTGCCATGTACGAGAATAACCCTGCTTCGGTTAAGGTAGGAACTGAAGTTAAGGAGCAAAGGAAAGAAAATGGAAGAACAGGAAATCAAATGGAGATGAAAAACTTTCTTGGACTTAGATTATGCTGATTATTTAAGCATTCTACATGAAAATGTGAGCAAAATGAATGACCTTTGAAGTTTTTCGAGTTCAAGGTGCTAGAATAGGTTTGAAAATTAAAGTTAAGAAGACTAAGGCTAGGAATAATTGAAGATAAAAAGATGATGTTGGGTAACGAAAAGATTGATCAGGTGGACAGCTTCACTTACCTTGGTATTATTATTAGCGAAGACGGTGGGCGCAGTGAAAATGTTAAAAGTAGAATAGCCAAGGCTCAGGGTGTTTTTTCACAGTTGAAAAAAGTTTTGAGGAATAGAAAGATAAGTCTACAAACCAAGATTAGAGCATTAGAAGCCACAGTGATGACAGTGGTAAGATATGGTTCCGAAGCATGGGCGCTTCGAAAAGCGGAATACTAGATGTATCCCAGAGGAATCGCCTACTGATTTCCTACTACTTGTTCTGGGTACCCGTCTGACTCACCATATTTCAAGCAATAGGCTATACAAAAAGTGCGGCTCAATCCCGGTTTCTAGGGCTATAACGAGAGACAGATTGAGATGGCTTGGGCATGTCCTGCGAACGAAGGATGACAGATTGCAAAAGACTGTCCTTTCCGGCCATCCGTCGAGGGCTAAACAGAAAGCAGGTCGTCCGTGGTTGGGATGGGAGGGTGTAATAAAGAAAGATTTAAGGGAAATGGGAACTTCCCCGGAGGGTGTAAAAAGAGAAATTTTCAATGAACTGGTAAGCAAGAGCGTGCGTACTATGGTTTAGACCCCGACGCCGTGTCTGAATATGAATAGAACGCCACTAACGAGACGCCCAGTCAAAAGCCACCGAAGTGTTGTAACGCCACCGGCACGCCACCACTGGACAACGCGGCGGCGTTGCGCTGATTGTGAATTAATTTGCGCAAAATCTTCATTGCGTCAACCGCAATGCTAGAGTTTTTCTTTTCTAGGGTGGTTTAGGGATTTTCATTTTCCAGCTTAGAAATCATGCGCGTGTTCAAAATTAAACAAACAAGTGCGCACACAAATATTTTGCAAGAATTCCTGGTGCTGTCAAGGTGATTTTTTATTCAGCACCAGTTCTTTTAGCGCATCCATTGAACAGACATTTGTCTTTCGAACAGACACCAGACTAAGTTACAGGCAGGAACTTGCGATTTAAGGACCACTCTATTTCAAGACACCATGGTATAGCAAGAATCGATGTTTCTGGAGTCCTTGCCATAGGCAGGTGTTTATGAATACTGAGATTTTCATTCCGTGACTTAGCAGCGTTACTTGAAACGGGAGGTTCTGAAAATTCTCAAGTTCTTAACTGTTAAGTTCTGAATCTAACACTGAGGACAATTAACCTGTTTCCTTATTTTTCTTAAAGCAACTGGAGGTGTATAAACTAGGACCCAGCTAGGAGGTGTCTAGTTACAGGAGGGGAACCTATTTCAGACATCGAAAGAAATAAATGGTAAGGGAGCTAAACATGGTCTCCCTAATCACCATCTCAATAGTTATATCTATTTTACTACTACTATTACTACTACCGCTAACAACTCACCACAGCACCAAGCCGCCTCAGGCCAACTCAGCTACGCACGCTCCTCCTCCGTCCTAATCTATTCAAAACCTCTCTCTTTAGACCCTCCCAGGAAGCTCCCATTTCCCTTGAATCTTTCTTTGACATCCTCCCACTCCAACCACGGACGCCCTGCATTCCATTTAGCCCCAGGCGGTTGGCTGAAAAGGACAATCGCCTGCAATCTGTCATCCTTCATCGGCAGAACTTGCTCTACCCATCTCAACCTTTATCTCAATATAGCCCTATAAAGCGGTATTGAACCACACTTTTCGTTAAGCTTACTGTTTGAAATACGGTCAGTCAGCCGGGAACCCAGATCAATCCGTAGGCAATTTCTCTGAAAAGCATCTAGCAAATGCCTCAGAACCATATTTGACCTCTGTCATCAATGAAGCTTCCGATATTCTAATCTTGGTTAGCAGACTTATTCTTCCTATTCTTCCCAACCTTTTTTTTACTTTGAAGAAAAAAAAACCTGAGCCTTGGCTATTCTACTTTTAACATTTTTATTGCTCCCACTTTCTTTACTAATAATACTACCAAGTGAACCTCTACATCTGACCAATCTTTTTGTTACCCAACGTCACCTTTTCATCTTCACTTATTCGTAGCCTTCAATCTAAATACCCTTTCTACCCCGTTCTTCTCTTATAACTTCGTCTGCAGCAACTGTCACTCTACAAAGTCATAGTGACAGCGCACTATAAAAGTGTCACTATAAAAAGTCAGACAGTGCAGCAACTGTCACTCTACAAAGTCATAGTGACAGTGCACTATAAAAAGTCAGACAGTGCAGCAACTGTCACTCTACAAGGTCATAGTGACAGTGCACTATAAAAGTGTCACTATAAAAAGTCAGACAGTGCAGCAACTGTCACTCTACAAAGTCATAGTGACAGTGCACTATAAAAGTGTCACTATAAAAAGTCAGACAGTGCAGCAACTGTCACTCTACAAAGTCATAGTGACAGTGCACTATAAAAGTGTCACTATAAAAAGTCAGACAGTGCAGCAACTGTCACTCTAAAAAGGCAAGTATCATATTACTAGGTAATTTGCTGCCTACAGAGACGAGACTAATGTCTAGATTATTACGATACTCACTCTTATCACCTTTCTTATACATTGGGTTAATTAGGGTTTTCCTAAAATTGCGAGGTACTTCCCTTTTTCAAAATCATATTCGTAATCATCAATAACTTATTTCTAACCTCAGAGCCACTATATTTAAGAAACTCATTTACCACACTATCAGCACCTGAATCCTTAATATTTTTTTTAATCCTTTTAGTAGTGTCGCTAATTCTTCCTCACAAAACAAACCTTTCACATTCAAGGTATCACAAACTTTTTCATTTTCCTATATGTCTTTTCCTGCAATTCTATCTTGGTTTAGCACATTCTCAAGATGTTCTGTCCATCTCTCTTTGACTCTTTCGCTATCATTAATTGTGGCCCCGTTCCTTTCTTTCACTGGGACAAATCCCGATTGACTACTCCCTCTCAATTTATTAACATGCCATTATATCTATTATACCACCTTGAAAATCAATTTTTCTCTCCTTTTACTGTGAAAATTTTCTTAACAAGTATTTCATGAGTTTGAATATTTTACCCATATGCAATAGAAACTATTTTAAACGCATAAACATTTAATAGTGCAGGCCTAATTGTAATTACAAATTTTTAGCTTAAACCTATTCTTGGAAAATAGGCTACTGCTCAATCTTGGACAAAGGATCGTAAAATTGAAGTATCTCAATTACGGACAGATCCAATCACTGATATGAGTTATGAAAAAGAGTAATCACGTTTAAATAAGCTTGGCTATAAGATTGTAGTCAGGCAATTTTTACTATCGGCATCAAGTCTAAGATTAAAACCAGCTGTCATTGATTGCATTTTTAGTCAAAACATTCTTCCGAGATAACACACTGTCCAAGTACTGGGGGGGCTTTTACACTAAATTTAATTTTATGCAGTGAATATGATCTGACTGTCCGATGTGTGTCCGAGATCACAGTGTGTGTCCGAGATCACACATTGTCCAAGTACTCGGGGGTTTTTACACTAAATTCAATTTTATGCAGTGAATATGATCTGACTGTTCATGCCACTTTCACACATTACCTCTCCCATCACTGCTAGACATGACACTGACCTCTTCAGTAGGTTCTAGCTTCTCCCTAATGGCGCTCATAGATGACTTTTACGAAGTTGCCAACTGCAACCCAAATCAAAACCAAGTTCGCATTCCTTTTCACTTTCTGAGTTGTCATAAACAATCGCCGTCTGAAACTTTTCAGTTTTATTTTCATCCTCAGTTCTGTCTTCTCATCAAATCTCTTCACAGCCTGCTTCTTTGTTTTGCTTGCTTTTGTTACTTCATTTTTTCTTTTTCGCCTCTTATTTTACCTCCCTTGTAGCAAAGAAAGTTCAATCTTGGCCTTCACTGATGTATCAGTGAGGACTTTTGTTCTGTCCTCCTTTCTTCCTTGAAGCATTTTGCTTTCTTGGTGGTGCTGGGATGTGGTTGTACTTGTTCGGGTGTGACTATCCTATTTCACAATGGCTGCAAAATCACAGGGTTTACTGAAAGCATTGGGTGAGAGGATGGTAGTACAGGTAGGGATGGGCTGGAGTTAGAACCACTCATGAGCTTGGCAATTTACCACCAGCTTCATTGGCTAAAAAAAAATTTGGTTGATCTGTATTTAAGAGCACAGATCTTTATTATCAAAGCAATCTGGATTGAAAGGAGATATACCTTCCAAATCCCTTTTGGATATTTGATGGTATGAAATTTGCAGGAAAAGATTTCCTTCCAACCCAGAAGTGATGTAAATGGTGACATTTCTTCCAGGATTATCGACCATCCCTATATCGACAGATTGGTTGCATTGACACTTGTGTGGGTAAGATACAGAAATATCCCATGGTTGCATACAATGACTACAATGGGATGGTATTGTTAGCAGTATGACCCCATGCTCCTTGGCATAGTTTATCACATTTGGATGAAGATGAGCCTCTTGGTATCAGGAGAAGCAGGCAAAAGCTTCGCTAAATATTTGATGTAATTTAAAGATATGACCTTTGATCCACCTATGAAGATAAGATTTGCTATTTCTACCACATTGTTACAAAGATAGCCTCTTAGTAAAAAAAAATTCCATACTTTCAGGCTTTCAAACGTATTTAAAAAACATGTAATTACATAACGGATCAGTGTTATAAAAGTTGATTTGTCTGTCCAGAAAAAAAATTCGCTAGCAGGCATTTCAGCCATGGAAGGCTTAGGCTGCAGCCAAGCATGGAAGTAAGACTTGTTTGGGTGGATGGGGGCAGTAATTGAAAGATATAAAACTGTAACAATACATGTTTACACTTAGAGAATTGTAAACAAATTAGAAAAGAACAGGCTATTCTTATCGAAAAGAAAAAAAATTAAAATAAACTAAATAACCTATCCCCACCTCCGCCCCCAGGTCGCTCCAAAGGACACTCTCCCCAATAAAATCACAACCTAAGTCCTATAATGCACATTTTTATGATTGTAAACTGTTCTCCCTTATTAGAAAACCAACGGATTCCCCTTCTAATTCGGAAGGTCAAATACGGGTATACCTATGGTGATTAATATAGATTATTGCAAAGTAGATTAGAAACATCAGATTGACAAATTAGTAGAGTTTAATGCAACGCACAAAATATGGAGCAAAGGGATTTTAGACTTGAAACTGGTTACTACCTATATTTGCTAAGTTAAACAAATGGCATATATATGACATTGTCACACAGTGAGTTCCCTCAGTTACAAATACTTGAGAAGTAAAAACGTCTTTTCTGGTTTTATTTTCAAAAAGAATGAAATAAAGTGAATTTGAAGAGTAAAAAAGACAAGTTATGAAGGATATGTATAAAATCAACAATAACATAACTAATATGTTACTAAAGGGAATTAGAATAGTAAAACAACTAAGTTATAGGTATAACATCAACAATAACATAACTAATATGTTAAGTAAAAAAAAATCGCTCTTAAATAAGCATTAGCATATTCTACCACAGTGACATAAATAAGAACATAGCTACCCAACCCACGAAACAGTATACGGTACCGTATCCTTTCTAAAATCTACTGCGCGTCCTCAATTGCTACTCACACCTAAGCTACAAATGGTTTATTCTTTTTCTTGATTCAGGACAGAAATGGACAAAGAAACGTTGGTACCAATTGGAGTTGCCACCCCCTAGATTTCGAAAAACATCTGTTTTTTATCTTTATTAAAAAAACACCCTTCTCCCATTCTTATTAAAAAAAACTACCCCCGCCCCCAAGATAAAAAAATACATTTATACCCCCTCTTATATTTGAATATTCATCCCCCCAACATGTTTGTGAAATTGCGCCACTGCCACGAAGAAAATAGAAAAAACGAAGAAGATGAAAATGAACAAATATAGAACAAGTAAAAAAATACTAAGGGAAAATAAATAGACGAAGTAACAGAAGAAGAAGAGACTGAGTAGTAGGTATAATGATTCTTACCTGTAGATTCCAGCAGCTGACGAAAAACTGCCTCCACCCTTTGGAACAGAGGAGCACACATTTCTTCAAAATCCGCCCTAAAACATAAACATTAAAATACAAATTTTCAACAGGATAACATTTGTCTAATTAACAGGTAAGGAGAAAGTGTAAATAATCAATTTCACAGTTCTTTCAATCTAGCAGAATCCGAAAATAGGACTTTTCTTCCCTTGTCATACGTATTTAACTATAACAGATTTAACAACAATTTTTAAAAATAATTTAATAGTGAAGATTTAACAAAAGGGTAATTGCAAATTACAAATTGCATATACGTGACTTCAGAGTTCTTTCAATCTAGCAAAATACAGAAGTAAGACTTTCTTACCCTTACCATATGTATTTATATATAATAGATTTAACAATAATTTAATAATAAACATTTAACAATAAGGGTAAGAGTAAATCATAAATTTCATATATGTGATTTAGTTCTTTCAATCTAGCAGAATCCGAAAATAGGATTTTCCTTCCCTTGTCATATGTATTTACCTATAACAGATTTAACAACAATTTAATAATAAAGATTTAACAATAAGGGTAAGTGTAAATCACAAATTGGATATACCTGACTTGATAGTTCTTTCAATCTAGCAGAAAACATATATATGTGATTTAGTTTTTTTCAATCTAGGAGAACCCGAATATAGGACTTTCTTTCCCTTGTCATATGCATTTACCTATAACAAATTTAACAACAATCTTTAACAATAATTTAATATCGAAGATTTAACAATACGGGTAAGTGTACCCTACCATATGTATTTACATATAATAGATTTAAAAACAATAATATTTTTATAACCCAGGAGTATACAAAAAAAGGAAGTAACAATTTTTGAGCGACTATGCAGAAAATGGTGATTTCTAATGATCTGGTGCACAAATGACCACACTTTCAGGCCACTAGAAAGGATAATCCAAGTAGTACTTGGCAGCAAGGCCATATCCAGTTGAGGCTAGGGGTCTTAACCCCCCCCCCAAAAGAAATATTTGTTCGACTCGTAAAAACGCAACAAACAAGAATATAAACTAACTTTTGATGCGTTTTTGAAGTATTTTTGTAGCCCCTCTCCCTAGAGAAAGTCTTAAATATGGCCCTACTTGGCAGCGTCTTAGAAGAAAGGGGAGGAGCTGGTACATCTTACGTCATAAAAAGTGTAGTTTATGCGCCAGGCAGGCGCAGGCTAACTTACTTAATGTCTTGATGGTTCACAGACTGCAAGTTTGTGGTAAATACTTTATATCTACCTTTATATTACTTTATATTTACCTTTATATTACCTTTAGACTTTATATATATACACTGCAACCTTTTGTGGTAAATACTCGAAGAAACGTGAAAATGTCTGCCTCAACTATAAAGATATTTTCAACTCTACGATTTTTTTTTCGGGATGCACTCTTGCTTAGTTTCAATTAGGAATGACGTAAACCTAGTAGTTGGCTGAAAATTATAATCACATTAAGAGGGATTCATTTACATCGAAAGTTTGGGCAGTCGAAATGAAGAAAAACAGCCCCCCCCCCCCTCAGATCCAGTTTCCATTAAATCTGACGGATGAGCATAGAGCAGAAAAGGTTCAGGGAAGGGCCACTAGGATGGTCCCATACTTTCAGCGCCTTTCTTATCCGCAGAGACTTTCTAGGCTTCAACTCCCGTCATTGAAATTTCGTAGACGTCGTGGTGACCTTATAAATGTGTTTCGTATACTTAAAGGAGTGGATGATAGTAACCCAAATTTGACGAAAGTAAAACAGTTCAAAATAGGGATGAAACCTTTTAATTGACAGTGAATATATATAAAAATTATTTAACTGGATATTTCGAACACTGTATATGTGTTCGAAATATCCAGTTAAATAATTTTTATATATATTCACTGTCAATTGAAAGGCTTCATCCCTATTTTGAACTGTTTTACTTTCGTCATGGAAAGGCAGTGTGGTCTTCGAAGTTATCTTTGACCCAAATTTTTTCTCCAAATTTAGCCATTATCACTCTACTTGCCACCATGATTACAAATTATATCCTCAATAACTATAAACTATCCTCCATATATATATATATATATATATATATATATATATATATATATATATATATATATATATATATATATACATATATATATATATATATACATATATATATATATATATATATATATATATATATATATAAATGAATATAAATGTATATAAATGAATATAAATATATATATATATATATATATATATATATATATATATATATGTATATATATCTATATATATATATATATATATATATATATATATATATGTATTTATATATATATATATATATATATATATATATATATGTATTTATATATATATATATATATATATATATATATATATATATATATATGTATTTATATATATATATATATATATATATATATATATATATATATATATATATATATATATATATATATATATATATATATATATATATATATATATATATGTATATATATATATATATATATATATATATATATATATATATATATATACATATATATATACATACATATATATATACATACATATATATATATATATATATATATATATATATATATATATATATATATATATATATATATATATATATATATATATATATATATATATATATATATATATATATATATATATATATATATACATATATATATACATACATATATATATACATACATATATATATATATATATATATATATATATATATATATATATATATATATATATATATATATATGTTGGACAAGCATTAGTGAATATCAATCACGCCATTATTATTCTGGAACGTTCCAATTTCGGCTAATTTTCTCCTGGAACGTTCCAATTTCGGCTAATATAATAAATTAATAAAAAAAAATCAGAATATTTCGACCCCACATCCGGGAGCCTTTATGAACGGGAAAGAAAAAAAGAAAAATAATTAAGTTAAATTTAGACAAAAAACAAAAAACAACACAAGAGAGAGAAAAAAAGAACAAAAGGCAAACAAAAAACTCGTATCTTAAAGCAACTGTAAAACAGAAAAGAAACATCAGAATCTCTAGATATTTTTCCTCCATAAGACCAGATTGGCAAATGGGATCAATCAAAAGTAAAACACTATATTTATTTGAAAGGTATTTACAAAAAAAATTATTGATTATTCGGGAATTTTTTTATTAATTAATGTTTTGTTGTTGTTTTTACAACGTTTGTCACTGCTTGATATAAATTAAATCCATTTTTATGAATTATTTAGAAATTATTTTACCTTTTCATACAGCCAGATACGTCTTTATCATCTATAAAATTAATTAATGTTCTGTTGTTGTTTTTACAACGTTTGTCACTGCTTGATATAAATTAAATCCATTTTTCTCTTTCAAACCCTCTTGTAAATGGGTAAGCAGTGTGGTCTAAGAAATTATTTTACCTTTTCATGGAGCCAGATACGTCTTTCTCATCCATAAAGCATTCAATATTCAAGGGTAGTTGTGTAGAATTAGCTGACATGTTTTTCTTCAATTTTTCACTTTCTGTCAACAGTCGCAGCATCGCCCTTTTATTGGATTTAGCATCAATTCGATATTTGGTCTTAAATTCTCCGACGAGATGTTCAGCAATAATACTGTCGAAATTTCGACCCCCCAATTGTGAATCAAAGGCGTAGCCAATCATCTAGAAAATAAACGAGATATAATCTATTAACAACAAACAACAAAGAGAGACAAAACTTGACAAAAAAAGAAACTCAAACGAGACAGCGGCCAGTAGAGAGAAAAGAGATGAAAGACTAAAATAACACGAATATTCCGCCTGTATCTAAAGTTGGTGACCCCAACACAAGATAAAAAGAAAAAAACACTAAACTAAAAACAAATAAAACCACCACCAATAATAATAAATACATTTGTCGCTACTGATCCAAGTAGGGAAAAGAATCTATTAGAATTAATTGAATAAGAACATCAAAGCAACTGAGGAAAAATTAAAAGATTGAAACTAAGTTAACTATTCTGTTGAAAAATAATCGTCTTGTTAGCTAATATTGAAGTTAACAATATTATCTATTAATAATACTGAAGCTTTCAATAATCTCTTAAGCATAACTGTTGTATCAACACTACAATACAAAGAAAAAAGCGTAATGTGTACTCTTGTGAGTTAGCTGGGCTTGTTAGTTGATTTTACATTTTCGGTACATTAACATTGACTAAAAACCGTTAATTTTGTATACAAATAAAACACTAAGATAATTTTATTTACAAATACATATTGTATTCATGAAAATACATAAATTTTATGTATAAAGAAGAACTTTTACACCAACACTTCAACAAAAATAAAAAAAAAATAAAACACAACATGACTCATTTGAAAATTCGTCGGGCTTGTTACAATGACAAATAATTTATTGCGGAACATCAAAATAAATAATCGCAATATATAAAACTATCAATTAAAATGAGTAGTAAAATAATGATTTCCTGTATCGCTGTGTGAAATTTTATTTTTATTTTGTGTAAAGAAGAACTTTTACACCAATATTACAACAAAGAGAAAAAAAAACGCAAAATGACTCTTTTGTGGGCTTAATAGTTGATTTGAGCTTTTGTGCATAAGTAATCAGGTTCCCTATAAAATGGTCCTCTATAGAGTTACAGACAATTATCAATTATACAAAGTAAGCAGAGACGACTCTTGGGAGGGACAGAGGGGGCACTTGTCCCAGGTATAGAAATTTCTGGGGCACAAACTTTCAAGCAAATAAACTAAAGGTTATAATCATTTTTTAATTTTTGAAATTTTATAATTCAAATAGAGAATACAGTTAAAAACGATAATTAATAAATTGTTATTTAACTAAAAAAATAAATTAGAATATGATTAAGTATTAATAATTTAAATATTTAACGATAGTTATTGGAATAGCAACCACGGCTGCTACCAGATATTGGCGCAGAAATAGTGCTGCATCACTTTTTGGAGGGGAGAGCCTCGCGGTTACCACTACTGTACCATAAATATAGAGTATGTTAATACCTTTTTACGGTACACCCTCCCCCAGGGTATAGTTACTTGTTCGAACGATCAAACAGGCCAAACTCTAGGCCAAGGGTGCACCCGACCTGGGTCACCACTACTATTTCTAGTTATCACTTTGGAGGGTAAACAGACCCTCTTATCGATATACCAGTAACGGTATTTCTCGCGAGCTCTTTTCCTACCCCGCCTGGGTTCATGGAAAAATAATCTCACATGGATGTAGAAATTAGCTTATTTATATCCTTCAAAGGTCATTTTCCAAAACACATATAAACATCAACTCTGAAAAAACAGACTCTCTAAACAGGGTCTCAGACCCAAAAACAGGGTCTCAGTCTGTAGACCCAAAAACAAAACACCATTTCTGTGCAAGAGCACTTTCGGTTTGGGGTTGACCTTAGATTGGCCCTGGCCAATCTGCTAAATCCAAGTTCAAATCCCTGGCTTCTTCTGAATAATATTATGTTTCAAATGGCCAGAACAGGAAGACTAAAATAGAGTTTAGCTTGCAAGCTTACTAATTGCAAAAGCTTAGCTTAGCAACGTGACTTTAAATTATCATTGAAAATTATACTATGGGGGAACCAAAGCAATTGTAATTACAGAAACGAAAACAGATCATGTATCTGAAAAAGAAAAGAGATGGGGCTAACAACAGTTATAATAAGAAATAAGAAATTATTGAGTAATTAATTAACTGAAAGTAATTTTGTTAATAAATAAAAATTCTGTTAAAATTTGGCCTGAAAATTTGGTGGGAGACGGGGGGAGGGATGCAAGAGAGACCAGAACAGCCACTGAAAGCAAGATTATATAGTTGTACAATCAGACTATATTATTCATGAATACACATAATTCTACTCATGAATAATATAAAAAAAAATCTATAAAGCAGAATGTATTAAACGTTATACGTCGCAGAACATCAAAACGATTACTAGAGCCGAAAGATTGCAACAGAAACTCTTTATGTGACGATAGGAGAAAATGTTTTGCTGAAACACAAAAATTGTTCCTAAAACTTTCAAGTCAATCCCCCTTCAGTGAGACAAATCCCCTCTCTCCTCTTAATCAATTATTATATCCATAGATTTTTTACTCCACAAGTCCAACTTTTACTCAAAAGAAATATATTCTCGACATAAAGAATACGTTTCCAACAACAATAAAAACAGGTCTGGCTTGATTGTACACAAGCTAAGAACACATGGCTAGTTTATAGGCTCAACTACATCAGATTCTTAATTTTCATTAAGATTAATCAGTTGTAAGTAACTTAGCCATTCGATAAGGAATCTAATGGTACTATTTTATTTTATTTGCATATTATCTTCCGGAATGCCCAACCACTATAATGATACTAAAACGTCAAAGCTAAAGTAATCTTAGAAACAAGGACGATGTAGATGTCAAGGTTAACTGACATTTAATTGCCAAGTTTAACACGATCCATTAATGGTTATCTAGCCCATAAACATCCATACTTCTTAATGCATATCCTGGAGCAAAAGCGGAGCACTTCTAACTTACCTGTCACGTAAAGACAAACAAAAGATAAAGGATACTTTCTGAAGGCTTAGTGGAGCATCAATTATCTTACTTTTTTAGGGGCGAATAGGCTCCTATAGCTGATTCAGGGGCGACAAACAACCCACTTCCATGCTCATAGGCTTAAAATTTATGAGATTATCCAAATAGCAACATCTAAACGACTGCTTCACCCTCCGGGGAAGTTCCCATTACCCTTAAATCTCCTTTATGACACCCTCCCACCCCAACCACGAACGACCTGCTTTCCGTTTAGCCCATGACAGTTGGCCGGAAAGGACAGTCTTTTGCAATCTGTCATCATTCATCCGCAGAACGGCCCAAGCCATTTCAATTTTTCTCTTATTATAGCCCTAGATAGCAGAGTGAACCCCATTTTTCGTACAGCCTATTGTTAGAAATGTGGCCAGTCTGCTGGGTATTCAGAACAATCCGTAGGCACTTTCTCTGGGAAACATCTAGCAAATCTTCACCCGCTTTTCGGAGCGCCCTTGTTTCAGAACTATATTTGACCACTATCATCACTAATAGCTCCTTGAAGCACCAAGCCAGCTAAGGCCAACACAGCTACGCACACTCCACCAACCTAATCTATTCAAAGCCTCCCTCTTTACACCCTCCCAGGAAGTTCCCATTTCCTTTGAATCTTTACTTATGACATCCTTCCACCCTAGACGAGGAAGACCTACTTTCCGTGTAGCCCCAGACGGTTGGCCAAAAAGGACAATTTTCGGCAATCTGTCATCCTTCATCCGCAGAACGTGGCCTAGCCATCTCAACCTTCCTTTCATTATAGCCTCAGAAAGCGGGATTGAACCACACTTTTCGTACAACCTACTGTTTGAAATACAGTCAGTCAGCCGGATTCCCAGAACAATCCGTAGACAATTTCTCTGGAAAACATCTAGCAAATTTTCATTTGCTTTTCGAATTGCCCATGCTTCAGAGCCATATTTGACCACTATCATCACTGTAGCTTCCAATATTCTAATATTTGTTTGCAGACTTACCTTCGTATTCTTTGAAACTTTGTTTAATTGTGAAAAATCACCCTGAGCCTTAGCTATTCTACTATTAACATCTTCACTGTTCCCACCGTCTTACCAAGGCAAGTGAAGCTGTCCGCCTGATCAATCTTTTCGTTACCCAACGTCACCTTTTCATCTTCACTTATTATCGCTTATTATACCTAAGTCAAATTTCAAGCAAATCTGGATAATTTAGAAGCGGGAGGTAAATGAGTCTGAAAACCTTTACTGCCCTGCAAGGTCAAAATCAAATCGGCTTCATCAGTATTATCAGAAATTATTAGTTACCAATAAATTTTAAAACGTCACAATAAAGGTCTCAAAGACTTCCATGGGCCAAGATTAAAAAGATTAATGGTCTGATACGGTCCAGGAGCTAAACTGCGCGGTCTTTATCCTTCAGAGAAGTGAATATTGCTACATTTATAAAATACATCGATGAAAATACACTTACTTTAAGGGACCCCTTGTTAAAATGACAAAGGGACGCTTGTAAAGCCGATTGTCCAAAATCAACGAAAACAACCCGCCTTGGAGGCTGCTCAGGAGCTGGTAGCTCCTGCTTATAAAGTCCATAACAGAGAGCAACGGCTGCTGATTCATTCAAAAGCCTCAGGACGTTCAGTCCAGCTATTTTTGCAGCGCTCAATAGCGCACGGCGCTCAGCGTCTGTGGCGAATGTCGGGACCTGAAATTAAAAGAAATTAGTGAATGAACATCCCCAGCTTCAATCAAAGGGATAAAAAAAGTGTTTAAGTTATTCCGAGCCCAAAAGTGATTACTCTTTCATTTCATAGTAATTGTAACATTTTATTGTCAAACTTCGACATTTGACAAAATGGCATTTCATTTTCTCAAGTACCACCTGAATATGTTATTTCCTGCATCATTCCATCCCTAAATATTTTTTCTTTGGCACGTCGGTTTGACAAAGAATAATAGGGTCTAATTTAAACACATGTAATTTTATTAAACTACAATACCTTTTCGTTTGAAGATAGAGACCAAAAATGCAGTCCTCATATTTTTCTTTAATTGAAAAGCTAGTTACTACAGATCCTGGCTTAATATTAAGGATATTTCAGAACTTCATAGTGACTGCTTTAGTTTTACAGAAAGTAAAGTAAATTTTAATCAGACAATTTGTGATCCGAACAAAAAATTAAAAATATGCTAATATAGTTCTGGGATATTAGAAAGCACCTGAAATTTCGGCAAAGTTTTCTTGTTTTCTAATAGACGGAGCTGATGTCGGGACCTGAAATTAAAAGAAATTAGTGAATGAGCTAATTGTTCAAGCTTCACTATTTACACCCTTCAATGAAGTTTCAATTTCCTTCAGGTCCTTTTTACAGCTAATTTCAACCCCATTCGGAGACAACCTGCTTTTTGTTTCCTGGTGGATGGCCTAAAAGCCCGTTTTTTGGCAAACTATTAACCTTTTATTCTCAAAACGTGGTTTATTTACTTTAATCTACTTTTTATTATATCCTTAGGACATGGGATTAAACATACAGTCAGTCAACAGGTTATCAAAACCTGGTCTTAGAAAGTTCTTATGGAAAATGTCTAGCAAATTTTCTCAAGGTTTTGAACTACCCCAGTTACCTAAATGTGCATTGACTTTTCTCTAGCATCTGTCCATCGGTCATGGCTAGTTTATAAGATGAGCCTACAAAGGTGGATACAAGGCTGAATTGTGCTATGGAGGATCCTAGAATCCTATTTCCCAGAATAAGTCAAGGCTTCAGTCAAAGGCATAAAATAAGTTTTTTTTCTGAAATGATTAACATTGACCAATAATGTACCTTGTTGGTTAATCTTTCTTAATATTTGTGAATTTAAAATTATTTAGCGAGAATCTTTAAACCGCGGGTTCTCAAATCACCAAACGCTGTTTAAAAACCTATACATTATTTTTATCTCAGACATTTACTCATATTTATATTATTTATCTTACGTAGCTAAAAGAGACTATTAGCATACCCTGTTTGCCAACACTCCCCATGACGTGCTAGATAAACCCCAAGAGCAGAGCCTGCGGAGGGATAGGCAACGATACTCTAATTTTGATTGGCATAATTAATTTTATTGCCTAATGATTCTACCCTAATTTTCACAATATAGCAAACGAAGTAAATTCCTTCTTTTTTTCAATTAAATTTGGACATACCAATTTTGATCACATTCTTTCCTATATGCTAAACTCATACTGATAGTTCTCAAAAACAAGACTTGTCTATAGAACCCCTTGAAAAACATGAAATGATTAAGCCTAAAATTCATTTTTGATATTTCAGACATATCCTGCTACGTCATTGTTGCATACCCATCCAAATGCATAAGTATACATACAGCTAAGTATATTTACGAAATAACATATATACGTATATTTATGTTTATAATTATTACGTTTTATGTCATTTTTTTATGTTATATTTATGTTATTTTATTATATGTTATTTGTATGTTATTTTATGTTATATTTATGTTAGTTATGTTGTTTTTTATGTTATATTTTATGTTATAATTATTACGTTTATTTATTTATAATTATTACGTTATTATTTATATAATTATTATGTACAGATCCAGGATCAGTATCGTACAGCACAGTAAATTATTGCACAGTACAGTATCAACAACAAGATATAGTACCATTACGTGCAGAGAACGATATTGTAGAGCTCCGTGTACGTACGTTACACCTGCGTATATGCAGAGCACGTACGTGTATGCACAGGTTCTGTTAACGTATAGTGCGGTATACATTATTCAAAGACTTGATTTTGACCTCTTATTATGTCTATTGAGCAGTCAAACAATTGCCAACTAAATGAGAAGATGAAAAAATATGAACATTTAAAACAAATAAAAAAAAGCAAAAAAAGGTCTTTTAAAATTTCTTAAATCACACTGCCATTGAATTTACAAGTGAAACTGATATCTATTAATAGCGGTCAGCATCGTTAAGACAGTTTAAAATGAAGAAAAAAATCTTTAATACATAATTAATAATAAAAGTCTGAGTATTTCAGCTTCACATCCGGAAGCCTTTATAAACGTAAAAAAAAAAACTTGCTTAACAACAAAATAAAAAAAAAAACAAAGAAAGCACACCATCTCTATGTAAAAAAAAGACAATGGAAATTCATTCCACTTTTATTTGAAAGTAAGTCCAAAATATCAGACTTTTGTTATTAATTTTGCATTAAATAGAGTTCTTTTTATTTTTCACTGTCTCAAAAAATCTTACCCGTTATCAAAAATATTCAAGATTCATTAAATAAAAACAACTTTCCTAATTTTGGCTAAGGCTACAACGAAATTATGCTATTTTCCACAACATCAATAAATTACAAGGTGAACGAATTATGAAAGATTAAATGCACTGACAAAAAAAGGAACAAAAGAATTCGTAAAACAATTGGTACGTCATCCCAACGGTTGCCTGTCTGCTTGTCTGCCTACCCAGCGTCTGCATTGGGTAGGCAGACGCTTCGTGCAAGAAGATAACAGCAACGAACAGCTTCTGACACGCAAATAGTGAATGTCCCAACTTGAGGATAATTTGTCATCTGCGCTCACGGAGAGGGCATTGTTAGCGAGTTAAGAGCAGATTAATAGACCTTTCTTTCAACTGTAAAAAATATGTATACAAAAAAAGAATCAGATTAAAAAATAGTTGCTGTGGGTTTCAGATTCTACTGTCTTATTGGCTTCATTTATGACAATGAATGATTCGAAGTTACGTATGAAAAAAGCCTAAAAAATTAGTGTAATGACAAATAATTACATGTTCTCCAAAAGTAAACTGACCCAGCTAGCTCTCAGCCTTCTCTGCAATTAAACTCGGTGGAACAACAGGAGGACATGATTACGCGGAGGAGGAGGGCATAATTACCCGTTTTCCAAAAGTAAACTGACCCAGCTGGCTCTCAGCCTTCTCTGCAATTAAATTCGGTGGAACAACAGGAGGGCATAATTACGCGGAGTAGGAGGGCATAATTTCTAGGAGGGCATAACTACGCGTTCTCCAAAGGTAAACTTACATAGCTGGCTCTCAGTCTTCTCTGCAATTAAATTCGGCGAAACAACAGGAGGGCATAATTACGCGTAGGAGGAGGGCATAATTACACGTAGTAGGAGGGCATAATTACGCGTTCTCCAAAAGTAAACTGACCCAGCTGGCTCTCAGCCTTCTATGCAATTAAACTAGGTGGAACATGGGCAGTTGTTATATATATTTTTTTTTCGGCTGTGCCGCAATTTTGATTTTATTTTTCGCTGTCATAAAAGACTAACCCGCTATTAGTATACTTTCGTTTCAGTTGTACAAAATATACAAAAGAAAAGAAACTCACAGCAAATATGGGCTTAAGATTTTAATGGCTTATGGGCTTCATTTATGGTAATGAAGATTCAAAATTATTAATGAATTACTAAGCAAAATTAGTAATGAGCCTCAAAAAAATTGTAATAGTCAGTAACTTCTGTTACAATCGAAGGACACATTTTTTTCTCGTATTTTATAGTATAATCAGTCCTATGCATACCAATTTGCTATTTCATTAGTCATACTAATTATATATAATATAGTCATGAAATTTGACTAATTTCATTAGTCATATGAAACATAATTAACCATTAAACAAATGTAGAGCAGAAACAATATAACATTATAACTTCATTTTACGTATTTTAGACTTATCAGCCTTATGCATACCGATATGTGATATTTATTCATATTTTTGTGTCAATAGTTTAAAGTAAAATGGTAAAAAAAAAATTAAGGTAAAATTTATACCAAACGTTTCAACAAAACTTTCTTAAAAAAGTTACTTAAAAAAAGATTGCTGTAGAAACCGCCGACTTTTTCACAGCAGAACTGAATCTTTCTTTTATCACGTATTTTACCGTTTTATCAGTTATTAATAATTTATTGTGGCAATTTTTTCAAGGAGTATTTCAATTTCCTTAGCCTAAAACAACTTACAGTAATAACACAGTCGGCAATTTTTGTGGCCAGAGCAGAACAGGCAATTTCCTTCAATTTGGTAAACAACATGGCTGCAACCTGTTCAATGGTAAATATTTCCTGCTCACCAGCCAAATCACCCTAGAATAACAAAAAAAAAGTATTTTTAAACTTACATTGAAACCAATTATGAAACAAAATTTCAAATCAATTAATTTAAAAATTCTAACTACCCTAAAACCCCAGAATAACAAAAAATATTATCAAACTGATATTTAAACAAATTAGACAAGTTATAAAAAAAATTTCAAATCTATGAATTTAAAAAATTATAACTACCCTAAAACCCTTGAATAACAAAAAAAAATATTATCAAACTTATATTAAAATAAATTAGACAAGTTATGAAACAAAATTTCAAATCAATGAATTTAAAAATTCTAACTACTCTAAAACCCCAGAATAACAAAAAAAAAATATTATCAAACTGATATTAAAACAAATTAGACAAGTTATATAAAAAATTTCAAATTAATGAATTTAAAAATTATAACTACCCTAAAACCGTAGAATAACAAAAAAATATTATCAAATTTATATTAAAATAAATTAGACAAGTTATGAAACAAAATTTCAAATCAATGAATTTAATAATTCTAACTGCTATTACTACTAACAACTCACTGTAGCACAAAGCAACCTGAGACCAACACAACTGCGCACGATCCTCCTTTATCCCAGCCGATCCAAACGTCTTTACATTCTCTCCAGAAGTCCTATAAACCCTTTCCTGCGATCTGTTCCCAACCCATTCGGAGAATGGGTTGGCCTTAGATGAAGTCATCCCAATCTTTCTCTTATCATAGGCCTAATCACAGGCCTAGAAAGCGGGATTGAACCGCACTTTTCGTAAAAAAATGAATTCTTCATCCAAAACATTTTTCCCCCGCATGGGTCCACGTTTGTTTGTTGTTGTTTTTTCGCTTATCATCTTTTTCTTGGCACTCTTACAGAATTTGTAAAGAGGGACGTCGACCTATATTTTGAATTAACAACTTTAAAAGAAAAAAAAAATCAGAGTATTTTTCGTGGAGTAAAGGGGGGGGATAATTACGCAAGCCTCAAGGAAAGAGGAAAAAATTTGGGCTTGACCAATGCTGCAAAGCACACTTCCACCCTCTCCAAACTCGGCATAGGTCAAACCTATGCCGAGCTGCAGCAGCACCTCCAACGCTGAGGATGGGTATAAGGTGCTTTAGCTCCGTTCGCCATCCCACGAATGAGGTAGTCTTTGAAGTCCTCTGTACTCTGTTTGAGCAAACTACCCAATCAGCTGTTAACTACCAAATTTTCAAAATAGATCAAAGCTAACAATAAAATAGTAAATTACGAGGAACAGCAACATATCCTCATTGTTGAAAGAGCAGCGAAGATAGAATTAAAGAAAGTCGTAGTCTGTTTGTGAGTTTCCTCGAATGCATCTAACTCTTAAAAGATGGTTGTTTTATTTTAAGGGGTTGAATAGATTTACGGGTTGAATAGATTAGGGGTTGAATAGGTTGAATAGATTTCCTCAAACAAAAAGAACTAGACCTACGTTGCCTGGGCAACGTGAAGTGTTGCGGCAACCTTTGTTCGGCTTTGCCGATTAAAGTGTTGCGAGAGCAACACTTTGGTTTTGTTTCTTCGCTATCGGTTAAATGCTGAAGTTGTCAAAACTATCAAAGCTTTCAAAACGGCATATTCAAAGAAGAACACAATCAGTAATCACATGATCAAATTCTTCAGCGTTGAAAAAACAACAGCAAAAGAATATCGGAAAAAGGGACTAAATTGAGTTTGCAGCCAGTTGAACTTTATCCTTTTCAATCGTAGACATCGTGACGGATGGAAACTTGGAACATTATCTTATATAATCTAGTTGGTATTATAAAGCTATCCGTAACTTTTCAGGATCAAATACCATAGATGTGCACCAATTTGCACAAATTTGTAGCCCCTCATGAACCTCCTCTAGCAACCCATTCTTGCTTACAAGTCCCTCTTCCGTGAGAGACAAAGAATAACACAATCAGTAATCAGATGATCAAAGGCTATTCCTCAGGGTTGAAAAAAAAAAAATATATTGGTATAAGGGACTAAATTGACTTTGCAGCCAGTTGAACTTTATCCTTTGCACACCATAGGCTCTGGCTCGAGGATAAGCAAAAACCATCCTTTTTGGCCCCAGGCAAGAGTCGTACGGAGCTTTCCAAAATATAATGTCATATTCATCAATCCGGCCCGAGGTCCACACTAACAGCCGATTATTACTTACCAGGCCCCTAAATGTCACTTTGCAGCCGGTTGAACTTTATCCTTTTCAATCGTAGACATCGTGACGGATGGAAACTTGGGACATTATCTTATGTAATCTAGTTGGTATTATATAGCTATCTGTAACTTTTCAGGATCAAAATACCATCAGGGACCCATAAATTTCCTGTAATGACTCGCCATCCAGGATCGTTTATTATTGGATGGCGAGTCATTACAGGAAATTTATGGGTCCCTGATTCCATAGATGTGTACCAATTTGCACAAATTTGTAGCCCCTCGTGAGCCTCCTCTAGCAACCGATTCTTACTTACAAGTCCCTCTCCCGGGATATACATCCAAGTTCACCGGAAACAAATAATGGGTACACCAACTAGCAAAAGTTCCAAACCCCTTGTCGCTGAAGTCATTGTAGCCTAACAGCCGATTATTACTTACAACTCCCCTACATGTCTTACAATCGGGAACCAAGTTGTTCTTACCATCAATTACACCAGAAACAGATAATAGGTACACCAATCAGCAAAAGTTGCAAACCCCTCATTGCCAAAGATGATTATAAGCTAATAATCGACTGTTGCTTGGAAGTCCCCTACATATCTCACAATTGGTATCGGCCTATTTTTGGTTCAAGTGTGTACCTTACCACTGAAGTTGTCAACCCCTTGAAACTTTCAAACTGGTGTATGTCATGAAGGAATTTTTATAACAAAAAATGGATGACATATACTTTGATCAGCTCATCAAGGTCTATCGATTGTCATTGAAAAAAAAATTCTATCTGTCTTAGTTCAAAAGTTGACTTTTTTGCCGGAGGCCAACTTTCTAACACCACCACTTAGAAAGGAGCAAAGGATAAGCACTAATTTCTTTAGCAATGAGAGAACTTTTAAAGTTTAAGAGGTATATCTGATACCATTTCTCTATTGCAATCCCAAGTAGAAAAAAAAGAATGGTAAAGTCAGCTGAAATCACGAACAGAAATGGCTAGAAACAATAGATGGCAGCACTTTCGGACCCGTGGGAAAATCGCACTTTTTTGTTTCTGTAAATTTTTCTATTTATCACTCAAAGAAGATATATTGGCTGTGGGGCCGGGGAACTACCGCATATATTTAACACTTATAGATTTTAGTCCATCTTGAATTTGAAACTGGTGCCTGCCTGCTTGCCTGCTAGAACGGAGCTTTCCACTCGAAAGCAGAAACATGGTTTGATGAAACGAAAGCTTGGCTGCACAACTTCAGATACTCCTCTCTGACATAGGCTATATAACTCCACTTCACTTCGCACACCATAGGCTCTGGCTCGAGGACAAGCAAAAACCATCCTTTTTGGCCCCAGGCAAGAGTTCTACGGAGCTTTCCAAAATGTAATGTCATATTCATCAATCCGGCCTGAGGTCCACACTTTCCGTAAAAACCGCACAGGTTAGACCCTTACCAGTTTCCAAGAATAAGCTGAGATCAGCGGCATAGGAAAAAAAAAAAAAAAAAAAAAAACCGGGACAAAACCAAAGTGTTGCTCTCGCAACACAAAAACTGAGCAATGGTGCAAAACACATTTCCTTATTTAGACATGAATTATCTAAATATAAATATATTTTCTTAAAATTTCCCTTTCTCAAAAATTAGTTTACCTTGGAATGCCTATTGGAAAAAATATGAAAGAAACTGTGAAATTATCCCTTGAAAATTTGAAGAAAAAACTGAGAATTGCTTATGCTTCAATTGTATCTAATATTAAACACATTGATAAATTAAATCTTGCGAAAATTTATAATAGCCTCGTTGTACCTCATCTCCTTTCTCTTTGTCCGGTTTGGCAGTTTTTAGTGAACCTCAGAAACTATCTGTTCGTAGAGTATATTTTCGTTATGCTAAATTCCTTCTCAGTTACCCTCCTTGGACTAGAAATAGTTACTTAATGAATAAATTCCGCCTAGTTTCTCCTACATCTATTATTGATAAAAGGCTTCATGATTTTCGTTTTTCTATGTCGATAGTGTCTCACCCATGGTCAGCATTACTTATTTAATTGTTTGTTTATGCTGATTTGTATTTGTTTGTAGCTTTTTTTTTATTTTATTTTTCTCTTATTACTCCATCTTAAGGGCGTTCCGCCCTCTTTTTTGTAGATGGGTTATAAATAAACTGATTGATTGGTTGATAAATATTGTATCTTATATAATAGTACCAGGAGACAAAGCTTCGCTGGCGACAAAAAAATAATTCTGGCTTTCGCAAAACAACTTTAGTTTCATTTTATTCGATGAAAAAAGTAAAACCATCACAGCATTGGGTGCTCGGTTATTTGTGATGTCATTCATATAAAATTTTTTTTTTTTCAAAATTAATTAAGGCCCTAAATAAATTTTCCCAGTTGACTTATCTAGATCGTTTTTTCACACTGAAAAACAGAGCGAAGCTAAGTACCATGCCGTGCATATTATTATTTTAATTTTTCTGCCGCAATTCATAGCATTTAAAATTCTCTAAAAGCTAAGAACCAACTGATTCGTCAACAAACAAATTGTGTTTTGAAGCTTTCCAGGGCGTTTGCCCTTCAAGGGTCTTTAATTTCAGTCAGCAGCCGATTCAGGGATACCATCTTTTCGCATTAGAAAATGGAAGTATGCCAATTTTTAGAAAAAAGTTCTAAAAATTGGGTCGTTTTAGAGAAAAAAATTTATAGGTATACAATTACGTTTTAGAGAAAGAAATTAGAGGTATACAATTACTGTTCGTTTGATAAGATAGTTTAATAACTTATAGTTTAATAAATATATACAAATGAAATAATAACAAATGAATTAAATGACATTTAGAAATAAATTTATGAATTGATTGAATTAATTTCAATAATTCGAATTAACTAATTTTGAATTAAAACAGAATAGTTGTGGGCATCAAGTCATGGCTAGTTGTAGAAAAGGCCAAGACAGATAGTCCAATTGAGTGAGAAGCAAATCTGGCATTAATCCTCCCCCCCCCCTTATTGGGATTGTTTAATAGATATGTCTATCTATTAACCGTCCATGCGTCATTCCTAGGGCAGTAGAACCAAGGTATACAGTCATAGAGCTAAGATAGTGATAAAACCTATAGTTTTCCAACTATTTGTTTAGTTTGACACGGGTAAACGGCGGGAGTAAGTGAGCCTCTCTTATTGGACCAATATTTGTTTGTTATCTTTTAGAAAGTCACACCAGCCTAGAGTCTCAGGCAGGTCAACCAAGAGTTTAAAATTGACATAGGACCATTAGATTGCCTGGAATGAGAGGTACATCATTATACTTACATTCCTTATTATATTATATATTACATTATTATATTACATTACATTATTATACATTATTACATTAATACAATATTACATTATTATAGATTATTATATTACATTATTATACTTACATACAACATTCCTTATTATACTTAATATGTTACTTAATATAAATACTCCTCAATAATCCAAAAAAAAGTTACTGATCTTATTATTAACGCAAGAAAGACTTCTTAAAATATATAGTGAAAGAAATTAAATACAGAAATACATACAGATATGGCAACTCCGCCAGTTTGTGATCTCTGAACATTATAAGTAATAAACTTCAGTTCTTCCTGCACAACAGGATCTTCGAAGGGTCGTCCAAGGAGCCGTTTAAAACTGTAAAAGGTGTTCCTCAAGTTGGTAATCATCTGGCTCTTGGCACCAGTTCCCATAAGCCGACTCTTTCCATGGAATGCAACGCATGACCTGCAAATTTGAGTTGAATCAAATTTAGCAGTAAACATGTGGGCACACACAAGAGGGATAGATCTAGGACCAGGGGGCAGTTAAGTAGATTTGCCCCCTGGAATATTACCCCAATTCTTAATCTGGTCGTAAAATATAGGTAGCAAATAAAAAATAAAAAAAACTTAATTGATGACCCCCCCCCCCAGAAAAAACAACTCCTGATCCTCCCCCCAAAAAAAGAATTTTTCAGTACCCCCTACCCCCAAATAAAAATTCTGGATACAACCCGGCATAGATCTGAAACTTTCTGGAACGTTGTGACAGCCCAGTGGATAAAAGGGCACATAAACCTTTTTGAAAGCTTTGGGACCTAGAAACTCTTGGTTTCAAGTTTGCGTGTAAAAAGCTGTTTTTCTCGAGGACCGACCAACCTGGAGTTAAATATAACCAATAAACTGGCATGACTTTGGGCTGTGTTTGCCCAGGGGGCTTAACAGTAGTAGACAATAACGCCGACTACCATAAAACTTCGCGAAAGTATCCCGAATACGTGCCATAGCTACCATACAATCTTGTAAATGAATGAATAATAATCTTGTTAATAAATAATCATTGCAATTAACAAAAAAAAATCCACAGCAGTGACCATGTGGCTTTGAGAGTGAGGATAAAAGCTGGATGAATTTAAAAGCTGAATATGCTTATAGCAAAGCCTCGAAGCTTGAAAATTAGAAAAATACTTAAGCCTGGAAATCATTGGATTAATTGAATTTGGCAGAGTGAAACAATACCCTGTTTTAACTAAGAATTAAATAAAGAAATAGCAACTGAAAGCAAGGAGCAAAACAGCAAGGAGAATAGCAAGGAGTAACATTAAAACTGAAAATGGACAGAAATTATTACAAATATGAGGCCTCCCCTAATACCTTGCTGCTTACGCTAATTTTTTAAAACATGGTTGTTAGATATTTTGACTGTAGCCTAATGAAAACAAGAGCTAAGAGCTCATATGGCACTTGTGACGAGGCATGAAGAGCTAAGAGCCAAGAGCTCATATGGTATGAGCTCTAACAAAATTCTATGAATCAATAGATTGATTTAAAAGGAAAATTAGAGGCTTAATGCCGGTCAGGATTTAAAATAAGAGCTCTGAGTCACAATGTCATTCTAAATATCAAAATTCATTAAGATCCGATCACCCACTCGTATGTTATAAATACCTAATTTTTTCTAATTTTTCCTCTCCCTTTAGCCCCCCAGATGGTCAAATCTGGGAAAACGACTTTATCAAGTCAATTTGTGCAGCTCCCTGACACGCCTACCGATTTTCATCGTCCTAGCACATCCAGAAGCACCTGACTCGCCAAGTCACTGAACCCCTACCCCCAACTCCCCCAAAGAGAGCAAATCCAGTACGGTTCCGTCAATGACGTATCAAGGACATTTGCATATTCTATCCACCAAGCTTCATCCCAATTCCTCCACTCAAAGTGTTTTCCAAGAATTCCCCCTCCAGCTCCCCCCAATGTCAAAAGATCTGGTAGGGATTTGAAATGAGAGCTCTGAGACATGAATTCCTTCTAAATATCAAATTTCATTAAGATCCGATCATCTATTCGTAAGATAAAAATACCCCGATTTTCACGTTTTCCAAGAATTCCGGTTTTCCCCTCCAGTCCCCCCAATGTCACAGGATCTGGTCGGAATTTAAACTTAGAGCTTTAAAGCACAAGATCCTTCTAAATATTAAATTTCATTAAGATCTGGTTACCCTTTCGTAAGTTACAAATACCTCAATTTTCAAAATTACCCCCCCCCCCCAACTCCACCAAAGAGAGCAGATCCGGTCCGGTTATGTCAGTCATGTATCTTAGACAGGTTTTTATTCTTCCCATCCAGTTTCATCCTGATCTCACCGCTTTAAGTATTTTCAAAGATTTCCAGTACCCCCAATTGCCCCCCCAATTACGCTGGTTCCGGTTGAGATTTAAAATAAGAGATCTGAGTTACGAGGTCCTTCTAAATATGAAATTTCATTAAGATCCGATCACTCCTTCGTAAGTTGAAAATACGTCATTTTTTCAAATTTTTCAGAATTAACCCCCCTCCCCAATAGAGCGGATCCGTTCCAATTATGTAAGTCACGTATCTAAGGCTTTTGCTTATTTTCCCACCAAGTTTCATCCCGACCCCTCCAATCTAAGCGTTTTCCATCATTTTAGGTTCCCCCACCCCAAATTCCCCCCAATGTTACCAGATCCGGTCGCAACTTAAAATAAGAGCTTTGAGACACGATATCCTTCTAAATATCAAATTTCATTGAGATCCGATCACCCCTTCGTAAGTTAAAAATACCTCATTTTTTCTAATTTTTCAGAATTACAACCCCCCCCCCCACCCCAAAGAGAGCGGATCCGTCCCGTTTATGTCAATCATGTATCTAGGACTCGTGCTTATTTTTCCCACCAAGTTTCATCCCGATCCCTCCACTCTAAGTGTTTTCCAAGTTTTAGGTTTCCCCCTCCCAACTCCCCCCCCCCGCAATGTCAACAGATCCGGTCGGGATTTAAAATGAGAGCTTTGAGACACGATATCCTTCTTAATGTCAAATTTCATTGAGATTCGATCACCCCTTCGTAAGTTAAAAATACCTCATTTTTTTAGTTTTTTAGAATTAACCCCTCCCCCAACTACCCAAAAGAGAGCAGATCCGGTCCGGTTATGTCAGTCACGTATCTTAGACAGGTCTTATTCTTCCCATCCAGTTTCATCCTGATCTCACCGCTTTAAGTATTTTCTAAGATTTCCGGTTCCCCCCAACTGCCCCCCCCCCCCCAAATTACGCTGGATCCGGCTGAGATTTAAAATAAGAGATCTGAGTTACGAGGTCCTACTAAATATGAAGTTTCATGAAGATCCGATCACTCCTTCGTAAGTTAAAAATACGTCATTTTTTCTAATTTTCAGAATCAATCCCCCCCCCCAATAGAGTGGATCCGTTCCAATTATGTAAATCACGTATCTAAGACTTCTGCTTATTTTCCCCACCAAATTTCATCCCGATCCCTCCAATCTAAGCGTTTTCCATCATTTTAGGTTCGCCCACCTCAAACTCCCCCCAATGTCACCAGATCCGGACGGGACTTAAAATAAGAGCTTTGAGAAACGATATCCTTCTAAATATCAAATTTCATTGAGATCCGATCACCCGTTCGTAAGTTAAAAATATCTCATTTTTTCTAATTTTTCAGAATTAACCCCCCTCCCCAACTACCTCAAAGAGAGCGGATCCGTTCCGGTTATGTCAATCATGTATCTAAGACTTGTGCTCATTTTTCCAAACAAGTTTCACCCTGATCCCTCCACTCTAAGTGTTTTCCAAGTTTTAGGTTTCCCCCTCCCAACCCCCCCCCCCCCCCCCCAATGTCACCAGATCCGGTCGGGATTTAAAATAAGGGCTCTGAGACAGGATATCCTTCTAAATATCAAATTTCAATGAGATCCGATCACCCATTCGTAAGTTAAAAATACCTCATTTTTTCAAATTTTTCAGAATTAACCCCCCCCCCAACTACCCCAAAGAGAGCGGATCCGTTCCGGTTATGTCAATCATGTATCTAGGACTTTAGCTTATTTTTCCCACCAAGTTTCATCCCGATCCCTCCACTCTAAGTGTTTTCCAAGTTTTAGGATTCCCCCTCCCAACTCCCCCCAATGTCACCAGATCCGGTCGGGATTTAAAATAAGGGCTCTGAGACAGGATATACTTCTAAATATCAAATTTCATTGAGATCCAATCACCCATTCGTAAGTTAAAAATACCTCATTTTTTCTAATTTTTCAGAATTACCCCCCCCCCCCCCAACTACCCCACAGAGAGCGGATCCGTTCCGGTTATGTCAATCATGTATCTAGG
Organism: Artemia franciscana; assembly: GCF_032884065.1. NCBI lineage: Eukaryota > Metazoa > Arthropoda > Branchiopoda > Anostraca > Artemiidae > Artemia > Artemia franciscana. The sequence continues at coordinate 2,844,869 of NC_088876.1, forward strand.
ACTTGTGCTTATTTTTCCCACCAAGTTTCACCCCGATCCCTCCACTCTAAGTGTTTTTCAAGTTTTAGGTTTCCCCCTCCCAACTCCCCCCCCCAATGTCACCAGATCCGGTCGGGATTTAAAATAAGAGCTCTGAGACACGATATCCTTCTAAATATCAAATTTCATTGAGATCCGATCACCCGTTCGTAAGTTAAAAATACCTCATTTTTTTTTTTTTTCAGAATTAACCCCCCCCCCCCAACTACCCAAAAGAGAGCAGATCCAGTCAGGTTATGTCAGTCACGTATCTTAGACAGGTTTTTATTCTTCCCATCCAGTTTCATCCTGATCTCACCGCTTTAAGTATTTTCTAAGATTTCCGGTTCCCCCCACCTCACCCCCCCCCCCCCCAATTACGCTGGATCCGGTTGAGATTTAAAATAAGAGATCTGAGTTACGAGATCCTTCTAAATATGAAGTTTCATGAAGATCCGATCACTCCTTGGTAAGTTAAAAATACGTCATTTTTTTCTAATTTTTCAGAATTAACCCCCCCCCCCCCAAAAAAAAAAAGAGCGGATCCGTTCCAATTATGTAAATAACGTATATAAGACTTATGCTTATTTTTCCCACCAAGTTTCATCCCGATCCCTCCAATCTAAGCGTCTACCCCAAAGAGAGCGGATCCGTTCCGGTTATGTCAACCATGTATCTAGGACTTGTGCTTATTTTTCCAACCAGGTTTCATCCCGATCCCTCCACTCTTAAGTGTTTTCCAATTTTTAGGATTCCCCCTCCCAACTCCCCCCAATGTCACCAGATCCGGTCGGGATTTAAAATGAGGGCTCTGAGACAGGATATCCTTCTAAATATCAAATTTCATTGAGATCCGATCACCCATTCGAAAGTTAAAAATACCTGATTTTTTCTAATTTTTCAGAATGAACCCCCCCCCCAACTACCCCAAAGAGAGCGGATCCGTTCCGGTTATGTCAATCATGTATCTAGGACTTGTTTATGTGTTTATTTTTCCCACCAAGTTTCATCCCGATCCCTCCACTCTAAGTGTTTTCCAAGTTTTAGGTTTCCACCTCCCAGCTCCCCCAACAATGTCACCAGATCCGGTCGGGATTTAAAATAAGAGCTCTGAGACACGATATCCTTCTAAATATCAAATTTCATTGAGATCCGATGTCCCGTTCGTAAGTTAAAAATACCTCATTTTTTTAGTTTTTCAGAATTAACCCCCCCCCCCAACTACCCAAAAGAGAGCAGATCCGGTCCGGTTATGTCAGTCACGTATCTTAGACAGGTTTTTATTCTTCCCATCCAGTTTCATCCTGATCTCACCGCTTTAAGTATTTTCTAAGATTTCCGGTCCCCCTCCCCCAACTGCCCCCCCCCAATTACGCTGGATCCGGTTGAGGTCTAAAATTAGAGATCTGAGTTACGAGGTCCTTCCAAATGTGAAGTTTCATGAAGATCCGATCACTTCTTCGTAAGTTAAAAATACGTCATTTTTTCTAATTTTTCAGAGTTAACCCCCCCCCTCCCAATAGAGCGGATCCGTTCCAAGTATGTACATCACGTATCTAAGACTCCTGCTTATTTTTCCCACCAAGTTTCATCCCGATCCCTCCACTCTAAGTGTTTTCCAAGTTTTAGGTTTCCCCCTCCCAAATCCCCCCAATGTCACCAGATCTAGTCGGGATTTAAAATAAGAGCTCTGAGACAGGATATCCTTCTAAATATTAAATTTCATTGAGATCCGATCACCCATTCGTAAGTTAAAAATACCTCATTTTTTCAATTTTTCAGAATTAACCCCCCCCCCCAACTACCCCAAAGAGAGTGGATCCGTTCCGGTTATGTCAATCATGTATCTAGGACTTGTACTTATTTTTCCCACCAAGTTTCATCCCGATCCCTCCACTCTAATTGTTTCCAAGATTTTAGGTTTCCCCCTCCCAACTCTCCCCCAATATCACCAGATCCGATCGGGATTTAAAATAACAGCTCTGAGACACGATATCCTTCCAAACATCAAATTTCATTAAGATCTGATCAACAGTTCGAAGTTAAAAATACTTCTATTTTTCTATTTTTCCGAATTAACCATAAGTGCCATAAAAAATGATATCTCGAAATTTTGATCAGGCGACTTTGGGGGAAAATGATCGTTGGAGGGGGGCTAGCTACCCTCCGAAAGTTTTGGTCACTTAAAAAGAGCACTAGAACTTTCGATTTCCAATCAAAAGAACCCTATTCCGATCTTCTACGATCACTTGTTCGGTAAGATTACCCCTGAAAAAAAACACGCATCTGTGATTTTTACTTCCAGCAAAAAATGCAAAATTGCACATTTTTATACACAGGAGCTTGAAACCTCTACAGTAGGGTTTTCTGGCTTGCTGAATTTGATGGTCATTTTTATTAAGATCACTTGATGTTTTGGGGGGCGTTTTCCTCATTTTCAATATTGGGCAAATTTTCTCAGGCTCGTAACTTTTGATGGGTAACATTAAATTTGATGAATTTTACACATGCCGAATAAGCATCAAAATTCGATTCTTTTTATGTATCTACTTTTATCAAAACTCTGTTTCATATATTCTGAGCCGGTTACTATTGAGCCGTATCGCTCCTTACTTACAACTCGTTAACAAACTGTTTGATAAACTCGCTATGCATCAAACTATCTAAGCATGAGAATTTGGAGGGTACTTGGTCCTTCAAAACTAGGCCCTTCCATAAAATTGGAACAAAAACGACTATTTCATGTCTATGATGAGTCTCCTCGTCCCCCTCTCCCCGGTCTAACCCATTTAACAATTGAAAGTATTCAACTGAAGACTTGTTTTCCGCGTCAAGAAATAGTTTTCTGGTCTGCGTCTCAGTTTTACTCTACTATTGTAGGAAGGTTAAAAGACCGTAATACAGTTCATTGCAATTTCCCCGTTCCCTTAAACAGACATTACATTAGTTGGTTGCGGGAAAAAAGTCAACAGATTGCAAGCCGGTGAGCAGAATGGTACACTGCAATTTTTCTGAATCCCTTAAAAGAAATTAACATAGTATTATTATAGATACAGACAAAGAAACCAATCGGAAAAAGTCTTATCTCCACAATTAAATTTACATCACTGCCACGATAAAACTATAATAGATTTTACATCTTCCCCCTTCCCCATTTGCCTAAAAATTCCCCAGAGTATTTTTAGGGTCAGGACCGGAAAATACATTATTTCAGTTTTTAGTAGTTTGTTTTTTGTTTTGTTTTTTTTTTGTAAGGAATTAAATGGATTAAGAGAGAAGATATTTCCGAGGTATTATATAAGGGAAGAATGTGTTGATTTTAAATTAAGTGATCGAAACTTTATGCGGATTAAATTTTTGACAAATTATCGAATACTTTAAATTTAAATTGTCGTTAAGAAGAATCATAATTTAATGAGCTCTAAACTAGCGAATAAAATAACTCTTTGTAGCTCAGTTTCACAACAGTTTATGGTTCTTATTGAAAACGTCCGTTAAACTGAGAATTTGGGAAAAGGCATATTTTCAAACGCAATTTTCATCGTTAGCCAATCAGACTGAAGCTTCACAACACAATTCTCAAATGCCTTAAAAATTTACGCTAAAACTTTAAGAAGAATCACAATTCGCTATGCTGTAAAATTTTAAAATAAACATTAGGTTACCAGGATGCATTGTAATTCAATAACTATGGCTAAACTAAAGGAGGATCTCCCAAATTCAAACCTCGTGGCGTAGTAAAGAATATTCTAAAATATTATTTAACACGTGCAAAATAAATGGATGGAAACATTTAAACAGAGCCAATAGAGCTAAACCTGAATCGAAGGATAAATTTTAGATTTTTGAAGATGCTAAATTTAAGCTTAGGGAGGGGGGCAAACATGTGTCTGGAAGGGGACGCACCCTGTCCCATAGCATATTACGCCACTGAAGCCAAGTATTATCAGAAACAAGTCAGGAACATTACGGTAGAATTACAAACAAAGGGAGATATTCTGCTCTGAGCATATGTAGAACAGTTCTGTAAGACGCAAGACCTCCGTTTGAAATGGTATCCTTAGGCAGGATCGTATCTAGGATTTTTTCGCGGGGGGGCTAAACAGAGCCAATAGAGCTAAACCTGAATCGAAGGCTGCAGGGACGTTCGCATAAATTTTGTGGAAAAAGATAAAGGATGCTGCACTAGACTCTGAAAGTCCAAACCGTTGGTGCTAATTTCAGTTTCAAGGCCCTTCACTCAGGAAGAGCAATGGAGGGCTGGGGACCGGCCATCCAGTGCTTTCGCACACTCTCCTGCTTACGTTCTCCAGGTTGTCATTTATAGCTGTGCCGAATCTGGCTGGGCTGACAGATTCACGCCACTAACCTCCGTTCCAAACCAAATAACCGGCCACACCAGGAATCGAGCCCATGCTCTTCGGACAGAGGATTCCATATCCATCGCGCCAACTCCTTAAAGTTTGCTATACAATGTAAGATTTATTCATGATTTAATACCCATACAATAATACATTACACTATTCCCCCATAGGCTCTTTATCCTCTTGCAGTTTTTTACTTCAAACAAAAAACTAAAATTCTTCTAGTAACATAACTAAATCCAATAGAAGTTACAAATTTCTAAGTATTTCCTAGCTGAACTTTACAAAATATTTTTCATGCGCAGTTTTTACCCCTAGCCAATCAGAGTGGAGGGTTGAGCAGGATTCTTCTGAAACTAGAGGAGATAGAACACTGCAATAGTAGTTTTCTATCTGTATACTGAATCTGACAGCAAACAGGAAGCTAAGCATTTGCGTAATTTCATCATCCAAAGGGAGGGGAGTTGGAGCCGGTTTATCCAAGTCAAGAAAAAATGGCAGAGAAAAATGAGCCAAACAGTACCATAAAGACGAAGATACAATAATGAAAACTGATTTATTTCTGTGAAGCTTGAATTATGCGGGCCTGTCTTAGTTTTGCAAGATTTTTGAAGACACCAAATTTGAGCTTGGGGTGGGGGAAAAACTTGTGTCTGGGAAGGGTTGCCCCCTGTCGCATAGCAAATTACGCCACTAGAGCTAAGCATTATCAGAAACAAGTCAGGAAAAGGTACGATCGAATTACAAACAGAAGGAGATATTCTGCACTGAGCACATGTAGATCAGCTCTGTAAGACGCTGGCCCTCCGTTTGAAATGGCATCCCCTAGACAGGGTCGTGTCCAGGATTTTTTCCGGAAGGCTACAAAAGGATTTTTTTCGGGGAGGGGGGGTACAAAAGGATTTTTTTCGTGGGTTAAAACTTTAAAAACGTATCAAAAATGTGTTTATATTCGTTTTTGTTAGGTTTTTACGAGTCGAACAAACATTTTTTCTTTTCTTTTTTTTAGGGTGGGGGAATCAATTTAGGGATTTCAGGTTTCATCTAATTTGATTACATTCATGGATTCATCGTTGATCGGTACAGTCAGATTGCCTGCAAGAGGAGGCCCTCCTTACTGAAAACATGCAGAACAGCTTTAAAAGCTGTACCTCACCTCCAATTGGAATGCCCTCGCGGAGGTATCTTACTTGCAACAGGACAAGGTATGTTTCGCCTCCCTTGACATCGGAAATTTAGGTGTTTCATGGGAATTTGTTTAATCGCAAGCTCTCTAGACACGCAGTAATCCCCAGAGGGATGTTACCTTCGTAAAATCTGTTGGTTGACTTCTTTAAAAGGAAATTAAACAAGTAAAGCAAGGATTGTATCAAGGATTTTTTATCTGGAGGGGGGTTAAAGAAGGTATTTTCAGGGGGAGGAGTACCAAGAACCCAAAAAAAAGCAAAAATTTCTTAATGTTCATTTTTTACGTTTTTACGAGTCAGACAAACATTTTGAGGGGGATTCAAACCCTCTACCCCCTCCCCCTGGATACAGCCTAGGGTGCAGCTCTAAGGAGAAAATCTATGTAAATGTAAATTAGTCGCATATCAGGTCTTAAGTTTTGGTTACCTGGTTGCATGAATTTGTCACAAAAAAAGGAAAGTTAAGTTAACTTTTACTTTCAATATTGTTAATAATACTGCCAACATTGTTTATGTAACAGCTTTATAAGACGCTTGCCCGTCATTTGGAATAATCTCTACAATATTCCTGAAAACTCACCTGGTGATTCCTTTAAAAGGAAATTCAACAAAACAAATCTAGAGAGAAAAACTGCGTAAACACTTTTACTAGTCGAATATCACATCTCAAGTTTTTACCAGCCAGGAATTTTGTCGCAAAAATGACTAATGTTAATGCTAATCATAAGGGTTACGTTCAATTAACGTAGAGCACAGATCATTAATGTATCTTAAGTCTCATAATTGAGAGATATGACCAAAGTTGTACCTAGGGGGGGCTACTGGGTTACAACCCTCCCCCCGTAATATTTTCCGGTTAGTAAAAGAGCAACAAAACCCATTTCAACAACTTATGGTTCCATTTCGTAAAGAAATACCCCCTCCAGAGTAAAGGTTCTGGCTAGGACCTTTGAAGTAACTTTAGTGCAACTGGGGCACCATAGACTTAGGTAATATTATACTAATAAATAAGTAGTAGTAGTAGTATAGGACCTTGATCTGTTTTTTTTTCTCTCTCGTGCAAAACAATATTTGGCGTAACACAGGAACCGGTGTCTTCCCTCGGGTTGGAGTTGGTTGATACCCTCGATTTATGCGTGATTGATACCAAATCATCCAACACTTTCCATACTTTTCCCTCCGATTTCTGAAGATACTCAATCAAAGCAGGGTCAACTCTGGCACAGCTTACCGAGTCACATTACTGACCCCCGGCCTAAGCTTCATGATCGATATTCAGAGAACTGGGTTATAGGGTAGTTCTCTGCCCTACAAAGTATGATATAATTTTTGGCAAGACTCAGCATGAAAAATAGAAGAGATTTGAATCAAATTAGGGTTATAACCTGTTGCAAGTAATTTTTAAAGTTGGGCGACTCCTCGTTCGGCGACGATTACCGTCTATGTTTATCGTTTTATTCTGCATAACATGCGAGTTCACTTTGTTTTCGACTCAGCCGTTCAACTACTTTTAACGTTAGGGTGCTTGCTTAGACTAGTTTATCTTTTGCATCAGACCCCACCTCAGATTACGATCATGTTTGTTCGACAATCAAGATGTGTAGACATGGTAGACACAAAGTGAAGGCGTCACGCTCATATGAGTATTCTAAAATATCAGTATTTTTCAGGTTTTTTATCAATCAGATCCTTGAAAAAAATGCACGTATGGCAAGATGACATCGAAATCTCTAAGTTTTTTTTTTTTTTTTTTTTAACAAAATTCCGTTAGATAAGACGATTGTCAAAGGGATTTCACAAGCGTAAATAAAAGCCAAAATAATAGTGCCTAGTCAAAAAGCTAAGTAGAGAAATAAAGAAAAAATACTCTGGCGTCCCAAAAGTTTAAGTAATTTTCCAGAAAAAAATTCTGTAGTCTTAAGGCCGTACCCAGGGGGGTATCAGATTGGGCCCCCTGCCCCCCCTCAAAACAATTTGTCATACTCGTAAAAACGTAACAAAAATGCATGATATCGAATTTATAATGCTTTTCTAAGTTTTTGTAACCCCCCCCCGGAGAAAAAACTCCAACCAAAATCCTGGATACGCCCTTGCATACCTTTTCATTGATTTTACCTCTCTTTGTTGTTTTCAGGGAAATTCTCCCAAGACAGTTACATTCTATTTATACTAATATACTAAACTATACTAAAGCTATATACTAAACTATACTAAAGCATACGTAATAATTTCTGTCCATTTTAAGTTTTGATGTTGTTCCTTACTTTTAGTTAAAACACTTTTTTTTTAAATTTAATTTCTAATCGTTCTCAAATAATATCGGGAAATCTGACTCCTCCATGAAAAATGACATCCCCCACAGAAAAATTCCACCGTGGAAAACTCTTTTCATGTAAAAAAAAAACTCCAGGGAATTCCCCCAAGGCAATTCCATTTTAGCTGAAAATTCCACCCAGAAGCTTTCTTGCGGACGATGTCAGGTGAAAAACGTTTCTTGCGTATTTTCATTTGAAAAAGGCTAATTTCTGATTGTTTTTAAAATCATGCTGGTAATCCCCTCCGTAAAAATTTTCCCAATAAAAAGCCAGCAAAAGAGTATTTTCCAGCAAAGTTCTTTTTTTTGGGGGGGGGCAAAATAAACTTTTAAAAACACATCAAAAATGTAAAATCGATATCTATTCCCTTATAATTTCTGGGTATATTTCTGGTCTGTGCTGTTATTATGAAAGTAAAGAATAACATTAGACCTAAAAATGATCAGAATTTATTCCGTACAGGAAGGGGATTGCCCCTTCCTTATCCACACCTCCACCGCATCATCAAAGAAACTTCGGAGTGAGCTCATTAGATAGGTTGAAATTTCTAGTCCTTTTTTTTCAACTCCAAGGGATTGGAGACCAACCAGCTGCATTAGGCGATATTTTCCTGGGGGTGGGCATTTTCCGGATTTTTTCTGGGGAAGGGTATTTTCCGGATTTTTTCTGGGGAAGGGTATTTTCAGCAGGGTATATTTTCCAAGGGGTGGGGTAAACGCCGGCCACCAAAAATGATAAGGAAAGATAGAAAAAAGACCGCTAATATCTTTATGTGTCAAACAAGGCATGCTCAATGCTGATAAAACGAGAAAAGAACAGAAACGTCTAACAATAAGAAAAAAGGAATTCCAACTAATCAGGTGAAGAAGAGAAGCGGAAAATCAGAATTGCTTGTCAATAAAACTAAAAGTAATTAAAATCTAACCTGGGCTGGAGTAGCTTTAGTAAATTTGGTTTGCTTTTTTGTACGGGAGGGGGAGAGGGGTCACTTATTTTCGGTTTTCTTTGAAAAAAATATTGTTTCTAGTTTTCTTATCTCTTCTTGTACCGTTCTTGTTGTTCCATTCTTCTGGTTTCGTATTGCTTTTAAATAAATCTTAAAAAGACTTAAAAAGAATGAAATTCGACTAATCGAATCTTTTGCTAGATATCAATGAAAACTTGTATGAATTGAAATGCAAAGTAAAAAAGTTCATAATTGAACTTTTGTGAGGAGGGAGAACATAAGGGGCCAATAAATTCGACTCATTAGGATACCTAACAGAAGGGCTTTTGCTAGATATAAGTGAAAACTGGTGTGAATTAAGGGATATAGGACAAAAAAAAAAATGATTTTGCCCTCTGAACCCAACTCAGGTATATTCATAGCTGAAAAGTGTGACTCATAAAATTTTGCCTTCGGTTGCATCAAAATTTATTGAAGCATTTACTATTTTTATCTGAGGTACCAAGTTGAACCAAGGAAATAAGTAGGAAGACTATCATTAAAATTTGGCAGTGCTTTTTGTACAGAGAAATTCAAAAATTAATAATCTGTTTACTTCTATAGACAGCTAAACTTTCAAATGGAAAGTAAACCTTTTTTTTCTATTTGGTGCTTTATGGGCTTAGCTTATTCTTCACCCATGTATATTTTTATGGCACTTGGTATTTACAAAGTGAAATATAGCGATCGCAAAATTCTGTTGGTCTGTCGCTCCCGGTTTTGTTACCTTAGGAAGTTCCAGATAAGCTAGGACGATGAAATTTGGCAGGCGTATCATAGAACAGACCAGATTAAATTAGAAATCGTTTCCCCGATTCGGCCATCTGAGGGGGAGTGGGGGGAAGGTTAATTTGGAAAAATTAGACAAAATGAGGTATTTTTAACTTACGAACGGGTGATCGGATCTTAATGAAATCTGATATTTAGAAGGATATCGTGTCAATAGCTCTTATTTTAATTCCCGTCCGGATCCGGTGATATTGGGGGGGGAGGTTGGATGGGGAAACCTAAAATCTTGGAAAACGCTAAGAGTGGAGGGATCGGTATGAAACTTGGTGGGAAAAATAAGCACAAGTCCTAGATACGTGATTGACATAACCGGAACGGATTTACTATCTGTGGGGGAGTTGGGGGGAGGGTTAATTCTGAAAAATGAGGTATTTTTAACTTACAAAGGAGTGATCAAATCTTAATGAAATTTCGTATTTAGAAGGACCTCGTAACTCAGATCTCTTATTTTAAACCCCGGCCAGATCCAGTGTCATTGGGGGTAGTTGGGGGGGGGGGGGGCAGGAAATCTTGGAAAACCCTTAGAGTGGAGATATCAGGAGGAAACTTGGTGGGAAGAACAAGCACAAGTCCTAGATACATGATTAACATAACCAGACTGAATCCCCTCTCTTTAGGGGAGTTGGAGGGGTCTTAATTCGGAAAAATTGAAGTATTTTTTACTTTAGAACGGGTGACCGTTTGTGAGGCATTTCTAAATTTGATATTTAGAAGGAACTCATGTCTCAGAACTCTTATTTTAAATCCCGACCAGATCTGGTGATATTGAGGGGAGTTGGAGGGGAAAACTGGAAATCTTGGAAAACGCTCAGAGTGGAGATACCGGAATGAAACTTGGTGAGTAGAATAAGCAAATGTCGTAGATACGTGATTGACGTAACCGGACTGGATCCACTCTCTTTAGGGGAGTTATGGGGCCCCAGTGCTTTGGCGAGTTCAGTGCTTCTGGACGTACTAGGACAATGAAAATTGGCAGGCTTGTCAGGGACCTGCACAAATTAAATTAATAAAGTCGTTTTCCCCGATTCGATCATCTGGGGGGGGGGTGAAGGGAGAGGAAAAATTAGAAAAAAGGGTATTTTTAACTTACGAGTGGGTGATCAGATGTTAATGAATTTTGATATTTAGAAGGACCTCGTGTCTCAGAGCTCTTATTTTAAATCCCGACTGGCATTAAGCCTCTGATTTTCCTTTTGAATTAATCTAGCGATTCTCAGAATTTTTGCTAGAGCTCATGCCATATGAGCTCCTGACACTCCTGATTTCGTCACAAGTGCCACTTAAGCTCTTAGCTCCTTTTTTATTTGATGTCTCCCACTACCAAAACTCCATATGTAGACCATCTATAAAAATTGAATTCTGATTTGTTCTAATTATTTAAAGATTAGTATGGCTGTGTACAATGTCATCTGGCAAAGGCAAATAATAAATAGATCAGGTTCAAATCTTTCATTTCTTGTGTACATGTCCAAGTTATACCCAGAATAACTTTTCATATTTCTATATTGAGACAAAACGCTGAGGAATTATATCATATTATCTCTGATATTCTGATATTGGCCTTTCACTTAATATAGATAAATGTGAGTTTCTTCCCTATAACTATATTACTGCTACTCCCCTTAACTGCAATAACTTCACTATCCCTCTTGTTGATTGTATTCGTTGGCTTGGTATCTCTATTGCTAACAATCTTTCGAGCTTACGTCAGCGTACTGTTTGTGATATAAGTAAAAAGATTCAGATCGGCTATGCAAAGATTGTTGCAAAGAGAGGGAATTATAATAGACGTGCGCAGGCCAAACTTTATTCTACTTTCTGTGATCATTCCGTCCTTTATGCTTCAGGTATTTTCCCCCTTCTTAATAATAGTAATTTAAAAAGAATTCGGATAAATTATTTCAAATTTTGCAAATTTCTTCTGTATCTTCCACCTTGGACAAAAAACCGAACTCTTGTTAGAAAATTCTCAGTTCCTGATATAACTTTAATGTTGGAGATTCTTCACAGAAAGCTCACCAGTACAGCTTCTGCGCACCTATCCCCTCACCGCCATCTTAACTGTTTTGTTTTGTTTTTTTGTTTGTTTTTTTGTTCATTTTGTGAGTGTATTTGTTTTTCCCTTTGTGTTTTTTTTTTATATTTATTCTTACTCCACCATATTTACTTTATGTGTTGTGTGGGGGAAAAATAAAATAAATAAATAAATAAATAAATAATAAATAATATATATATATAAACTACCGGGAGCACTCGGCAATATAGTTCCCAGCAATTGGCAGGCTTCTATATATGGATTCTCTACCTGATCAATCTAATTCATCTGATTTCATTTTAGATGTCCTTGGAAGAGCCATTGTACAAAAAATAACTGAAAAAATTCCCCTTCTCTTAGATTTCTGTGAATTGGCAACCCTGGTCTTACTTACTCACCTGGGGTTCAATCTAACTCTATATATAGGAGAAATGGGGAGGAACACAAATAATCTTGCAATAATCATATCTAACAGGATGGGTTGTTGGATTTCAATAAAATGTTATGCAATATGAGAGCTAATTTTTACACCCCACATTTTTGGATTTGAAACCAATTCAACCTATCTAAGGCAGTGGTGTCAATTCAAGAAAATTTAGGGACAGGGTGAGGCAAAAAGCATTTTTTGAGATACAGGGGGTGAGCAAATTTATCATTTTTTCAGTGAACACAAAAGAAAACACTTTTCATTGAAAATGGTCCAGAAGAGGCATTTTAAAACCAAAGGGGCGGTAACAAATCTAGGGGGTACATGCTCCTCTTTGGCTCCTTGCCCCCACTGATCTAGGTGAACCTATGTGAACTGATCTGCCACTGATTTAGGTGAGCCCGTGTAACCAAATTTAACCTATCTTTAAAGTCTTGATGTCATGAGAGAAAGTCTTGGTTGTTGTAGTAATTTAAAAGGCATATAATCACAAGATAAACGTTTTCAAGGATAGATGAAACAACAGCAAATTGGCTTTCAAGTTTTATTAGACAAGAATTTTTTGTACAAAGAATATTTCTAACCATCAAAGATATAACAGAATTGTATTGATATTAAAAGCTCAATTTTCTAAGTGTTTCTATGCATTTCCAAGTTTGGTAATTATTCCAGTTTAATTATTTCTATGGCTGAGGAAAGGAGATGCAACTTCTAATGAAAAAAAGAGCTGAAAGTATTTTGATAGTAGTTCTATGAATCTCTAAACATTATAGGTGTTTCTAGGAGTTTTTTTCTTCTAGTCTTGCACCACTTCTAGTTAAGTATTTAACTAGATAGTAGTAAATCTAAGGCATGTTATTTACTTTTTCTTTTCATTGCCTTTCTCGAATGATATTGCAGAATGTCTTTTCAGCACTTTAAAAGAGGTGAAGACTGATAAACACAGACCTTGTCTGCCATCTTGCATAAAAAAGGACCATAATAAAGGGATGAAGCTATACCTCGCAGCAAGAGAAATTTACAAGGGAGCAGTTGCACAGATCAAAACCAGGTTCGTATTTGATGATGATTTGTATGAGATGTCCTGTATTGTAGAGCCTTCAAATGCTGCTAAGCTCAATCTTTCTAGTCTTACACCAATTCCAGTTAAGCATTTCCCTCCTACATGTCCTAGAACTGCCATTGACTCGGAATGGTGGGAACAAAGCTCTGCTGATGTTCTGAAGGATCTGTATCAGTCGCCAGCAGAATATTGGAGATTCGTTTTGTCCATTGTTACTCGAAGTGGTCGACCAATGTTTGTAAATCTAAGGCATGTTATTTACTTTTTCTTTTCATTGCCTTTCTCGAATGATATTGCAGAACATCTTTTCAGTACTTTAAAAGAACTGAAGACTGATAAACAAAATAGATTGTCGACGCTGACCTTATCTGCCATCTTGTGTCCCAAATGCGGGACGAAGAGATTGATTATGCATTCTTCATTGCTGATAGCTGATCATGAACTAGAGAAACAGCTAAAGGAAGTACGAGCATTTGCGACAGTTGAAGAGTGTATATGAGTGATCAAATTTAGTCTATAATAGCAAAAGGTTCTGTTTTGTGTTGCATTAGATATCATGGAACCAATCAGCCAAGTGTGGAAGTTTTTAAAATGTAACTACAAACAAAAGTTTGTTTTTTTTAAACTTAATTTACTGAATGTTGTATGAAAAATTAGTTTCAGAAAAAAAAAGGAGTTAGAACTATTAATTTCTAAACATCATTAGTGTTGCATAAGGTCTTTCTAGGTGTGAGAAAAGGAGACCAAACAAAATAAATTGAAAATCATTGAACCAATTAAGAGTGTAGCAATTTTAACAATGTACAATTGTTAGAACATTGTTTAACAATGGATCTCAGTTTTACAAGAATGAAATTTGATGCTTTTTTTCAGCTGCATCCCACCAAAACAGGACTTCAGATACTAACCAAACCTGATGAAAAATAAAAACTAGGCTAAAACTTGTAGCCTACCTTTCTAGAGCTGTGCCTGACCTGGTCTCTTTGTTTTAGAGGGGGGGGGGGTAAGGCTTTCAAAAAAATTTTCATCAGCCTAACTACTTGCAAGTCCAGCATGATTCTACAGAATCTGGCCAAGAGTTATAGTTTTGAGTGTTTGTGCTTATGCAATCCTCTAGGAGAGAAGCTACATTGCTGTCATCCCAATTGGTCAGATCTAAGTTGAATTTATGAATTCGACGAAAATTTTCGACGCAGAAAATGATTATATAAGAGGATAGTCCCCTGTGAAAGTTGCATTGGCCATAGATGAAAGATCAAATTACAACGCATATTCTATATTTTGTATCGAGTCCTGTAGAGCTCCAGAATGATGACTTTGAGTTGTATACATAGTTCATTAGTGAACAGATGCTGTTCCATGTTCAGTAGCATCTCAATTGAGTTTACACTCTCTGGAGGACCACTCAGCATCCAGTCTTTTTTTGAAAACCTCAACAAATTCAGCAATAACTGTTTCATTAGATAGTTTGTTCCAACTGTTGACAATCATGATGAAAAGAATTGAGTATTGACTCTAGTTATTGTAGACTACTTTACAAGTTTCAGGAGAAGACCTCTTGCTCTAGAGTTGGTACCAACGGTAGGGAATAATGCTGGGATAGTATTAGCCCTCAACAACTTGTAGGCTAAAATGACATCCCCTCAGTTCTCCTGTAAACAGTTGTAGGGAGATTCAGCTATGATCAAACAGTTCGTGGTAACAAACTGTAGTAAAGAGTGACCCAGCTCAATAGTAACCAAAACTCTAAAAAATGGAATTTTGATATCAATAGTTACATCAAAAGAATCGCATTTTAATGCTGATTTTAAATATAAAGTTTCATCAAGATTAGTATTACCCATCAAAAGTTACGAGCCTGGAAAAATTTGCCTCACTTTAGCAAATAGGGGGAAACACCCCCTAAAGGTCATACAGTCTTAACGAAGATCAGACCATCAGATTCAGCGTATCAGAGAACCTTATTGTAAAAGTTTCAAGCTCCTATCTACAGAAATGTGGAATTTCAAAAGACAGATCATGGATGCATGTTTATTTGGTTTTTTTTTTTCAGGGGTGACTGTCAAAGTCACCAGATCAAAATTCTGAGATAGCCATTTTATTCACCATAGTCGAAAAACCTAACAACTATGACTTTGGGGATGACTTACTCCCCTGCAGTCCCCATGGGAGAGGCTGCAAGTTACAAACTTTGACCTGTGTTTACATATAGTAATGGTTACTGGGAAGTGTACAGACGTTCTCAGGCGGATTTTTTGGTTTGGGGGGGGAGGGTTACGTGGGAGGATATTTCCATGGAGGAACTTCTCATGGGGGAAGAGAATTTCAATTCTCAAAAGCAGGATTTGCTAGCATTATTTGAGAAAACAATGAAAAAATAAATATGAAAAGTTTTTTCTAATGAAAGTAAGGAGCAGCATTAAAACTTGAAACAAACAAAAATTATTACACATATGAGGGGTTTTCTTCCTTGTAATACTTCACTCTTACACTAAAGTATTTTTAGAAATTTGAACTATTTATTCTACAGCCTGTGTGATTCAGAGGTCATTCTTAAGGAATTGGGACAAAATTTCAGCTTTAGTGTAAAGAGCGAGGTATTGACAAGGGGTGAACCCCCTCATATATGCAATAAAAACATATGAATATAGAAGTTTGTAATGTAAGCTAATTCGTAAGTTATGTATATTCTTTACTAATGAAGACATTTGTAAAAAATTTTAAAGTTTAGTTGCCTTTTTAAGTAATCGAAAAATTGGAGGGCAACTAGGCCTCCTCCCTTGCTCCTTTTTTCTCAAAATCTTCCAATTACAACTATGAGAAAGGCACTTAGCCAAAAAAAAAATAACATGCAAATTTGTTTTAATTATTTATGTGAGGAGAGCCAAGATCAAAACATGCATTAATTCAAAAACGTCCAGAAATTAAATATAAAAAAACAAGTTTTTTAAAATGAAATTAAGGAGCAACATTAAAACTTAAAACGAGCAGAAATTACCCCCTATATGAAAGGGGCTGTTCCCTCCTCAACGCCCCAATCTTTACGCTAAAGTTTTTTACTGTTTTAAAAAGTAGAGTTAAGAAAAAGAGTCAAACTTCAGCGTAAAGAGCGAGGCGTTGAGGAGGAAAAGCCCCTTTCATATACGGAGTAATTTCTGTTTGTTTTAAGTTTTAATGTTGCTCCTTACTTTCATTAAAAAAAAAAACTGTTTTTTTTTATTTCATAGTCTTACAGGGAAGTAGTTGCAACACTAAAAACTCTTGTTTCTTTGCTACAAATTAATACTACTAACAACTGACTGCAGCACCATGCCATCTGTGACCAACAGAGCTATGCATGCTTCTCATCCATCATAACCTATTCAAAGACTCCCTCTTAAGAAGTTCCCATTTCCTTTAGATCTTTCCTTTTAACAGAATCCCACCCCATTTAAGATGACCAGCTTGCCATTTGACTCCCTCCCCTGCACTCTCCATTTTCTAAAAGAAAATGGTTGGAGATGACTGGCCAATAAGAACAATCTCTCATCTTTCATCGACAGATTATGTCCTAGCCCTCTCAACCTTTCTCTCATCATTGCCCTAGAAAGTAAGATTAAACCATACCTACTGTTTCAGTTACTATTAGTCAGTTGGGTACCCAAACAATCTGTAAGCATTATCTCTGAAAAACACCTAGGAAATCCTCCTCTACCTTATTGAGGGCCCATTTAGAACCATAAAGAACTTAGGAACCATACTTAACCCACTTAGAACTTATACTTAACCCACTTAGCACCATAATAACTTAGGAACCATACTTAACCCAAATCATCATGGTAGCTTCAAATATGCTAATCTTGGTTTGCAGGATCATTATCCTTTTCTTCTGATCTTTTCAAATGTGATTAAAAACACCTTGGGCCTTCACAATTCTATTTTATCATCTTCACTCTACCCACTATCTTAACTAATAACACCACAAGATGTATGTGAAGCTGTCCATTTGATCAATCTTCTTGTTACCTAACATCACCTCTTCACATTCACTTATCTCAGTCTTAGCAACTTAGTCTTCTCAATATTAATTTTCAAATCTATTGTTGCACCTTGAACTCTCAAACTTTCAAAAGTTTATTCATTTTGTTAACATTTTCATGTAGGATGCTCTTATCACCAGCATAATGTAAGCTTAGGAGAGTTTTGCTATCCTAACTAATTCTATACTTTCTCATTCCATTTTGCTTCACAAGGTTTCACTTTTATAACACAAATGTAAATTTTTATTTAATGTCAGTGCACCTCAGTGGGGGAAAGGGTGGCAATATGTATTCAAGTATAAATACTATATATATATATATATATATATATATATATATATATATATATATATATATATATATATATATATATATATATATATATATATATATATATATTATATATTTATATATTTTTATATATATATATATATGTATATATATATATATATATATATATATATATACTATATATTATATACTACATATACAGTATATGAGTATACATATATTCAATATGTATATATTGTATATATATACTATATATACATATACTATATGTTATATACTACATATACAGTATATAAGTATATATATACTCAATGACTCCCTGGGAGTCATTGAGGCTCTATATTCAATTTTGACAAAAGGTGTTCATCTAGAATTGTATTGTTTACATAAATTCATTAAGGTTTCAAGCAGATTATGGAACTTCAGTAAATTTGATGGTTTTTCATATATTTTAGCTAAGAAGAAACTGAATACATCATTTAATGCCTTTTTTATGCTCTCACCAAATGTAATATTTGGTTCTGGGTTAGATTTCATAAAAAATAATTAAATATAAAAATTTGTTTTTAAAAGAGTCCCTAAACATTTCTCTATGATGTTTGAGTGCACTGCTAGCAACAAAGAAAAAAAACAACAGAACAAAAAAAGAAATTAGGCTACCTATGCAATATGTGATTGGTTGTAATTTCCTGTTTAGGTTCATGAACAATGTTGACTCTAATGGTGGACTTTCTGTTTTAATATGATGCCATTTTTGAGTGGGTTTCAAGCTCTTTTTAAAAATTCCTGTAAATTTGTTTTCAAAATAAAATTTTACTCTCAAGATTTAATAAAATAATAATTAGCCTAGCCTACCACTCCTGAATTTATTATAAATGACATTTTTTTAATGTCATTTAGGGGGTAGGGGGTTTGAACTCTCTCCCTCAACTAGTCTTCAACTAGCTTTCATTCAGTGCGGACGAACAAAAAATAACATTTTTCTGGATATTACCTTGCTTTTGAAGCGTGAACATAAGCTAAATTAGACGGATTATTTTTTCAAGTTTCAAGGATAAACTATTATGAAAGTGTAAAGATTGAATCTCATTATCTACGTCACTCGTACAAATACCGATCTACCTGTGTTTGCTGAGAAATTGTGCAAAAAAGATTGGATTTGTTTGTTTTGCTAATTAATGGTTTATCTGACGTTGAGTCTGGAACTTTGTGTGAACTGGATTCATTTCATGGGATGCAGCCTAATAGACTAGTACATAACGCTATATTAAATTTTGCCGTGCGGGCGAAATCAAAAGGTAATGCAAATGCCGATATTATCAAAACTGGTTGCGATTTTTTCGCCGACGATTTGGTGAGCGAAGCGAAGAAAACAATTTGGTCTGTGGCGAATTATGCTACTCGACCAAGTGAAAGGCTGAAAGTTGCTGATACATTTGCAGACATTTTGAAAGTTTTAGACTACTGTGATAAGAATTCAGTGGAACTGCCGAAGTTTGTTATATACGAACCGGACGAAGTCCCCACAATTCCTGGCGAGGCAAGCGCTACGTTAACCCGCAAGGTAAATGATTTATGTCTAGAATTTAAGAATTTTGTGTCTATGGCTAAAGCACAGAGCCTATGTTGCCCTTCAGCGAGTAGTGTCCCAGGCCCCGCCAATCCTGTAACAGTCAATCCCCAGACATCCTATGCCGTTGTTCTAAAAATGCCAAAGTCTCTTGATAATCCCATTGCTCGCAAGCAGTTTTTGGATACCATCTGCCCCAACTCAGCCGAAATAAGTGAGCTAAAAAAGGTGAGACAGGACTGGAAATTATTCGTCAAGTCCAAATCTTCTGCTGAAAAGATCGTTGAGAAAATGATAGTTAGTAAGCCTGAGGTCTCTGCCATGCTCAAAGAGAAAATGTTTATTGCTGTTTTGAAAAAGGTTCCACCTAGTATGACCCAGACTGATATAGAATCCCTTGTTCCATATGCATTAAAAGCAATAGTAATCGGTAGCTTTGAGCGCTCCAAAGTGTTCAAGCTGTATTTCGGGACCAGTAAGGATCTCGAAGACTTTCTTGCAGTCTCAGTCCGAATCGGTTATGAGAAGCTGCCTGCTGAAGAATTCAAATTTCTCCCAAAAAGATGTTATTCGTGCCATAGAGTTGGTCACTTAGCGACTAATTGCGTATTGACGCCTATATGTGGTCGTTGTGGTGCTTCTGATCACACATCCACAAAGGATAATTTGTGCACTAAAGATATGTACTGCATTATATGCAAAAAGAAAGGCCATACATGCTATAACATAAGATGTCCGGCTAATAAAGCGATAATCAATATGAATGCCCTACCAAAATGAATCTAGAACCCGCTTGTGCTAAGCATGCAGTTGCAACGTGGAATTTAAATGGAAATATCCTTAACCGGTCTATTTTTATCGAGGACCTTCTTTCAAGATATGATATTGTGTGTTTGCAGGAACATTTTGCAACCTCTCTCAGCCTTCCGTTATTGAACCTGTCACCAAACCATCAAGTTTTTACAGTTGCAGCCAAACGCTCTCGCACTCATGGCCGGCCATCTGGTGGCCTTGCGACTTACGTTAGATCCTCTCTATCAACCTCTATGTTTGACTCGGGATTAGACTTTCTCGCTATCAAAATGCATGATATTGTTATAGTGAATGTTTACCTCCCTACGGATTATCGTGATGATCGATCAGATAGACAGTTTGCCATAAGTATTGCAAGGCTATCCAAATGTATTGATAAAATAAAAAAGCATGGACTTTCGTGTCTGATAACAGGTGACTTTAACTGTGATCTTGAAAACCCGAGCGGCAACAACAGTTCAAGTTCTAATCGTGCTAATATGTTACTCGGTATGTTAGGTGATGAATTTATACTCGCGTCTAAGAATAAGAATTTTTCATATATTCATAATTCGGGAAGTATGTCAAACCTAGATCATGTTATGCACACTCAATCACTTACACCGAGTGAGGTTCTTGTTTCTGATTCAAATTTTACATCTGACCATTTTCCATTGTTTTTCAATATTGATTTAAATAGTAGTGTTCCGCCTCCTCCTGGAAGGCTCCAGAAGCGTCCTTATTTTGTTTGTGATTGGAAATGTGCGTCTATGAGTTCATTTCAGTCGACTTGTGATGAACTTGTTTCAAAAATCCGCGTTCCTTTTGATCTGCTGATGGTTAGTTCTAAGAACCATCTGGCGGAATCACGAATTCGGTTGAATATTTATTGTGGTGAGCTTGTGCATGCATTACGTCTTGCTGAACAGTCAGCTGTACCATTTAGATGGGTGTGGCCTGGTACCGAAGTACCAGGCTGGTCTGCAAATGTTAATCTTCAAAACGCGTGTAGTTCGGCAAAATTCTGGCTTTCGGTTTAGCGTGAGGCTGGATGTCCTCGAGACGGGTGGGTGAATAAGCTTCGAATTCATAGTAAACGTAAATTCGCGAAAGAACTTTCACTACACCATAGTGCAATTATTCGTTCTTCATCTCAGGCTATCCTTACCCACCCAAATAAACTTTGGTCTTCATTGTTTAAAGAAAGATCTCATGTAACAATGACCTCAATATCTCGAGATAATTGGGTTCAGCATTATAGAAATGAATTTTCGGCTCCTGATATCAAGCTACAAAAAAGCTTTGGTGTGAAACTGGATGATTTCTTCTCACGAAAGCGAGAAGAAAACAGTCCGGGTGTTAAAATTACGAGGTGTTCTATCCGTTCTGCTATTAGAAAACTAAAAAAAAAGAAATCGCGCGGTTGTGATGGTATATCAATTCAGCACCTGCTGTTTTGCAGTGAGCTGTTCCTTGAGCACCTTGCCCTGCTTTTTCAAATAATTTTTAACCTGGGTATAGTGCCTGATTCTTTTTCAATAGGAATATTAACACCTGTGCCTAAAAAGGGAAAGCCACTTAGCCAGTGCTCGTCTTTCCGACCTATAACTGTGGCTACAGTTTTTTGTAAGTTATTTGAGGCACTTATTGTCGATGAACTGCGGTCGAAATGCACAGTCCCAGACCATCAATTCGGTTTTCAGCCTAGTCTTGGTAGTGGTCACGCTCTTTCTGCTCTTGTTTTGGCTTTGATAGATGCTGAGGAAAGCGGTGAGAGCATAGCTCTTGCTGCACATGATGTCAGAAGGGCCTTTGATTCACTAATTCATGAGCAGATTATTTTGGATATGGGCCTAGTAGGTGTTGATCCAAGTATGTTAAACCCTTTATATGATATGTATAAAAATTTAAAAGCTAGGCTTAAGCTACCAATAACACCAAACCTGACAAATAACCCGGTACTCCCCATTGAAAAAGGTGTAAGGCAGGGTGCATTGACATCACCTACCGCATTTAATAACAGCATTGTTAAACCACAATCTAAGTCAAATCTGACATACATTCTGAGAGGAATTGATCTATTGTTAATAAGCTATACAGACAATGTACTTAATTTGAGCCGCCTCCTTCACGGTTTAGAGGAAAATTTTATCCAGCTTCAAGTAGAATATGGAAAAATAGGCCTTCAGTTTAACGAAAAGAAATCTGATGTGTTGTTATTTAATGCTAAGCAAGGGTCTGCTGTTGATGTTAGGCTGGGTGGTGCTACTGTTTGGCTTGCCAAACACATAGTTTATTTAGGGATCCCTATTGGTTGGTCTATGCTTGAAACATGTCATCTTTTGCAGAGTCATCTGCAGAAGCGGATCTCTTTAGCGTATAGCCATGTTGTAGTTTATAAGTGTCAGTTTGATCGGCGGATTTTGGCCCATCTATATAATGCAATGGCACTACCTCATTATCTGTATCTAAGTCCCTTTTGGAGGATTTTCCAAAAGGAAGATAAGAAAAAATTGTGGTCTACATATTATAAATATGCAAAGTACCTCTTACGGCTTCCACCATAGACAAGTAACCGTATTGTGACAAGTCGGTATGGGATCATCAACCCTAATGAAGCAATATTAGCCCAGATCACCAGATATAACTCTAATATTGTTACTCATCCTTGGGCAATTATTTTGAGGCAATAGGTTTTTTTATTTTTTGTAGTTAGATACTCATGTGTTCTTTATTTTTCTTGTGTGTTGTGTATTCTTTTGTAGTGATTTTTTTTTTTTTTTTTTTTGATGGGAATGAAATATGCATGTATGTATGTATGTATTCCTGTACAGTGATATTTAAAGTTGTATGTATGCAAAAGTGGTTCAGTGCTTCATCGAATGTTCTTTATAAATTATTCCATTGTTGTGATGTTTCTTTTTTTTTTTCTCTCATATTCCTTTTTTTTGTCGTTTTGTCTGTATACTCCGTCTCTGTTTACTTTGTATTGTATGACGGGTTAGAAATAAAATAAATAAATAAATAAATAATAAATGTTTGTCTGTTCATATTAATGTAATAAAATGCATGAAAACACATGTTTATGAGTTTTTTAAAGTTCTTTTCAAGGACCTTTAAGGGATCAAAAAAAATTGCCATAGCAGTGATTATTATACTTTTAAGCACATTGAGTGATGTAGGCTATTCGTCTTCTTCCTAGCCAAATTATGTGAAAAAGTATGAACTGGAAGTATTGGCCCTTTCTAGGGGAAGACAATTTTAGCACATTGTAATACCTATGCTATTTTGTGGCAATTAAAAATAACAGAACAGCATCTCAAGTTTGAAATTGTCATACCTTTCATTTTGCAAATTAATAGCTGAAATTGTATATTTCTTAGCCTATGCATTTTTCCATTTCTTGATTTTGTCAGTGTTGATTCAATTTACAGTGTTGTCAATTTACAGTTGTCAGTGTAATGTCAATTTACAATTTACATTTTGTTTTAACCCCTAAATGGGTTAAAACAAAATTGACACACAACAAAATTTACAGGAAATATGCAATTTGGGCAACATATTTGAAGGTAAAGTGCAGTAGACCTGCAGTCAAAATGTGTTAACTACAATCATTGTGGATAAATGTTTAATTTTTTCCAAGTGTGTATTAGTGCATATAGCAAAATTCTGATGATTGCATATTGCTTCTTTATCATTACTAGAAAAGTGCATCCATTTTTGGTTGACCCTCCACTTAATAAACCTTGTTTGAGGTTTTTTTTAGTTTTATTACTCTTTGTTGAATAAATGTAAAATATAGACCTTGCCTTGCTACCCACAGGGCTTATGGACTAATATGCTTTGCTCTATAGGTGATGTTATCTGTAAGCAAACCGACTTTATGCATTTTTAGTCTTGTAAGAGGGGGATTTTAGAAACCTAAAAAATGGATGAGCTTCTGTAATAGGCCTAATGACAAAGAAACAAATATGTGATCATCAGAATCTTGCACTTTGCACACTTCAGAATCATATGCACTTTAGAGCACTTGGAGAAAAAGTAAACATTACTGCATTCTGCATGTTATGAAGAAAAAATTGGGTAAAATTCTAGTTAATTGACTTTTTGCCGTCTTGGAAAGGGTTTAGGTTAGGAAAATGAAACTTTCAGGGATGGGTCTACAGGCTAAAGTATGTCCTGGGAAGGAATTTTGAAGCAACTACCTCCACTCCTTCTCCCTGTAGAGGGCCCTGACCTTTGATGACCTTTAAAAATATGGGTTTTATAAAAGTGAAACCTTGCAAAATAGATCTGCTGATTATTTGAAGTACAACAAAATTGTTTTCAGCTTCATAACTTTGCTCAATTCTATTTTATAAGGTTTTAAAGATATGCAAATTTATTTCCTAAATTTTGAAAAAAAAATATTGATATGGCTCAAAATTCAGTAAATTTATAGCAAACACTATTACTGGCTTTTGTATAAAGTGAATATACCACTTGATGCCTTTTTTTATACTCTTTACAAAATATAATAATTGCTTCTACTGGAAATTCAGATTTAAGCACTTTGTGACCTCTTAAAAATGACCTAAATATGGGGTATAAAAAAGACTTAAAACGTTGGTCTCAAACTTTCTAACATTAGACTCAAACTTACTGTTTCACTGTAAATCCATTTATTGAATGTTAGGCCTATATTATCTACAAGCACTGATTTTAAACAATTAAATTGGATAAAAAAAAATTGTATCAATATTATGGTGTTTTCTTCTTCCTTGTTGCCAAAATTTCAATTAAAGCATGTGTTTTTGGTTGTTTTTTACAAAATAATAGGATATTTGAAATTGCAAATCTGTAATAGTTTAGAAACAAATTGTGGCTATATATTTGCACATCAGGGGGGTGGGGGTAAAGCATAGCATATATTAAATGTAAACTAACCATTCCTGTATTTACTATAGTTAAATTTATAGTAAACAGTATAACTGGCATTTGTAATAGATGGCTTTCATATTTTTGACCAAAAACGCATGCTTTTATTTAAAATCCAATGTCAAGGAAGAAGAAAATGCCATAACATTGATAAAATTTATTTCTTCAATTTAATCATGGAAAATCACTGCTTATGGATAATATAACATTCAAAAAATGGATTTATAATGAAATGGTAAGTTTGAGTCCAATGTTTTAAAGTCTGAGACCAATGATTTAAGCTTTTTTTATACCCCATATTTAGGTCATTTATAAGAGGTCAAACAGTGCTTAAATCTGAATTTTCAGTAGAAGCAATTATTATATTTGTAAAGAACATTAAAAAAGGCATCAAGTGGTATATTCACTTTATACAAAAGCCAGTAGCCTAATACTGTTTGCTATAAATTAACCAAATTCTACTCAAATAACAGGAATTGCATTTTCAGAACTAAAGGCAAAGAAAAAGCAACTAGTAACTGAAAATTAAGGTAAAATGTTGTTTTGTCAAAATTTCAATAGGTATAGACCTGTCATGCAGGCAAATTTCAGGGCTCTCTAGAGGGAGAAGGAGTAGAGGTAGGTATTTCAAAATACCTTCCCAGGACATACTTTAGCCTGTAGCCCCATCGCTGAAACTTTCATTTTTCCTAACCTAAACCCTTTCCAAGATAGCAAGAAGTCAATTAACTAGAATTTTACCAAAAATTGTTTTTGAAGCATGTCTAGCCTACTTCTCAATAGCCCCATTTTGGGCTTATACCAATATGATTTTAAATTCCTAATTTTTCACCAGTTTCTGTCCACTAAGTCTGCTGCAAATTTACCACAATAGCCATAGTTTTGTAGAAAGGGCTAACAGAGGAAAACATCACAAATCCACTTACGGGGTATCCCTTAGGCTGTAATCATTTGCAAGTACTTCTAATCCACCAGATCTGGCAGCTGCAATAAAGCAGTTTTCATTGCCAAAATCAATTCCTATTACTGGAACTGCCATTTTATCAAATAAGATCGCTACCCTATTCTTTTTTTTATGCCGGTAGACAGACAACTATTGCTGCTGTAGAATGAATTTAAACGAAACTCCGAAACCTTTCCAGAAAGATCTAGCCGTAACCATAGACAACCGCTGACAAACACCATAAATAAAGGATAGCTCCGCATTGAGTCGAGGCTGATAGCTGATAGCGTGTTCGAGCATCCAATTTATCGGCTTAATAGTGCTTATACATTTGGCGTTTTCTAAAAATTTGGGAGATAGGCAAAAGCGCAAATTACTAATGTATTTTTCTACCTGTCTCCCAGTTTTCCTACTTGTTCTTCTGTTATAATTCTTTTATGGAGCACGGGAATTTTTAAGGACGATCTCTTTGACCCAGTCTTAGGTGCGAAATCTCTTTCTAGGAATCTAGCGCATTGAAGGGATGTCTACCGAAATGGTGCTAAATAATTCCACGCTCTCAACCAGCCATATCCAGAACTCCTAACTTGCTTGTTTTTACCGCAAATATGGGCTCTTGCGTCAGTTTCTTATCAAACATCCTGTATGATATCCGTATTTCAAAATAACCTTGTTTTCATGTATTTCTTTTGTTTGATCTAGAATTCATGTCTTAAACTTTTGAACTGGTATGATTAAACTATTTTAGTTTTTTATTTGACTATTTAATTTGGTTGTATACTTCCAGATTTCAATTATTGAAAAAGTCTCTTCATTAGACAATTTCTGCTTTTTGTTTAGAAGCCTCTATATATTTCTTGTTAAAATCCATAGCTTTTTTTTGTAAATTTATTGCTTTATAAAGCCCCAAGAAAATTGAACAGCACATCTTCATTTTCTCTTTTTCGCATGCCGGCCCATTTATTGGCATCTTTTTGTGTCTTATCCGGAAACAGGAAATTTAAATAACAGTAGCAGTCTACACTATAAGAAAAATGAATGTAGATGTGGCTTAACATCAACTTTACCAAATGTAATCTACAAAAGATAACAATAAATACTTATCTTGCGACATGTTAACTGAATCGCTATTGGAAATTTGGTGATTAACAACATTAGTTACGCATACTCTATTCTAGACTTGCATTATTAACAAATCTCTGTATATGTGCCAAATTTCACAACTACTCTCTCTATTGTTCTCTACATTTAACTTCATACATTAGCTCCATTTTATTTTCGGGAATACTCTCCAAATTAAACCTTTTATATATTTGCACAGTATGTATTATACATTAAATTAAGATTAAAATACAGATATATTATCCCGGACTGCATTTCCACCAGTCTACGATATCTAGCAACTAATTCTCATTGTTCACAGGCTTACTCTTTACTTAGCTCTTTTACTTTAGTCTTTTTACTTTTACACTCTTTACTTAGGCGGTGCAATAGCACTGCCTAAGTAAAGAGTGAAGTGGGCTCTATGTATTATTTTACTTTTTCACCAGAAAACAAAATTTATTCTGAACATTTTTTCTTTTATAGAGTTAATGAATAAAAATTAATGATATTATCAGAAGTGAATATCGGTGTATATCAAGCTGTCAATCTGTATTAGATCTTTTCAGTAGCCTCACGGTGATTTTCTTCTTTTGTGGTTGATGTTATGACAAATAAAAACCCAAATATCAGAAAAAAGAATTGTTTTCATTAAAGCACAACAAATGTTTTTGTCTTTACAAGGGATAGGGAGCGTTAGTCTTACTCCTATTTATCGTAGTTTCTGTTCGTTTAACTTTTTCCCTGTGATATTTATACGTCCTGTTTTACACACAGATTATGCTGTTTTTACGTCGTCGTCATATTTTTAACGGTCGCCACTGAGGTGGCAACCGGTTGAACTTGAGACGATACATGGGCTTCGCATATCACACCCAAATTGAGGCAAAAGAACATGGAATAGAAACACACACAATCCCTTGCTCTTTACGCTAAAGCTTTTAATTGTTTTAAAAAGCAGAATGGTGGCAAAGAGTCAAACTTTAGCGTAAAGAGCGACGGATTGCGGAGGGGACAACCCATTTCATATACGGAGTAATTTCTGTTCGTTTTAAGTTTTAATGTCGCTCCTTACTTTCAGCTAAAAAAATTAGTTTTTTATATGTAATTTCTGAACGTTTTTGAATTAATGCATGTTTGATTTTGGCTCTCCATACATAAATTATTAAAATGAAATTTGCATATTAATTCCTTTTTTGGCTAAATGGCTTTCTCTTAGTTTTGATCAGACGATTTTGAGAAATAAGGGATGGGGAAGGAGGCCTAGTTGCCATACAATTTTTCGGTTACATAAAAAGGCAACTATAAATTTTAATTTTTAACGAATTTTTTTATTAGTAAAAAATATAAGTAAGTTAAGAATTAACTTACGTAACAAACTTTTATATTCTTTATTTTTTATTATGTATATGAGGGGGTTTGTACCCTCGTTAATACCTCGTTCTTTAAACTAAATCGTAAGTTTTGTCCCAAATCTTTAAGAATGACCCCCTGAATCAGAAAGGCCGTAGAATAAATAGTTGAAATTACTGAAAATATTATAGCATAAAGAGCGAGGTACTCCTCCTAAATATCTCGCTCTTTATGCTAAAGTATTTTTAGAACCCCTCATATGCGTAATAATCTCTGTTTGTTTTAAGTTTCAATGCTACTCTTTACTTTCAATTGAAAAAAACTTTTCCATGTTTATTTTTTCATTGTTTTTTTTTTATAGTAATTTTAGAAAATCCTGCGCCCCTTTCATTGAATTTCTGTTCCCCCATGACATATCTCTCCAAGAAAAAGATCCTCCCAAATAGTCCCCTCCCCTCAACCCCATCCCCAAAACCAAAAAAATCCCCTGAAAACGACTGTACACTTCCCAATAACCATTATTATATGTAAACACTGGTTGAAGTTTGTAACTTGCAGCTCCTCCCCCAGGGACTGTGGGGGATTAAGTCATTCCCAAAGACATAGTTATTATGGTTTTTGACTATGCGGAACAAAATGGCTATCTCAAAATTTGATCTGTTGACTTTGGAGAAAAAATGAGCGTGGGAGGGGGCCTAGGTGCCCTCCAATTTATTTGGTCACATAAAAAGGGCACTAGAACTTTTCATTTCCGTTAGAATGAGCCATCTTGCGACATCCTAGGACCAATTGGTCGATACGATGACCCCTGGGGAAAAGAAACGGGGTGTTTTCCCCTATTTTCTAAAATAAGGCAAATTTTTTCAGGCTCGTAACTTTTGATGACAAAGACTAAATTTGATGAAACTTATATATTTAAAATCAGAATGAAAATCTGATTCTTTTGATGTATATTTTAGCATCAAAATTCTGTTTTTTTAGAGCTTCGTTTACTATTGAGCCGGGTTGCTCCTTACTACAGTTCGTTACCACGAACTGTTTGACAATGCAAGACCTCAAACTACTGGTCAGACCCTTAATTTGTTGGACAGTTTTGGCTTGGAGATCTTAGATCACCCAAAATACAGTCCTGATCTTGCGCCGACTGATTACCATCTGTTTCTCCATCTCCAGCAGCTCCTCAGTGGCGAACGTTACAATGACGATGACGACGTAAAAGCGGAAGTGAATTCCTAGTTAGCGGAACAGGTGCCAAGTTTTAAACAGTTCGTGGTAACGAACTGTAGTAAGGAGCGACCCGGCTCAAAAGTAACTGAAACTCTAAAAAACGGAATTTCGATATCAGTAATTACACCAAAAGAATCATATTTTAATGCTGATTTTAAATATATAAGTTTCATCAAGTTTATTTATTCCCATCAAAAGTTACGAGCCTGAGAAAATTTGCCTTATTTTAGAAAATAAGTGGAAACACCCCTTAAAAGTCATAGAATCTTAACGAAAATTACATCATCAGATTAAGCGTATCAGAGAACAATATTGCAGAAGTTTAAAGCTCCTATCTACAAATATCTAGCATTTTGTATTTTTTGCCACAAGACAGGTCACGGATGCGTGTTTATTTGTTTGTTTTTCCCCAGCGGTGATCCTAGCAACCCAGTAATCCTAGAATGTCGCAAGAGGGCTCATTTTAACAGAAATTAAAGTTCTAGTGCCCTTTTTAAGTGACCGAAAAAACTGCAGGGCACCTAAGCACCGCCCCACGTTCATTTTTTCCCAAAGTCACCGGATAAAAATTCCGAGATAGCCATATTATTCAGCATAGGCGAAAAACCTAATAACTATGTCTTTAGGCACGACTTACTCCCCCACAGTCCCCATGGGAGGGGTTGCAAGTTACAAACTGTGACCTGAGTTTACATATAGTAATGGTTATTAGGAAGTGTGCAAACATTTTCAGGGGGATTTGCTCGGTTAGGGGAGGGGGTTATGTGGGGGAACTTTACATGGAGGAATTTGTCATGGGGGAAGAGAATTTCCATGAAGGGGGCGCAGGATTTTCTAGCATTTTTAAAAAAGGACAATGAAAAAATAAATATGAAAAAGTTTTTTCAACTGAAGGTAAGGAGCAGCATTAAAACGATTCACCTCTTCATAATGCCTCGCTCTTTGCGCTAAAGTATTTTTTTTAGTAATTTCAACTATTTATTCAACGGCCTTTGTGATTCAAGGGTCATTCTTAAGAAATTGGGACAAAATTTAAGCGTTAGTGTAAAAAGCGAGGTATTGACGAGGGGGCAAAACCCCTCATATACGTAAAAAAACATACGAATATAGAAGTTCTTTCCGTAAGTTACGTATATTTTTACTATTAAAAATGTTCGTAAGAAATTAAAAGTTCTAGTTGCCTTTTTAAGTAACCAAAGAATTGGAGGGTAACTAGGCCTCCTGCCCCACTCCTGTTTTTCTCAAATTGTCCGATCAAAACTCTGAGAAAGCCATTTAGCCAAAAAATTAATTAATATACAAATTTCGTCTTAATTATTCATGTGCGGAGAGCCAAAATCAAAACACGCATTAATTACAAAACATTCAGAAATTAAATAAAAAAAAACAAGTTTTTTTAACTGAAAGTAAGGAGCGACATCAAAACTTAAAAGGAACAGAAATTACTCCGTATATGAATGGGGCTGTTCCCTCCTCAACGCCCCGCTTTTTACAATAAAGTTTTAAAAAGTAGAGTTGAGAGAAAGAGTCAAACTTTAGCGTAAAGAGCGGAACGTTAAGGAAGGAACAGCCCCTTTCATATACGGAGTAATTCCTGTTCCTTTTAAGCGTTAATGTCGCTTCTTACTTTCAGTAAAAAAAAACTGTTTTTAATTTTAATTTATACAGAGGTTACTTTAAAATTATTTGAGAGACATGATAAGTGTTAAATAGTTACAAACATAGCTACATAGTTAACTATAGCTACTATGTTGTTACATAAAGGGTGTACTTTTCGAAAATAAATTAATTTTTTTTTAAATAATCATTCGTTGTGTACTTATGATCAAACGGACCTTAATTAGAAAATTATTGTGAAGACACTTAAAAAAGCCTTAAAAAAGAGAGACCTAGAAAGACCCTAACATAGAATTAAAACTCGCAGATATTCATATAAGGATAATGAATGTCTGCTATATAATGAATATATACTCTATAATTTTGATGAAGACTGTAACTGGGTTCATTCTGTAATTACTCTGTTGCCAACTTATTTTCAAGTCCAGCGACTCGGGCAAGTGGAGTGGGGGGACTTAAACTTCCTGCTGCGCCAATATTTTCATAACCACGTTTCAAAACTTGAGTCATTTTGAACATAAACGTGGTGTGAAGCGTCCGCTACCCTTTTGCATACTAATAGGTGATACGCTGATATTAAGATGCTTTCGTCTGAATTAAAATCAAGTAGTTGTGGGTATCAAGCCATGGCTAATTGCAGAAAAAGCCAAGACAGATAGTCCGATTGAGTGAGAGGCGAATCTGGCATTAATTAACAATAATATACACATTAAAATTATGGGAGAATAGTATTGCCGCCGTTAAGGGAGGGCATGAAGTTCGTAGTTGCTTGGGTACGAAATCAGGAGTTAAGCAGGGTTGCATCTTATGTCCGTTTATATGATTTTTTTTTATCCTAAAAAAGGACTTTTGCCCTAAGGAGCACGCCAAAGGATGTGGATGTGCATGGTATTAAATGGTAAACTCTTCTAGACCTAAATTATGCAGATGGTTTCTGAGTGTCCTTAGCTAAAATCTTAGAGAAATAAATAAACTTTTGGAGGTTCTGAGAGTTGAGGGTGAGAACGTGAAACAGGCCTGGACTGAACAAGCAGCACCTCTACTAGATGAATAAGGATTGCAGATGCTTAGTTCAAACTAGCTCACTTGCAGAGATGTGCAGTTCAGGGCGTATTCAGAATTTTTGTTCCGGGGGAGGGGGTGTACAAAAGAACTCAATAATAACGTAAAAATTTTACATATATTTTTGATTAGCTTGACGAGTCGGACAAAATTTCGGGGAGGTAAGACGCCACCCCCCCTGGATACAGCCTTATGCATAGTAGTTTTCTAATTAAGTGTTTTGTTGCAGTGCAGCCCAGATTAAAAGAACTAATTCATGCATTGACAATGCAGGTACGTAGCCAGGGATTCACCATGGAGAAATTCTTTTCTCTCAGTCGTACGTCCAAGAATAATTATGACATGCCATTATTCTCTGTGCTTTACAATATTCTTAACTTTTGTGGCACAGGTAAATTTCAGTTCAAGAGAAGTTTTTCCAACAAAGATCCTGGTTAAGGTATTAAGTGGGAGGTTAAGATAAGATTGAGTGTGGTAATGTATCCAGCAAGAGGTTTTATATCCTTTTTTATTTGCATTAACACATACTGAGAGCATATTTTAATAGTTTTGTATCTCTGAATTGCATTAATAAAAAGGTCCTTGCCACTCACAAGACCCACACAGTAACCACTAGTGAATTTCAGTTCAAGAGAGGTTTTTCCAACAAAGATCCTGGTTAAGATATTAAGTGGGAGGTTAAGATAAGATTGAGTGTGGTAATATATCCAGCAAGAGGTTTTATATCCTTTTTTATTTGCATTAACACATACTGAGAGCATATTTTAATAGTTTTGTATCTCTGAATTGCATTAATAAAGTGGTCCTTGCCACTCACAAGACCCACACAGTAACCACTAGTGAATTTCAGTTCAAGAGAGGTTTTTCCAACAAAGATCCTGGTTAAGATATTAAGTGGGAGGTTAAGATAAGATTGAGTGTGGTAATATATCCAGCAAGAGGTTTTATATCCTTTTTTATTTGCATTAACACATACTGAGAGCATATTTTAATAGTTTTGTATCTCTGAATTTCATTAATAAAAAGGTCCTTGCCACTCATAAGACCCACGCAGTAACCACTACGAATTCAGCATAATCAGAAGATTCATAATCTGATCATAAACGTCCTGGATTCCTATAAGCGGCACCATGAGTTTGCCCATAAAAGCGGCACCATGGATTCCTATAAGCGGCACCATGAGTTTGCCCAGGTTCACTAATATTACGTTATACGCTGAGTAGCACCTTAAAATATCGCGCATTTAACGGCGCCTCTTTTAGCACCTCACCTTTTAAAATAAATGATTCACTGAGTATGTTTGTTGTTTTGGAGCAATATTAATTTCACCAATTAAATTACCAAATTTACCGGTTAATAGCTAACTAATAAATTACTTTAAATTACCAAATAAAAATTGCAACTTTTTCCACGTCAAAGTAAAAAACGACAGTAAAACTTGAGATCAGCGGTGCTTGTCAAAAATTACCAAACATCTCGGCGTAGCCTTTAAAATAGACGATCATTTATTATACCGTTCGTTTATTGTAGTGGCAGTGGACGGTGCTATTGCTGCCGTCGGTGTTTCAATTTGCCGAGTGTTTGTTTTATCAAAAATGTGCCCGTGATAAACAAAAAATAACAAGTAGAACAATAGGGAACTTTTTTCTCGTAAGACAGTTGAATTCCAAACTCTAATTGAACATTTCGATCCCTATGCCCTATGTCCAAGGGAATAACACAAATGAAAATATAAAAGAGAAATTTAATTAAAATATAACCTTAAAACTAAAACTAAACTAAACTAAAAAAAAAAAAAAAAAAAAAAAAAAAAAAAAAAAAAAAAAAAAAAAAAAAAAAAAAAAAAAAAAAAACAGCCATAGCATCGTAACTTCAACAAATTTCAGCCAGGACTCTGACGAAGTTTGACATTTTTGAAAAAAAATGCTATTGTTCTACTTGTTATTGGCTGTTTATGATAGAGAGGTGTGGTCTTAGCTGCTATTTAATGTGTCCGTCGCAATACTATCCTATACACTATACCTCTAGGAAACGCTCGGCAAAAACGCCGAGTCTGTCTCAGGCCAAATACTGGTGCAATTTGTGTACTCAGAACTTATTCACGAAAGGAGTAGTGGCGTTAATCAAAAATATTTAGGGTGTGTGTATTTTCAATATCTAGGGGGGGGGGGGGCGATTTTAGTTTTCTCAATGAAATTAAAAAATGTATTATAAAACGAAATATTTTTTATCCATATTTCAATCCCAGCTTTTAACAGATTAAGAGTCAGAAAAAGGAAATAACTCCTTTACATTCAGCCTATTAAGAAGCGATTCATAGCCTACTTATGAGCGTCTTTGATATACTAGTGCAATTAGTGTGCCAAGAAAAATATTCACTAGGGGTAGGGGCGGTGGCGTCAATTCATAAAAATCTTGTAGGGAATTGGCAAATTTGTTGTTTTTCATTCTTTTCAACAAAAACACACAAAAAAAACAATTTTTCAACAATTTTCAAAATCTAAGGAGGGAGGGTGGGAGGAGGGGGTGAAAATATAGGGGAAATAGGCCTCCTTTCTTCAATCGAAGCCACTAGGGAAGTGGGTAAACCAATATATCCACTCAGTTATGGCTATGAACGGTATGCAAAAAATACAATATCAAATTCAAATATGAACAAGAAAGTTTAATTAAAAAAATATACCAATCCCATATTAAAACGTATGTCCTTAACTCAGTCTTGTTACCACCAACAGAAACATCAGAAATAAAAAAAAGACAAATAAATACTGTTACTATTGCACAACTAAAATAAGCAGCTCATCAAAAAATTTTCCATTTCTAAACTTCCGTTCATCTCCAATTCCATTTTTCTGGAATGTCAATTCTGAACCCATTCCATTTCTAACAACATACTTTTTTATTCTAGATTTCCCTTTGATAACTTTTTTGTGCATTTTTGCGCGAATTTAACATCTTATTAACAAGAACAAAGCTAAAATTACAATAAAACTAAAAAATGAATTAATAAAAAAAGAATAAAAAACTAAAAAAATGAATAAATAAAAAGTAATTATGCAGGTCTTGAACAACAGTACAAAGAAGAAACAGAAATAAATACATTATTTAAACTTTTTTCTAACTACTCAAGCCTGTTCACACATAAATGACATAACAGAACTAATTTAATAAATATGAGACAAAAAAAAACTTAAACAAAAATTAAATATTTTCGGATAAAAATAACAAAAACTGCTTTGAAGATGAACAATTTTTAGAATTCTTTTTATTCTTAGATAAATTAAGAAAAAAAAAGAAACAACATTTAGAATAACAAAAATTGTCTTGAACAGGAGCAATTTTTGGAATTCTGTTTATTTTTAACAATTTACAAAACTGCTTTGAAGAGAGACAACATAATTCTTAAAATTTATTATTTGGAATTATGTTAAATTCTATTCGGCTTGAATGAATTTCATACTATCAAGGAAAGAAAAATGTTAGCACACTGAAATATGCAGAAAAGGTGAGTGTCTCGAAATAAGAAAAAATAAGAAAAAAATGAAATAAGAGAAGATTAGAAAGCTGAAAAAAGTACCAAACACTAAGAAAACTTTCTAAACAACTCATAACCAAGTCACAAGCAAAGGTATTTGAAATGAAAATTTTACAAAACAACCAAACTAAATATATTTTTTTCAGTTAACACGCTTTTAATAAAAACATGACATCTGCCAAGCCCTTCTGAAAACAAAAGTGCTCAATCCAGGTACGAGCGCGTATTTGTTATGGGGGGGGGGGGAAAACTCGACAAAAAATAATATTTAGAAGGAGGCGGGTTAAATACGTCCTCATCGTCCACCCAAATTTGTCGGTGATCTCGGAGACAGACGGGATGAATTTTCCTAGGACTGCTGAGAAAGCTTTCATTTTGAGGGATAACTGAAGATAACGACATATAATTATAACTAAAGTTCATAGTCGAATATGAATTCTACCTCGGTTTTTTTTTTGGGGTTGCCGATATGTATTCAAATTAGAACAATAAGAACTTAGGGAAAATTAAAAATTAGATGACAGTGAATATAGGAAAATTTGTTACCTTTCAAAATTTTAAACTGAAGATAACGACAGATAATTATAACTAAAGTTCATAGTTGAATACGAATTGTACATCGGTAGTTTTTTGGGGTTGCCGATATGTATTCAAATTAGAACAATAAGAACTTAGGGACAATTAAAAATTAGATGACAGTGAATATAGGAAAATTTGTTAACTTTCAAAATTTTAATGTTATACCCTTCATAATGATATATAATTGAAGTCCGGTAAATGAAACTTTGGGATGAAGAACTCATAATTTTCAGTACATACCCTTTGTAATGGTACATAAATGGAGACAAGTGAGAATGAAACTCTGGAATCGCCGACTCAAGATTTTCAGTGTATACCCTTTGTATGAAGCCAAGGGAATGAAATTTTGGGATCCCCGACACAAGCTTTTCAGTGCATACCCTTAGCAATGGTATATAAAAGAAGCCAGGTGAACGAAAACTTGGAATCACCAATCTGGTGTCGCCAACTCAATATATTCCGTTTATTCCCTCCCTTCGTAATGATATAATAATTGAGCCACATGAATGAAACTTTACTACGAAAATCTCGATAATTTCGTTCACATAACTCAATTTTTAATCTTTAAAATTTTAATGAAGTTCACTTGGAATGTGATTGTTCACGCCAATATAATATTATCATAATGGCTAATTTAGCAATTTCTAAGATGTGGCTTAAAGTACACCCTTTTGTGTGTTAAAAAAGGAAAAATAATGCCAAATTTCCACTCTCCAGAAGGAAACATTTTAAGAAAGATTTCATTCAACATGTTTTGTAGGCGAAAAATACATTTATACCCGTTTTACAATTTTTTTTTTTTAATGCCTTCTAAATGCCTTCTATTTTATAAATGTTCAACGAGCAATACTATCTATTTTCAATACTAAATAGGCAGCTTTACTTAGTATACCCTTGGCAGCGCTATATTGTCAACATCTAATGATCTTTATCATCACTCTAGTGAATAAACAGATGGCGTTGTAGGGAAGAAAATTTAAAATTCTAAAGAGCAGCCTGTGGTGGCGCAGTGGGTTTGACCTTAGCTTGGTAATACGGGAGCCAGAGATCGAATCATGCTGCAGCAATGCACTGCAGGGCCGACGCAGGGAACTTAGTAGTCAAGAAGCGTCGTTAATCTGATACGATACGAACAGGCATAGGAAATTCACATATTTAAAAAAGTGGAAAAAGTGATTTCCGGCTACAGAATCTATTTTTGTGCATATCATGGATTAAGAACTATTTTTCAACACGCATCCTCCTGGAAAGTGAGAAAGCAGCATAAACCGAATTTTTGCTTTAATTTGTATTTTTTTTTTATTCATACTGTTCATATTTAATGTATAGTGCAAATACGTATTCAAATCGTAGTTAACGTTTTAATTCGGCATTTAGTTAAACATGAAATTTGTTTAATAAGATGCAGTATTTGTACCGAATTTTGTTTTAATAAGTTTTAAATCTTAATTTCTTTGATTCCTCATTGTTGATAACGACTTTTACAGCACTCTCTATTTTACAAAAAAAAAAGAAAAAGGGGCTATTGAAAATCAGTGTTAGAGAGATAATGAAACTAATAACTCTCTATGGTTTCACTTTTCCTGGACGGATTCTGGCTTTCTGTTGATCCTGGTCAGCTTCTGGGAGGTCACTTAGGTCCTCGTCACCAGATTTTTTACCTAAATAATTAAAATCCATTAAAAAACCAAAAATTATTTTTTCAGGTGTGTTTATTTTAGCAAAGAAGAAGAAACGCAAGAGCAGAGTCAAAATGTGATTTAAAAAGCTTTTGAATGATAGATCTTTCGAATGACATTCGTATCGATTTTTTTTTTAAATCAATTGGTACATCGTGCATGGCTCCTAAAAACGGCTTATAAAGGCATTAACGTAAATGTTTCAGATTTTCAAAACCTGAAAAAAATTTCTTCAACACATGATAGGAGAATGGGTTTTTAATTGGCTGATTCATTTGGCGTTTTACCATTAAATGCCGAGCGAAAACGAGGCTGTACTTTTGGTAATAATTTCATCATTTCTAGACAATTCATAATTTCATTGTAAGATTGATGTATATACATTGATATATTTGTTTAACTTTAACAACAATTTAGTTACAAAATTAATATGAATCACCCAAAACCAAACGGTTGACGTGGGTGAATCAGGTTAATAAACATACAGAAATTTTTGCGCCACAACATTTCAAATAAATAATCTAACGGTTATAATCACTTCATAACTTGAATTTTTTCTTTATTAAAATAAAGTAGCGGGTGCAGTTAATAAATGAAAGAAATTAGTAAATTATTTAAAAAAATAACTGAAATTAATTTTTGCTGTTGCTCTTTCGAACTAAACTAAACATTTGCATCATCAGTATGTGCCTGCTAAGTAAGAGCTGAATAAAAAAAGCAAGTTGGATTTTCATAGAAAAATATAATGTGAGCCATGTATTGAAATCTAGGAATGTGAAGTTCTGCTCCATAATGCGGGGGTCATTTTACAGCAAAAAAACTAGCTATGTGAAGCGAGGGAATACTCACTGGCGTCGGAAGGTGTATACTCCTCTGTTTCCTCAGCCACACCTCCGTCCATTAAGTTAAGGTTGTCTGAAATTAATCCTGATAACTTAGTAATAATTTTTTATAAAATTGGCTATTCTTTCGGTAAACCATACTTTCCAAGAATTCGCTCAGAATAAATCGTTGTTAAGATATCGGAATTCAGAAGTTCAATCCTTCCATACTGTAATAATAGAGACTGCTAATCCTAAGAAGTGTATTATGGGTAATTATGCCTAACATTATTCGCAATATATATATATATATATATATATATATATATATATATATATATATATATATATATATATATATATATATATATATATATATATATATATATATATATATATATATATATATATATCATGAAAAGAGAAATCACCAATGCAACAGCACAAACACATAAAAAAAAAGAGACAGAAGGAGAAAAGGGAGACTGTTTTCCTAAATTAGTGATTAATATAGACCAGCACTTGAATGAGGCCTTAACCCTACTCATCCATACAATCACATAGGTCAAACAGCATAGCCAAACACAATCAACCATAAAGAATAATCCATGGACAGGCAGTCATGTCGTCAATAAGTATAAGTCGTCATTTACCAAAGACAAATAATTCAGAGGCAACAACCCAACACAAGGGCCCATCAGGAGAATACACTGGCCTATAGGGTTTCGCCACTTTAAATTCTCTACCCAGCCAAGTGTTGTGGCTACCACAGAATATCCATGACATCCCCGTGTCAGGTATCACCCCCAAAATACATGCCTATGAAAAAAAAACAGCAAATGTAAAACAACCAAGTAACACCAAAACAAGCTTATCCTGTTAATAGATCCCTCTTTTTAGCAACAATAGGTAAACTAAATATGATAAAATTTACCAAATCACAAATATTAACTCATTGCAAAAAAAATAAAAAATTAATGAAATAAACAATTATAGAATTCATCTTTACCATGTGGCTATTTTTAAAAAAAATCCGCTCTATATATATATATATATATATATATATATATATATATATATATATATATATATATATATATATATCTTCCTGATGAGCCCTTGAGGTGGGTTGTTGCCTCTGCTTTATTTGTCTTTCTTTTCACATTTGGTAATTGACAATTTTTACTTACTTACGACACAACTGCCTGTCCATGGATTATTCTTTATGGTTGATTGTGTATGGCTATGCTGTTTGACCAATATGATTATATGGATGAGTAGGGTTAAGACCTCATTCAAGTACTGATCTATATTAATTACTAATGTAGGAAAACAGTCTTCCTTTTCTCCTTCTGCCTTTTTTTATGTGTTTGTGCGGTTGCATTGGTGATTTCTTTTTTCATCATACACACACACAAACACACACACATATATATATATATATATATATATATATATATATATATATATATATATATATATATATATATATATATATATATATGTTTTTAACTACGTAAGACTTGCGAATATACACCATTCTTCGATGTCCCATTGTCTGTGCATATAAATAGATTGTCAGGTTCACCGACTCTTGAACATGCAACATAAAATTGTCCATGGGAAAAACAATCCGTATTCAGATCTATACCCGATTATTCTAATGATTGCCCTTGAGCTTTGTTGATGGTGATCGCTAATCGAACATTCCCTGTGTCCCCGTCGTCATTTATATATCCCCCTGTGCCCCCGGCATCCCCCTTGTAGTTGTGTCCTGGTCGTCATTTGTGTCCCGCTGTCCCGGTCTGTAATTTCTATTCGAACAATCCCTGTGTCCCGGTCGTCATTTATATATCCCGCCTGTGCCCCCGGCGTCCCCGTTGTAGTTGTGTCCCGGTCGTCATTTATATTCCCTGTGTCCCGGTCGTGATTTGTGTCCGGGTGCCCCAGTCTGTAATTTCTCTTTGAGGTTCCCGGTCGTCATTTATATTCCCTGTGTCCCAGTCGTCATTTGTGTCCCGGTGTCCCGGTATGTAATTTCATCAGTTGACAAACATGACGTCAGTCGACACACAAACATGACGTCACTCGACACACACACACAGACAATTTATTTTTATATATATAGATATGTTTTTATGGTTGCCTGTCCATGGAATATTCTTTATGGTTGATTGTGTTTGGCTATGCTGTTTGACCTATGTGATTGTATGGATGAGTAGGGTTAAAGCCTCATTCAAGTGCTGGTCTATATTAATCACTAATTTAGGAAAACAGTCTTCCTTTTCTCCTTCTGTCTCTTTTTTTTATGTGTTTGTGCTGTTGCATTGGTGATTTCTCTTTTCATGATATATATATATATATATATATATATATATATATATATATATATATATATATATATATATATATATATATATATATATATATATATATATATATATATATATTGTGCTGTTGCATTGGTGATTTCTCTTTTCATGATAGATATGTTTTTAACTACGTAAAACTTGCGAATATACAACATTCTTCGATATCCCATTGTCTGTGAATATAAATAGATTGTCAGGTTTACCGACTCTTGAACATGCAACATAAAATTGTCCATGGGAAAAACAATCCGTATTCAGATCTATACCTGATTATTCTAATGATTGCCCTTGAGCTTTGTCGATGATGATTGCTAATCGAACATTCCCTCATTCCCTTTGTCCCCGTCGTCATTTATATATCCCCCTGTGCCCCCGGCATCCCCCTTGTAGTTGTGTCCCTGTGTCCCGGTCGTCATTTATATTCCCTGTATCCCGGTCGTCATTTGTGTCCCAGTGCCCCAGTCTGTAATTTCTCTTTGAACGTCCCGGTCGTCATTTATATTCCCTGTGTCCCGGTCGTCATTTGTGTCCCGGTCTGTAATTTATCTCTGAGTGTCTCGGTCGTCATTTATATCTCCCGGTCGTTATTTGTGTCCCAGTGTCCCAGTCTGTAATTTCTCTTTGAGTGTCCCGGTCGTCATTTTTTCAGT
This sequence comes from Artemia franciscana, assembly GCF_032884065.1. Taxonomy (NCBI): domain Eukaryota; kingdom Metazoa; phylum Arthropoda; class Branchiopoda; order Anostraca; family Artemiidae; genus Artemia; species Artemia franciscana. Next base: position 2,886,580 of record NC_088876.1, read on the forward strand.
TTTTTCCTTTTTTTAGTTTTTTTTTCTTTTTCTTTTTCAGTTTTTAGTCTTTTTAGTTTTTTCATTAGTTTTTATTTATTTTTTTTTTTATAGTTTTTACCTTTTTTTATTTTTTTTTAGTTTTTTTTTCTTTTTTAGTTTTTCGTTTTTTACCTTTTTTATTTTCTTTTATTTTTTTAGCTTTTTTTAGTATTTTCTTTTTAGTTTTTTTTTGGTAGTTTTTACCTTTTTTAGTTTTTTTTTTCTTCTTTTGTATTAATGCTAAAGCCAAGGTTCGAACCTAGAACATCTCGGACTTGGAACCTGGAACATAACGCTTTACCATCTCAGCTACTTCGGCTTGAATACATTCGTTTTTGAATTGGTATATGATGAAATAATTCAGACGTCATATAATGACGTCACTCGACAGACAGACAGACAACTTCTATATTTTGTATATATAACAAAATTAAATAATAAAACAAGATAAAACAGGCAAAATAAAGATTGATGGAAGAATAGGTGTGCGTGTAACTGAGCCCAGTGCAACTGAATCCATGTGCGTCTTACCCCAGGTGGAACGGAACCCCCGCTCAACTACACCCTCGTATAGCTCAACCCTTGTGCAACTGAGCCCCCGTGCAACTTAACCCACATGTAACCCAACCCCATTTACTGAACCCCCTCGAAAACCTCATATAGCTCAATCCGCGTTTAATCCAAGCCCTGTTTGACTCAACTTGATCCGTGGCCAAAGAATAAGTTTAGACTAGCACTGATTAGCTCAGAGTAGAAGCTCCATATCTGCTTCTCGCGTCGTGCACAGTTTCTAACTTTTATTACCCATTTGGGCAACCCCAGAGCTTTTCAGAATTAAAACTTTCAGGACTGGGGTTATTGCGGTGATCGTGGCCCTAAAAAGTGTTTTTTGATATGTTTGTTTTATTAACTATGAGCTTTTTAATTAGTGCTTGGGTAATGATTTGCTAGGGGGTTAGTAAAAACTTTGACTCTTTTGAAAGCTCTATCAGTTTTATTTTGAAGCATTTGAAGCAGTTTCACGTAAAAGCATTTTATTTGGGTCATTCCACATTAGGTCAACCAGGAAATGAAACCCACGTTTGTGGGATAAAAACCTAATTCCGAAAACCTCTGATGAACCCATTTCAGCACCCCTACGATCTTCCAGTGACCACAGGAAAAAAAAAATAAAGAATAAACGAAAGAAAAAGAAGACCCGTTCGGGTGTTAAGCACTTATACAAAGAATTTGTTTCGTAATTTGAAGAAAAAGTAACTGTTTTGTAATTAACTGAAGAAAAAAAGAAAGAAAAAGAAGACCCATCAGGATATTAAGTACGTTTCCAGAGAATTTGTTTCACAATTAACTTTAGCGTTCAAATGACAATGAATTGACAATGACAATGACAATCTATCAATGACCAATCAGCTTTGAAGTTGATAATTTCTTTTTTCACTTGGCAGTGTTTTCAAAACTGCGAAGGGGAGTATTCAACAAACAGCATTTTCAGGGTTTTCTAGAGAAGATTTCAGTGATGTTTTAAGCCCTTACACTTCAGATATGCCTTTACACGGCAATTTGGCGCCGCAGGACATATTAGGATGGCGTTGTTACGACAAACTGTAAAAAGCGTGTATATGTAATTATTAGCTTTGAAATTACGTTAAACAAATCTCTACGATGTTCTAGTGCCTTTCAGTACTGGAGAAATAAAACGGAAAAAGGGAGACTTATCACGGATTCCAGCTCTTTTTTTTTAAATTCCAAAAGTTTGTTTCCAAAAACAAACTTCTACTGCTAAGATGAATGTAAATAATAGCTATAATTCCTAACTCAGCATTAACGGCAAGTTTCTCTGTAAACGGGTGTTCTGCTGCACGGGGGTTAATTTAAACGAGAGTTCAGTTGCACGTGGGTTGAGTTGCATGAGTGTTCAGTTAAACAAAAATTGAGTTCTATGAGGGTTCAGTTGCTACGGGAGTTGATTAGCAAACGAGTTGAAAGGGGTTGAGTTTTACGGCGGTTCATTTGCACAAGGGTTAACTTGCTCTGAGGTTCAGATGCACCTGTGGTCAGAGGCACGAGGGCTCAGTTATATGGGTTCATATAGACGTGGTTCAGTTACACGAGGGATTAGTTGCAATGGAACCAGATAAATAAGATAGGTAAAAGACACGTAAAGAATGCGCAGTAAACTCTACTGTCCGAATTGGCAATGATGATTTTAGTTTCATGGCTCTTCAGCCAAGACGTCCAATGGGGATAAGGACATTTTCGTAGGTCTGAAAGTACTGTCATCTACTGTTACTAGTCCTATACGTTCGTCATTCGGTTAAGTGTCATTTCGCTTTCAAAACCTGGGACTAAGGCATATTAAGATGGTGTTGTTACGACAAACTGTAAAAAGCATGTAAATGTAAATAATAGCTTCCAAATTACCTTAAACAGATCTCTACGATGTTCTAGTGCCCTATCAGTACTGGAGAAATAAAACGGGAAAAGGGAGACTTATCAGGGATTCCGGTTCTTTTTTTTTTTTAACCGTAAAAGTTTAGTTTCAAAACAAACTTTTACTACTAAGATGAATTCAAATAATAGTTACGATTTCTAACTCAGCACTACCAGACAAACCATTAAAGAATTCGATAAATAAAATAATATAAAATAAGTAACATATGAGAATCACCACTCACTTTCTTTTTTTGATTTCTTGCTTTCCACTGGCTTTCTTTGCTTCCTTTCAAGCTTTTTCGCCTTTGTTGCCGAGATGGATTCCTCCTCTGGTAGTCTACTCGCTCTGTATTTGAACAATTGAACAAGAAGATACACTTGTAGAAAAACAATACCAGCTAACATGCTCATGCGTATCACCTATAAACAAAAGGGCTATTAAGTCTAACGTCTAAATGCCAAGTCGTGCAATTTTGGTTGACCATAAAAAAAAAAATGATTAGAGAACAAATCGGTTTTCGCTAAAACAGGGTCTTCGGCACCTGGGTCGATGCTCTTTAGTATTTAAAATCGGTTTATTTTTTTTTTTAATTTGGGTCCAAGCAGTGACGACGATTTACAAAATGCAGTCAGGGCAAGGATCTTTTTTTATTAAAAAAAAATATATAAAGAGGTGTTTCTCAAATATAGGAGGGGGTCTATTCAATTTTCTTAAATGTTAGATCTACAAATGATATTTAAGAAATCTGGGGGGCGCAAACAGGATCTTCGACACCCGGGACGATGCTCTTTAGTATTTACAATCGGTTGTTTTTTATTTGGTTCCAAGCAGTGACGACGACTTACAAAATGCAGTCAGGGCAAGGATCTCTTTTTTTATTAAACAAGAGCTGAGAGCTCCTATGGCACTTGTGACGAGGTTGGATTAGCCAAGAGCTCATATGGTATGAGCTTTAACAAAATTCTAAGAATCAATAGATTGCTTTAAAAGGAAAATCAGAGGCTTAATGCCGGTCGGGATTTAAAATAAGAGCTCCGATTCACGACGTCCTTCTAAATATTAAAATTCATTAAGATCCGATCACCCACTCGTAAGTTATAAATACCTAATTTTTTCTAATGTTTCCTCTACCCTCAGCCCCCCCCCCCCGGATGGTCGAAATCAATGGTCGGGAAAACGGCTTAATCAAGTCAATTTGTGAAGCTCCCTGACACGCCTACCAATTTTCATCGTCCTAGCACGTCCAGAAGCACCAAACTCGCCCAAGCACTGAACCCCACCACCTAACTCCCCCAAAGAGAGCGTATCCAGTCCGGTTACATCAATCACATATCTACGACATTTATAAGCGTTTCCCAAGATTTCCGGTTTCTCCCTCCAACTCCCCCCAATGTCAACAGATCTGGTCGGGATTTGGAATAAGAGCTGAGAAATGATTTCCTTCTATATATCAAATTCCATTAAGATCCGGTTACACGTTATTAAGTTAAAAATACCTCAGTTTTTCTGATTTTTCCAAATTAACAACCCCCAGCTCCTCAAAGCCAACCCCCAGCTCCTCAAAGAGATCCGTACCAATTATGTGAATTTCGTATCTATAACTTTTTTTTATTCTCCCCACGAAGTTTCATCCCAATTTCTCCACTCTAAGCGTTTTCCAAGATTTCTATTTCTCCCCTCCAACCCTCTGTGTCTCCGGATCCGATTCGAATTGAAAAAAAGCGGGCATCTGAGACGCAAGATTCTTCTATATATCAAGTTTCATTAAGAATTCACCCATTCGTAAGATACCTCGATTTTCACGTTTTCCCAGAATCCCGGTTTCCGCCTCCAACTGTCTTCAATGTAACCGGATCTGGTTGAGATTCAAAATGAGAGTTCTAAAGAAAAAGATCCTTCTAGATATCAAATTCCATTAAGATCTGATCACCCGTTCATAAGTTACAAATACCTCATTTTTCTAATTTTTCCGAATTGCTCCCCCCCACCCCCAATTCCACCAAAGAGAGCGGATCAGGTCCGGTTATTTCAGTCACCTATCTTGGACTTGTGCTTATTCTTTCCACAAAGTTTCATCCTGATCTCTCCGCTTTAAGCGTTTTCCAAGATTTCCGGTCCCCCCTCCCTAATGACACTGGATCCGGTCGGGATTTAAAATAAGAGATCTAAGTTTCGAAGTCCTTCTAAATATGAAATTTCATTAAGATACGATCACTCTTTCGTAAGTCAAAATGCCTCATTTTTTCTAATTTTTTAGAATTAACACTCCCCCCAACAACCCAAAGAGAGCAGATCCGTTCCGGTTATGTCAAACCCGTATCTAGGACTTGTGCTTATTTTTCCCACCAAGTTTCATCCCGATCCCTCCAATCTAAGCGTTTTCCAAAATTTTAGGCTCCCCCCAACTACCCCTTCACCGGATCCAGTCGGGATTTAAAACCAGAGCTCTGAGACACGATATCCTTCTAAACATCAAATTTCATTAAGATCCGATCGCTCCTTCGTAAGTTACAAATACCTAATTTTTTTTAATTTTCAGAATTAACTCTCCTCCCCCCACCCCCCAAAGAGAGCGGATCCGTTCCGGTTATTTCAATCAAGTATCTAGGACTTATGATTATTTTACCACAAAGTTTCATCCCGATCCCTCCACCCGATCCAACTCCCCCCAATGTCACCATATCCGGTCGGGGTTTAAAATAAGAGCTCTAAGACACGATATCCTTCCAAAAATCAAATTTCATTAAGATCCGATCGCTCCTTCGTAAGTTAAAAATACCTCATTTTTCTAATTTTTCAGAATTACCCCCCCCCCCCCAACTCCCCCAAAGAGAGCGGATCCGCTCTCTTTGGGAGCGGAAAAAAATATAAAAGAAGTATTTTTCAAATATAGGAGGGGGTCTTTTCAATTTTCTTAAATGTTAGATATATAAAAGATATTTAAGAAATCTAGGGGGTGCAATGGCGAACCCCCTTCCGATTGGCGAAACTATTTCGAGAGGTTTTGTCCCGTACTTTTCTTAAGCAAAAGAAATAACACACTTTGTAGCAAAGTGCTTCATTCTTATGACTTTACAATTTTTATGCTCTTAGGGGAGGGGGAAGGGGTAGTATATTAACCATGTTTGTTCCCTTTTTTCTTCCATCTACATTACTGAGTAATAGTTTCCTAGCCAAATTGCTTTTGAAAGTATTTAATCTCATTGGTACCCATCACATAAAGGTAAGTTCTAAACATTCAAACTTACATACTAAAACTTAGAAAATCGACAAAAATTCCAAATTAGCAATAGCAAGATTCTATTAGTGTGCTATCAACATTCAAATTAACACACTTAAACTTCAACAAAATTTAGCCAAAATCCAAATTGGCCATAAGGAAATTCTGTGAGTAGGTTATAAACATTTAAAGTTACACACTAAAGCTTCGGCTAAATCAGCCAAAATTCGAAATTAACAAAATTAAATTCCATTAGTTAATTATAAACATTCAAACTTGCAAATTATAAATTTGGATAAATCGGCAGAAATCCAAATTGGCCATAAAGAAATTCTGTTAGTAGGTTATAAACATTTAAAGTTACACACTAAAGCTTCGGCTAAATCAGCCAAAATCCAAAATTAACAAAATTAAATTCCATTAGTTAATTATAAACATTCAAACTTGCAAATTATAAATTTGGATAAATCGGCAAAAATCCAAATTGGCCATAAAGAAATTCTGTTAGTAGGTTATAAACATTTAAGGTTACATACTAAAGCTTCGGCTAAATCAGCCAAAATTCGAAATTAACAAAATTAAATTCCATTAGTTAGTTATAAACATTCAAACTTACAAACTATAAATTTGGATAAATCGGCAAAAATCCTAATTGACCATAAAGAAATTCTGTTATTAAGATACTAACATTCAAACTTAAAAAATAGAAATTTCGCTGAATCGGAGAAAATCCAAATTGGCCATAAGAAGATTACATTAATAAGTTATAAACATTTAAACTGATAAACTAGAAATTTGGCTAAATCGGCAAAAATTCAAATTGGTCATGAGAAAATGCTATTAGTAAATTATAAACCTTCAAACTTACAAACTAGAAATTTGGCTAAATCGGAAAAAATCCAAATTGGCCATAAGAAATTCTATTAGTAAGTTTAGTAAGTTACCAACATTAGAATCCACGCATTGTAACTTTGACAAAATTGGCAAAATTTGGAACTGGTCATAAGGAAATTCTGTTAGTAAGTTGTAAATATTTAAACTTACACAATAAAACTTCGACTAAATCGGCCAAACTTCTAGATTAACCATGAAGAAATTACATTAGTTAATTACTAACATTCAAACTTACACACTAAAGTTTTGGCTAAATTGGGAAAAATTACAAAATAGCAACAAGAAATTCTATCAGTAAGTTATAAACATTAAAACTTCCAAAGTATAAATATGGAAAAATCCAAATTGGCCATAAAGAAATTCTGTTAGTAAGTTGTGAATATTTAAACTTACACACTAAAACTCCGACTAAATTGGCCAAAGTTCTAGATTAACCATGGAGAAATTACATTAGTTAGTTATAAACATTCAAACTTACACACTAAAATTTTGGCTAAACTGGGAAAAATTACAATTCTGCCATAAGAAATTCTACTAGTAAGTTATTAACATTCAAACTTACAAACTAGAAATTTGGCTATAAAAAATTATATTAGTAAGTTATAAACATTCAAACTTACAGACTAAACTTTGGGTAAATTGGCAAATTCCAAATTGGCGATAAAGAAATTCTATTAGGAAGTTATCAACATTCAAATTCACACACTAAAACTTTCGGTAAAATGGAAACAAGGAAACTCTATCTATAAGTAACCAACATGCTTAAACATAAGGACAAACTTACAAATATATTGTAATTTCCAGATGTCATTTCCAATCCTTCTGTTTCTTGTGGCAGTCCATATACAAATGTGTAAGATGCAATAGCAGATATGGCCAATCTAATAAGAGTATAAACTCCAGGCATAACCGAAAATACTAAAAAAAAAATAATAATAAAAATTTTGATCAATTTTATAAGTTTTCTCTTAGAAAACAGAAAATAAGAGTAAGTTCAACTTAAGGTTTTTCTTCATTAATCATAACTATTTAAAGGCCATTTTATAATTTAAAGCCATGTGCAAACAGACAATACGAGAAGTTTAACTAAAGTTGTTTACCCAGTGATATCATTATCTTAGGCTATACTACATATACTAGGCCAAACGCAAACTAAAAAAAAAGAAAAGAAAAAACAGTACATATTATTGCATATTGTTATTACACTTCATATTATTCATATTATTATTTACCCAGTACATATTAGTATTTTAAGCCCTACATTATGGCCAATGGCCGAAATAAACAGTTTTGGGTCAAAAAAAATTTCATTGTGTATCTGATACAAGGTAAAACATTTTATTAGCCATTGTTACCGCAATTATCATATCAATATTATTAACCATGAAGGCGTAAAACAATTACCAATTGAGCATATACCATTTTATTAATTGAGTATAATCAATTTGAATGCATATTACACTGCATTAAAAAATACAATTGCAGATTTTCCATGGCAATATAAATAAATATATATAAATGGTTGCTTAATTTATTACAGGTTCGAGTCGTATAGCTGTTTGTTATACCTTTCTAAAGTCGTTATACAAAGAACTAACGACAAAAAGAAGCCAATACAAAAGAAAAAAAAAAAACTGCCTGGCAGAACTCTCTGAAGTTGCAGAAGTGCATTAATAGAAGCCAAAAAAAAGAAAGACCTTATATCCCCCAGAGCCAGGAATGACGCATGGGCCGTCTGCGAAGCCGTCTCGGAACTGAGCTGCAGCCGTGACATCTTCCCACGGTGGTTGAGGAAACAGCTCCACCCTTCTCAGGTCCAGGTCGTATCGCCGTCAAACTGTCCTTCAACTGTGGTTGAAGAAACAGCTCCGCCCTTCTCAGGTCCAGGTCGTATCGCCGTCGTATTGTCCTTCAACTGCGGTTGAAGAAACAGCTCCACCCTTCTCAGGTCCCAGTCGTATTATCGACTTCTTATGCGTCTCCCCTTCAGGACGCTATTATATAATATTTTTAGGAGTCCATCCTGTGGCAGACAAAGGACGTGACCTTTGTCCATCTCCTATGCATCAGGTCACTAACTAATAGATAGACAGTTCACCGACGGACCTCTATGTTGGTGACCTTATTCCTCCCACAATATGTTCAGGGTCTTTTTAAGGCATATGTTCTCAAAAGATTTGACACATTTTTCCAGTTGTATATTTAATTACCAGGTTCACTAGCATAAAGGAGGATACACATCACATTGCTATTTAGGAGTCAGAGCTTTAAGAGAGACTCTTTATCATACAGAGAGATCTCTTTACTACAGAGAGACTCTTTATCATACAGAGAGATCTCTTTACTACAGAGAGACTCTTTTATCATAGGTCTCTAAGGTCAAAATTAAAAGACGTCGAAACAGAAATAAGGCAATACAAAAGAGATAAAAAAAACTGTCTGGTATAACTGTCTTAAGTCGCTAAAACTTGCCAAAGCAGAATGAAAACGGTCTCGTCAACTAATATGTTCGAAAGCTTTCAAACAACCCATTCCACCCAAAGACTAAAGATTCAAAGCACAAAAACAGCCCCTTCAATCTGAATTAACCTTACTCTAAATTTCGTAAGAGTGAACTAAAAAGTTTATCACTGTGTGGCCGAAGCCTCACACTATCCATTCAACACAGAAAGATTTGAAATAGAAAAAACTACCGTTTTCAGGACAAATTCACCCTTATTACGTATCATCGCGCAGTCGAGGTTCCAAAATACACCCCAAAACCAACGAAAGAAATTAACGTTTTTCATCAGAGCTCACCCTTTCTCGAAATTTAATTAGAGTGGACTGATTACAATTATTTTAAGTACTCATAATTAATTATTTTCGTTCTGATGGAACAAATAAAGCAATCTTACTAACTACAATGCAAAACCGGCAATAGTGTCAGCAGTTAGCCCCTTTATCCGTTATAGACATTTTAGGGTCTAAATCTGTTATTATGTGCCATATTAGGCTAAGGCAAAGGTACATTTCAGGGGCAAGCTTGAAAGAAACCTAAAAAAAAGCAGGTAACTATGTTAAAACAGTCATAAATACTTACTCATCTCATCCTTAAAGGTATGTTGCTTCACTTTAATCCCACCCCTCTCCATCCTTGATGCAAAAATATGTCCCCTTTATATATTCCTGTTATATTTGCAATAAAAATATATGCCCCCTTTATATATTCCTATTATATTTTGCAGTATAAAAATATGCCCTCTTTATATATTCCTATTATATTTTGCAGAACAAAAATATGCCCCCTTTATATATTTGCAGTACAAAATATATCCCTTTAAATATTCCAATTTTGCAGCATAAAAATATGCCCCTTTATATATTCCTATCATATTTTGCAGTACAAAAATATGCCCCCTTTATATATTCCTGTTATATTTGCAGTACAAAAATATGCCCCCTTTATATATTCCTATTATATTTTGCAGTACAAAAATATGCCCCCTTTATATATTCCTGTTATATTTGCAGTAAAAATATATGCCCCCTTTATATATTCCTATTATATTTTGCAGTACAAAAAAATGCCCCCTTTATATTTTCCTATTATATTTTGCAGTACAAAAATATGCCCCCTTTATACATTCGTATTATATTTTGCAGTAAAAACAGCGAACACTAGCATTTTACAACAGTTTACTCAATCGCCGAAAAAAAGATAGTACATTAGTAAAATATATAAAGGAGGCAGTATATTTATCCCTCAGAGGGAGGGAGCGGGTAACATGAAACAATGTGCCCTTAGGAGTGAGATGAGTAAAAATTTGGAGCTGCTTTTTAGTAGTATGCCTCCCCCTGAACTACCTAGGCTAAAGGCAGCTACAAATAGTCAATAATTATTAATAATATTTTAGTGCTATGGAAAGTGCCTAGTGCTATATTTTAGTTCCAATAGAAAGAACCTTTTAGTCACAGTATTTTTTTAAAATAAACTATCATGTTTTCTATGGTTGGGCTCATTTTGAGACAAAAAACCCGCTCGAAATTATATTTTGTCTTTAAATATTACCTATCAAAAAATTTTTTTCCAGTACTTCACTTATTGCTCTTTTTTAATATATATATATATATATATATATATATATATATATATATATATATATATATATAGCACATAATTAAAATATTGAGTTCAGCCATAAAAGAATAACTGCATAAATTTTCCACGGGGAAGGTCCGTTTGATATGACGGTTTTTGCATATTGATATTTAATTAAAATAAGTTTTCATCTTAAAAAATTTGCATAACCGATTAATATTACCATTATAGTTCTACATTTAAATTGAAAAGTGTTTTTTTATGTATTCTCTACTTAGGCTGAGTTCCAGAACTCAATACGAATTAATGATAAATTAATTATTTGTTAGTATTTTCGTTTTAAGACAAAAGATAGCTCAAAATTTTAAGAAATTACAGTGTATATCGTGATACAACCTGAAATTTAGCCCCTAAAATGCACATTCGACTGCATTTTCGACTGCAAAAGTGGAGATTACTTGGCACTGAAACTCACAAACTGATTTTGAAAGTATCGAATGGCTTAAAGAGGTTGTTGAAAAACTACCTGAAACTTTAGTCTGTATAAGCAGTTCTCTGTGTGTCTGCTGTCCGTCAAGCTTGTATTGTATGTATACATATGAGTTTGTACAATATAGGGATTGGATACAATATAGAAGATGCAATATAGAGATTGGATACAATATAGAAGATATAATATAGGGATTGGATACAATATAGATACAAAATAAAAGATATAATATAGGGATTGGATACAATATAGATACAAAATAAAAGATACAATATAGGGATTGGATACAATATAGATACAATATAGGGATTGGATACAATATAGAAGATACAATATAGGGATTGGACACAATATAGAAGATGCAATATAGGGATTGGATACGATAAAGAATCAGCATATCTAGTCCATTACAAAGTTTTTTAGTTTGTGTGGCCTATTTGTCCCTAATAACATTCAAATAAACCCACTAGGAAAATGCCAAAAATCAACCCAAAAGAAATCTCATTTGATCAATTTGACAACTCTTCAAATTTTCAATGGTGCAACCCGATTGAAAACTTTGCCGACACAATTCCATTGCCTTTTTAATCAAATTTCTTAGTCAAATTCTCAACAGTTTTAATAATAAGCAGTCCCCTAGGAGAATTCGCTAATGGACCCCTTGCATATGAGACAGTCAGCCGATGTTGAGACTCACAAAATGATAATTAAAGTAACGAATCCTCTTAAATAAAAAAAAAAAAAAATCTAAACATGCCAAGTTATAATTTCAACTACGAATCCAACACCCTTATTTCTAACTACACAAGCCTTATTATGATATAGCACTTTTGCAGTTTTATCTTTAATTTCAGAATATTTGAACAAATAAGTTGGTAATTACCTTTGTTGGCCCAAACCTCTTTTTCAGAGTAGCTCAGGAGTCTTTCAACGTGAACTAATGCCTCTCCTAAATAGTGTAGACTCAGGAGCCAAAGACCTAACCGATGGAAGCTGAAAATGAGGCAATAAACAAAATTTAATAATAACTTTGCTTTAATTATAATAAAGACTAAAATAGAATAGAAGAAGAATGAACGACTCAAAATTTTTTGAGTTTAAAACATTTAAGCAAAATGACTGAGTTAGACAGTTAAATTAAATATTTTGAAATATAAGTGTGAATAACTCAAACTTTTAAAAAAGTATTTAGATAAACTTAAAGCAGGTTATGCTAAAATTATTTTTATTATTAGTGTTCTAATCTAAGTCTTTAATCTTATGTTTCGTTGTTTTTTTGTCACAATTTCTAATACAAGAGCAGTCAAACACATTTAAACGAGAAGTACGTATTTGTAAACAATTTCAAGACTTTAACGTAGACAGTAAGGGTTGAGGAAAGGATTGGCCCCCTCTGAAACTGATTAATTTCGGTTTGTAATCAAGTTTTCACATGTCTTCTTTTTCTCAGTTGAAAAAACTTGTTGTATCTAATACCACAGAGACCACTCTGCTTACCCATCATATAAACTAAGAAATAAAATAACAGTTATAATATCCTCTGTACGTGCCTACAGTAGGTATGATACGTAAGTAATAGTTCTCTGAAGAGACTTGGTAATATGGTAAAATAATAAAAATCGTGGCCGAGATTCTCGTAAGGCATTGGCTAAACTTTACTCAATATTTTGTATATGGTAATATATTATGTAGAATCTATATATATAAAAATAAGTTGTTTGTCTGTTGACTGGCGTCATGTTTGTCGACTGACGAAATTACAGACCGGGACACCGGGACACAAATGACGACCGGGACACCGGGAATATAAATGAGGACCAGGACACTCAAAGAGAAATTACAGACTGGAACACCGGGACACAAATAACGACCGGGACACAGGGAATATAAATGACGACCGGGATACAGGGACACAACTACAACGGGGACGCCGGGGGGCACAGGGGGGATATATAAATGACGACCGGGACACAGGGAATGTTCGATTAGCAATCACCATCAACAAAGCTCAAGGGCAATCACTAGAATAATGAGGTATAGATATGAATACGGATTGTTTTTCCCATGGACAATTATATGTTGCATGTTCAAGAGTCGGTAAACCTGACAATCTATTTATATGCACAGACAATGGGACAGCGAAGAATATTGTATATTCGCAAGTTTTACGTAGTTAAAAACATATATACATCTATCTATCTAGCGGGGGGCACAGGGGGGATATATAAATGACGACCGGGACACAGGGAATGTTCGATTAGCCATCACTTAAACAAAGCTCAAGGGCAATCATTAGAATAATGAAGTATAGATCTGAATACGGATTGTTTTTTCCATGGACAATTATATGTTCCATGTTCAAGAGTCGGTAAACCTGACAATCTATTTATATACACAGACAATGGGACAGCGAAGAATGTTGTATATTCGCAAGTATTACGTAGTTAAAAACATATATATACATATATATATATATATATATATATATATATATATATATATATATATATATATATATATATATATATATATATATCTACATTCACAGGTGGGACAAAGGGACAGCTAGTTGGTAATATGGTAAAATAATAAAAATCGTGGCCGACATTCTCGTAAGGCATTGGCTAGACTTTACTCAATATATTGTACAGGGTGACCCAAAAAGATCCGTACCCATATTTTATTCGATAAAAAATCCATTTTTTAACAAATATCCTTTCTGTTGCAGGACATGAAAGGTGAACCTTTGGATGATCGTTTGCAGCTATAGTTGCCCCAAAAATGTCTTGGACCAATCAGCAGAAGGTATTCTCCCTGGAGACCTATTTTGCGACAAAATCATACCAGAGTGTACAAATTCAGTTTCGAAAACTTGATCCATTGTCGCAACTTTCCACCAAAATCACGATCGTTAGTTGGGTTACAAAGTTCAGTGAGCATGGGACTGTAGTAGACTTATTTTTTAAGCAACAGGGGGAACTTTTTCAGGCAGGAAAGAGAGTGTAAGGAAAGAAGAAAACATTGCCATAGTGAGGGACTACACTGTCCAATTAAAGAACACGCCACAGTGACTCCCTTGTCATTCCGAGTTCTTGGCTGTGTCTACGCACTGATTTTCTAGGGCTGCGTCCTACGAGTCCCTTACTGCAGCAATTTTTTCTTCTGTCCTTGCATTCCCTTGTCATTCCGAGTTCTTCGCTGCGTCTATGCACTGATTTCCTAGGGTTGCATCCTACTGAGTCCCTCACTACAGCATTATTTTCCTCTTTTTCCAGCCTGAATAAGTTCCCCCTGTGGCTTTAGAACATAAGTCCACAACTATTTTGGAGACATTCGTCCAAAATAGGTCGCAAAATAAGTTGCGACAATGGAACAAGTTTTTGAAACTGAATTTGTACACTCTGGTTGCAGACGAACTATAGCTGCAAACGATCATCCAAAGGTTAACCTTTCATGTCCTGCAACAGAAAGGATATTTGTTAAAAAATGGATATTTTATCGAATAAAATATGGGTACGGATTTTTTGGGTCACCCTGTATATGGTAATATATTGGGTAGAATTGGTAATATGGTAAAATAATAAAAATCGTGGCCGACATTCTCGTAAGGCATTGGCTAGACTCAGAACTTAACTCCACTTTATTATGACGCTAGTGGGTAAAAAAAAATTAATTAATAGAGGAGAGATTAGAAAGAAAGGGGCCACTCAGAACTTATCTCCACTTTATTATGACGTTAGTGGGTCAAAAAAAATTAATTAATTAATAAAGGAGAGATTAGAAAGAAAGGAGTCACTCAGAACTTATCTCCGCTTTATTATGACGTTAGTGGATCAAAAAAATTAATTAATTAATAAAGGAGAGATTAGAAAGAAAGGAGCCACTCAGAACTCAGCCCATTGAGCTCTAATATTTATATTTTCAGACATTTCAAAGCATTGAAAGTAAATAATGAAAATTCAATAATCAAACTGAATAATGATTCACTTCAGTAATATCAAAAACTTAATTAAATAGCAGAAGATTGAATAACTCAATTAAAAAAACACTTATAAGGAAGAGACTATAAAAAGGGGAGCCATTTAGAAGCCAAATGCGTCCATATTTACTCTGTATATTAAAAAGCATGTAAGGGTGCTTAAATTGATTAATTGAATAAATTAAACCTTATTTTCATTATTTTGACGAGAATAAGTTAAAATAAAAAATGAAAATGTAATTGAATTTTATCGAAGAAGCACTTATAAAGCAAAAATTACAAAAAAAGGATCCGTTTAAAAACTTTATCCATTGAGCTCTATTTTTTATAATTATGGAGGTTTTAGAGCATTGAAACAGATTAATTAAACAAATTAAATGATGAAAATCGACTAACAATTCTATTACAAAAATAATAAAACAGAAAGAAGATAAAAGGTTCAAATTTTAGAAACGCACTAAGAACAAAATAAAGAAAGGGAACTTTCAGGAGCCAAATCAATTGAACTCTTCTCTTTAGCTTTAGTGATCATACTGATAATAAAATAAAAAAAGAAAATGAATGATTAACCAAAATTATTTGATTATTAGAAAGGAGGAAGTATTTCTAAGGAAATGAGTAGTTCAGTAGTCAAATGGATGAGCTCTATTCTTTGGATTTATACGTATTTAAAGGATTGAAATTAAATAACTGAAAAGACTGAATAGTCAGAATTAAACAAAACTTAATAATTAAAGTGGACATTCAAACTGAATATCAGTTTATTACAAAAATAATAGTGATAATAAGATAATACACTAAAAAGATAACAAAATACAAAGGTCTATTCTTTAGATTTATAGTTATTTAAATCATTTAAATTAAATAATTGAAAAAATTGAAGTCAAAATTGAACAAAACTTAATAATTAAAGCGAACAGTCAAACTGAATATCAGCTTATTACAAAAATAATAGTGATAATAGTAATAATAAGATAAAAAGCTCTATTCTTTAGATTTATAGGTATTTAAAGCATCTAAATTGAACAATTTAAAAAATTGAACAGTCAAAATTAAACAAAACTTAATAACTAAAGCAAACAGTCAAACTGAATATCAGTTTACAATTGAAAAAACTGAACAGTCAAACTGAATATCAGTTTATTGAAAAAATTATAGTGACAATAATAATAGTAATATAATAAAATAAAAAGCTCTATTCTTTAGATTTATGGGTATTCAAATCATTTAAATTTAATAATTGAAAAAATTGAATAGTCAAAATTCAAAAATACTTAATAATTAAAGTAAACAGTCAAACTGGATATCATTTTATTATAGATATAACAGTGAAAATAGTAATAATAAGACAACAAAATAAAAAGACATACTCTTTAGATTTTTATGTACTTAAAGCCTCTAAATTGAATACCTGAATAGATCGAATAATCAGAATTCAATAATCAAAATGAAGAGTCAAACTGAATTAAAACTTGTGAGAAAAAAAAGTTGGTGATAAAAGAAATATTAAAATACTAAGATAAAATAGAAGAAGAATGAAAAACAAAGTTTTCTTGATTTTTAGCAGGGATAAAGTATTTACAAGGAAAGGAGCCAGTCAGTAGCCAAATCTTTTAGCTCTACGTTCTTAATTGTTTAACTTTTAGAATCAAAGCCTTCTATTGAATTTGATTTTGCATTAATGAGATTATTTAGCATTTCCAAAAATAAAAATTAATGCTTCAATCAATGCCATATCCAGGATTTTTGTTCGAGGAAGGGGGGGGACGTTTTTACGCAATTTTTCTTAGCAAACACATCAAAAACTTATATATATATATATGCATATTTTTTTACGCATCGGAAAAAAAATTTCGGAGGGAGGGTCGAAATCGGTATCCCCCCCTGGATAGGCCTTAACGGCCCTTTTAACGGCCTTAACGGCCAAATACGAGGAAACTTTTCACTCCTTGAATTCTAAATCGGTGTTTTTAGAAGCCAATATTATAATTACTTTACTACAATAAGCAATCAATATATTTACTACAATAAGCAATCAATATATTTTATATGCCAAATACAAACACAAAAGACTTTCCCCTCCTCTCCCTGACGATAATTGATTAACGCTCTTCTCCCTGTGGCGTGTTACAGGCATCCATTAACGAAACCTCAATGTATAGAGCATTTAAATACATCTACTATAACAATAGTATATGAACTGTGGATGAGTATAGAGTATTTAGTAGAATATCTAAAATTCATCTTGTATAATAACAGTACATGCATATCATAATAGTAGATATAATATTATAATAGCAGATTCATATTTAAAATTCATGTATTATCGCTACATGAGGAATATTTTCTGTCTTGTTTTGTATTTCAGCATAGACCGAACAAAACGTGTAATATCAAATTATTGTCGGAGATGCGAGTTCCGGGACCCTACCAGGGGAGCTTGAATGGGTATAGGGATCCTACTTGAGGAGCTTCAGCGAGATAAATCACAAAAGATAACAGCTTCAGATACGTTTTGAATTACCACCGCCTTTGCTAATAATATAGTGAAAGTTTTAATCGTTTCTTAGCTCATGAAGCAATGTTGTCTTAGGAGAGTTCTTAGCTTTTGTCTAGGCTACCAACCGATACACACACTAATTACCAATTTGTCTCAAGTAATAATAAATTACAATAATAAAATAATATAACAAAAATACATAAAATGAAAAAGCTATACATGATACTAAAGAATAATAATAATAACAAAAAGGTAATTTAAAAGAAGAACAAGTAGAGAAAAAAGAAAAAAACTTACTTTAAGACGTAGAGCAAAGTGACAGCAAAAAAATAGGGGATAATATAGCCAAGTCGTCTTGAGTATTCTATAGGCTTTATTCTCTGAAAATAAAATTCGGGAACCCAGTGTAGCCAGTAGGCGATCTGAATTATGTAGAAAAATTTCAAAATAAAAGGCAGGAAAGTGTGGGGATAACCTTTCCATATGCTTGATATATCCAGTCCCCATGGCTCACTAGAAAGATAAGCAATATGAAAAAGCGTGAGAGAGAGAAAAAGAGAGAAAAAAGGAAAGAGAGGGCGAGAGAGAGAAAAAGAGAAAAAACTAAAGAAAAAGGGAAAGAGAGGGCAAGAGAGAGAAGAAGAAATGAGAAAGAGAGGAAGGAAAAGGAAGTTGTATTTTAATTCTGCTCTGTTTCTTTTAGGTATTTATACAAAAGAAGAGCAGCTTCCGAAAACCTTGTCATAGAAAAACTAATTATTTTTCTTTCTAGATCTCAAACATCCCTGATGGGGTGTTTGAGATCCTGGATGGTGGATCCGCCATCCCTGGATGGTGGATGGATCTCAAAAAATCCATCGAGCCCTAGCAAGAGGGTTGGTGCTACCTATACTGGAAGTGAACGGTCTTTACCATTCTTCATCTCTTGCATTTGTTTTTTACTAAGCGTACCTTCACCGAATTTGAATACTAAATAGTGTATTCTGAAAAAGTCAGACGATATCTCCTTTATTTCCCGAATGGATTCTAAATACGTAACCTTTTATAGAAAATTATAATAAGATCAGCCTTCAAAATATAAAACTAACAAAATTGTAATACGAACACAGCCTTCGCCTCTAATGTGGAAAGAAAATAAAAACTAACTTTTCACTTACAATGCTTCATGTATAGCACCCTATATATATATAAGACGAAAATATACAGAAAAATAGAGATTAAGAAAGAAATATATGATACCAGGGCGAAGACAAAAATTAGGCAGAAAAAAATTAGCTTCGATTGCTTTTCAAACAGTTCGTGGTAACGAACTATAAGTAAGGAGCGACCTGGCTCAATAGTAACCGAAACTCTAAAAACGGAATTTTGATACCAACAGATACATCAAAAGAACTTAATTTTTATGCGGATTTTAAATAATAGCCATTTTGTTCAGCATAATACGAAATAACTATCTAATAACTATGTCTAGACGACTACTTAATCCTCCACAGTCCCCAGGGGAAGGGCTGCAATTTATGAACTTTGCCCATTGTTTACATGTGGTATTGATTATTAGTAAGTATACAGACGTTTTCAGGGAAGATTTTTTTTCTGGTGTGTGTGTGGGGGGGGGGTCATTTTTCGGCATTATTTAAAAACACAACGAGAAATTAAATAAAAAAAACATGTCTTTTTCAGATGAAAGTAAGGAGAAAAATTAAGACTTAAAAAAGACAAAAATAATTATGTATAGGAAGGGGTTCGTCCCCTCCTCAATACCTTGCTCTTTATGCTAAAGTATTTTTTAGTAATTTCAAAAGAGCCGTTTACTTTAATTAAACGGGATTTGTGATTCAGGGCTCATTCTTAAAGAGTTGGAACAAAATTCGTTAATTTTAGCGTAAAGAGCGAGGTATTGACGAGAGGGTGAGCCCCCTCATACACGTAATAAAAACATACGAATATAGAAGTTCGTTACGTAAATTCGTAAATTATGTATATTTATTACTAATAAAAACGTTCGCAAATAAAATTAAAAGTTCTAGCAGCCTTTTAAGTAACCAAAAAATTAGAGAGCAACTAGGCCCCCTACCCAGCCTTTTTTCTCAAAATCGTCCGCTCAAAATTTATAGAAAACCGTTTAGGTAAAAAAAAGTAAAATTAATATACAAAATTCGTTTTAATTATTCATGCACGGTGAGCCAAAATCAAAATTTACATTAATTCAAAAACGTTCAGAAATATAAGAAACAAGTTTTTTTTAACTGAAAGTAAGGAGCGACACTAGAACTGAAAACGAATAGTAATTATTCCATATATGAATGGGGCTGTCCCCTCCTCAACGCCACGCTCTTTACGGCGAAGATTGATTCTTTATCACAACTCTACTTTTTAAAACAATTATTTTAGCGATAAAGAGAGGGACCTTGAGGAGGGGACAGCCCCTTTCATATACGGAATAATTTCTGTTCGTTTAAAGTTTTAATGTCACTCCTGACTTTCAGTTAAAAAAACTTGTCCTTTTTATTTAATTTCTTTATAAGTTCACTATCATTGTGAATGCAAATATTTAATGTATTTACCAGATGTTATTTAGTTATTATTTATTATTACACTTAATTAGTATTATCATTATCTGTATTTTTGCTATATTACATTATTGTTTATACATTACTTATTTATTTAGGGATAGTTAAGAAATTTTAAGAGATATTTTAATTTTTTCACTTTTTCTTATAAAAGCCAAGAAGAAAGATATAAATATCACATTTAGAGTGAAAAACTCCAAAAACACAATATAAGCAACATATTACATTATTCATTAGCCTTGGTGATTTAAGGACCACCGTCAGCTCCATTACATCTGCCAACTCTGTTTGATCTTTTACCCTAGCCCAACAAGTCCATAACATCTACCAACTCTGTTAGATCTTTTACTCTAGCCCAATAGGTCCATTACATCTACCAGCTCTGTTTGATCTTTCAATCTAGCCCAACAGGTCCAATTGTCAGCTCCGTTACATCTACCAACTGTGTTTGATCTTTTACCCTAGCCCAACAGGTCCATTACATCTACCAACTCTGTTTGATCTTTTACCCTAGCCCAACAGGTCCATTACATCTACCAGCTCTGTTTGATCTTTCACTCTAACCCAACAGGTCTAATTGTCAGCTCCGTTACATCTACCAACTCTGTTTGATCTTTTACCCTAGCCCAACAGGTCTGTTACATCTACCAACTCTGTTTGATCTTTTACCCTAGCCCAACAGGTCCATTACATCTACCAACTCTGTTTGATCTTTTACCCTAGCCCAACAGGTCCATTACATCTACCAGCTCTGTTTGATCTTTCACTCTAACCCAACAGGTCTAATTGTCAGCTCCGTTACATCTACCAACTCTGTTTGATCTTTTACCCTAGCCCAACAGGTCTGTTACATCTACCAACTCTGTTTGATCTTTTACCCTAGCCCAACAGGTCCATTACATCTACCAACTCTGTTTGATCTTTTACCCTTGCCCAACAGGTCCATTACATCCACCAGCTCTGTTTAATCTTTTACCCTAGCCCAGTAGGTCCATTACATCTACCAGCTCTGTTTGATCTTTCACTCTAACCCAACAGGTCCAATTGTCAGCTCCTTTACATCTACTAACTCTGTTTGATCTTTATCCTAGCCCAACAGGTCCATTACATCTACCAACTCTGTTTGATCTTTTACCCTAGCCCAACAGGTCCATTACATCTGCCAACTCTGTTTGATCTTTTACCCTAGCCCAGTAGGTCCATTACATCTACCAGCTCTGTTTGATCTTTCACTCTAACCCAACAGGTCCAATTGTCAGCTCCTTTACATCTACCAACTCTGTTTGATCTTTTACCCTAGCCCAACAGGTCCATTACATCTCCCAACTCTGTTTGATCTTTTACCCTAGCCCAGTAGGTCCATTACATCTACCAGCTCTGTTTGATCTTTCACTCTAACCCAACAGGTCCAATTGTCAGCTCCTTTACATCTACCAACTCTGTTTGATCTTTTACCCTAGCCCAACAGGTCCATTACATCTACCAGCTCTGTTTGATCTTTCACTCTAACCCAACAGGTCCAATTGTCAGCTCCTTTACATCTACCAACTCTGTTTGATCTTTTACCCTAGCCCAAAAGGTCCAGACCTTCAGAATTTTTAGTTCCTCTTGGTTCTGTTGAACCTCGGTTGGTGACAGGAGGAGCTGGGGCTAAAGCTTGTCAAGTCATCTCTGCTTGGGTCATCAGTGTTTTCGAGCCGTCTCTTGTTGGGTCTTCCAGGTTGAAGTTGCTAAAAAAAAACTTGATATACAGCGCGCCTTTTAGGCATTCCTTCTAAACGGCACTGCCATCCGATTATCATCCTCTACTTTCTCAACGATAATGGGCCCATTATTCATTTTCAAAATTATTCAAAATTATCAAAATTTATTTTGTAAAACACAAATCACCATTTTCAAACACTGGGCACAATTTTCACTCTTGTGCGGATTCAGCGCATCTGGGGTTATGATAGCTATTTCCAGAAAAAAAATCTTATACCTTAGAGTTGAATAGCCAAACTGATCATTCAGAGTGAATAGAAAAACTAAAAAATAGTTTTATTATAAAAGTAATATTAATAATAAAAATAATAACAATAAAATAACATAGCTATTTATGTAATTATTCTCCATCCTATAATGTTTTTGATAGCGTTAAGAAGTTAGATTTGTTGTCGTCAAGATGTTTTTTGAAGAAACATGCGCGTGTCGGTAACTCGGCCATGTCGATTTTTATAATCTGGTTAAGATTTCAAAGGACCTCGATTGGTGACAAGAGGAGATGGAGCTCCTAGATTCACGTCATCAGCAATCCACCGGCCAAGCTTGAACGAAAAAATTGCTAGGCTCTTATATTCGTACCGGATCCGACCTATATGGGGACAGGGGATCCCTCCGTTATTGTCTACCTGATAACTTACAAAACAGGTAAACCACATCTTGTTCGGTCTCCCTATAGCAGTTCTCCCTATAGCAAAGGATGAACAAAAATTATCAACTAGGCTAAAGAAAAGAGACGACTACCTAACAAGAATGTTGATGCCCCAGGCAGCTGAGCTCAGGAAGAATGCTGTTAGTTGGCCAGACTCATTGAATTCACTGTGCTTAATCTTGGAAAGATGGAGCTTGCGGTTGATTTTCTACAAAAACAAAAATCATTAGAGACATAAAAATTGACCTTAAAGAGAAATTAAACTTCAAGAGATGGAGCTTGCGGTTGATTTTCTAAAAAAGCAATAAAAATTTAAAAAGGATACAAATTGTAGCCTTAGACATTCATGGAGTTGTTCTTCGCTCCACCTCGTCCTCACCACCACCCTTGCTTTTTACCACTTGTTGTATATAGCTTACTTTTAAAAATTTTGGACAATCGATTTGTGCAGTCCTATTTTACTGAACTCCTTCAATTTTTAGTGGGTGACATACTTCGTTTTCAAGGAATATGTGTTGTTTTTTGTCGTTTCTACGTTTGGACTCAGACTGCGAACTGATACTGAGCTAATTTTACTTCAATGTTCAACCAAAAGTGACACCGCACGCAAACACATGCAATTACACATGTAATACGTTCAGTATAGTCATTTGCTGCCAAGGCTTCACTGCTATGTTTAACATCTTTCTCATTGCTAAATTCCCGTGTTTTATTTTTATAAACACATATAAAAATATAAACGTATTAAATATAATACGTATTTTATAAACACGTGTTTATTTTTATACATCTACCCAATGGCAAAATAGATGGCGCTATGACCGCTATGCTCACAGGAAATAGCTAACCCTTGTTATCTAAGTTTAGCTTGTTTTGTGCTGTTTTTTTCCGAGTTTCCTGCAGTGATGGTGTAAGTAACCAAAGACTTAGTGTTCCTGATCTTGTTTAGTCTTACTGTCATGGAAATTAAATATGAGTAGATCACCCATTTTGAACCTTATTCACCTTGCTTGATGGTGGCGCCATCTACACTTTGCAGCTAATGCAATTTAGACTTCTAAAAGCGCCACCAGATGGCTCTATCATAGCCACAACTATCAAACGCTTTCATTGCGGGAAACGTGTAGGTAGACTCAAAAAAGAGATGAGCATTAAAGACTACACTGGCTAATTTAATACTCTTGAGCACATACAGTTTTTCGTAGATAAAACCCGCCAAAAGTATGCCTCTCCTGCCTTTGTGATTGCTGGTGACTTTAGCCAAACAAACAAACAGTGGGTTTCCAGTGTCTTGGGTTTGCGGCAATTTGTCGCAATACCCATCCATCAGAGTGGCAGCATACTTGAATTGATCTTAATGAACCTCTAAGACTTCTATGATGCACCGCAGTCCTCAGGACCCCTTCAGAATTCCGATTATTTCATAATTTTCTGGGAAGCAAATTCAGCAACCCCAAAACCAAACGAGTCAAAACTGCTATACGACCACAAACAAGAGATGCAATTTCTACGTTCGGAGTACTTAAGGAGAAGTTCTATGCTTGTTTCCCGAATAAAGTCACTACCGTTACAGATACTGATAAACCTGCTAAACCATGGATCACAAGCGACCTCAAGGACTTAATTAAGACTCGCTGCCACCTTCACAGCAACGGCGATTCAGTTGTTTCAGCCAAGTTACTGAACTATATTGTCAAACTGAACAGGCGAGCGAAGGGACAATATGTGAAGGACAAGATTATGCTCCTACTTACAACAGATCCACACAAATGGCATTCGTAAGTAAAAAGAATTGCTAGCAAAACGACACCCAATGACTTAAGGGTATTGAATAAGTATGGTATCTTATTATCGGCTACGGAAGTGAACTCCTTTTTTGTTGGGTACCACCTTTCTGTCAATCATCAGTTCAGAAATCAAGTCTCTCATTACTGAGGCAGAGATTGATAATATAGGAGAAATTTCCGAGTTTGCCGTTTACAAGGAACTTAAGAAGCTGAATAGGAACTGTGTGTCCTACCCTGATTAGCTTCCTTTAAAGTTGTTACATGAATTCGCTATTTTCCTTGCCAAGTCACTCTCCTCCATTAATAACCAGTGTTTCCAAGAGCAGGGATTCCCTAGGGCTTGTAAGAGAGCGTACGTTGGCGTCATACCCAAAGTGAAGAGTCCCGAACCTTTCGACGAACTCCGACCTTGGGGTCTCAATAACCCCGAACCAGTCGCTCAGTACTGCCGCTTTTGCAAATATTACATTTTGTAATACATCTTAAACTCATAACAGTTAAGATAGAAAAGGGGATAATATCTAAATTGGAACATAGCGTTGTGTTTCTGATCACGCAAAGAAGTACAGCAATTGCTGTACTTCTTTTATCAATTATATCTTCTTCTTGTATCAATTATATTTTTCTTCTTCTTCTTCTTCTAAAAATATTCTTCTTCTTCTTGCATCAATTATCTGGGCAACGCTAAAAATAATTATGTTTCTGGACCTTCTGGTCCTTTAAGTTATAAGATTTGAATTTTGGGAGTTATTTTTTGATCGGCCATTTTATATTTGCGGATTTATGCTGAATTTTGGGTCCAAGGGCTTATATTACAATCTGTAAATTTGGCTTATTCTAAACGGAATTTATATTTATTAGCCTCCTTGAAAATCTTTCAAAATTGTGCTGTGCAAAGGCAATGTAGGAAATACTACCTACACCAAATACTATATATACACCTTTCTTATCTAATCATATTTTCAAAATGGGGGCGAGGCAAATTCGTCTTTCTTTTTTAATTTTTTTTTTTCAATGAATGTATCAAAAAAAGGCACTTTCCACTGAAAATACCCTCAAAAACGGGTATCTTTCACAATATAGGGTTGGAAAGGCAAATGCCATTCTTTTCCCCACTCAAATTGACGCTAAAACTTAATTTAATCTAACAATCTAAAAATTTCAATCTATATTCTTCATTAGTCTTAATTGTTGCTCTGAATAATGTAAAATGCAAAAAACAAGATTAACAGCCCTCCAGAGCCATTGCTGGCGCATACGGCGTTGATTCGACGTATCAATTGCTGGGTATTTTTACAGGGGCAAGTAGCAAGCCTGTCGACTAGCCTTGCTGCGGCGGGGATCAAAGCCCGGGCCCAATATTGTCGAGAACAGCATTGATCCACTGTGTTACAACAAGGCGATCAGTGTGAAATACGTCATGCAAAACAAAACAAAAAATCATTTAATTCATATGTTAGTCATATTTTTATCACAAGTCCATCAACACTTGGGGAATAACATTGCAAAAAAGACAATAGAAACAGCAATATCGCTCCTTTACACAATACTATCTAACCATGAACTGTAATCTGATTTCTAGTCTTTCAAAAGAGCAAGACCATGAATAAATCAATAATTTGTGCTATTCTGAAGAGCACGAATGTTTCTACACCGTCTCTATTTCCCGTTCATTTCATCCATTTTCTGTCTCAATGTTAGAAAAACTACCGAGTTCCAATCCTTTACCGCTACCGAGCTACAGACAATTGTTTGTCTACAGACTGCCTAGTTTGACCCCCCCCCCCCAAAAAAAAAAAGTGTCCGACTCATACAAAGTAACAATAATGTGCGAATGGCAAAAAAAGTGTTGGCACTTCTTAATTAAATGAAACGCACCCAAGAAGTGAAGTTAGCTTAATGTTAATGAAGTATAACATTCCGTACGTTTGTAACTTGAGCTACTGACAATTATTTATGCAAGACAAAACACTAGAAACAGTGAACTCACTCTACAGCCCCGTCCTATTTAAACATGAACAGTGGTTGGACTTATGATTTCACACAGGAGTGTGACCTAATGGGATTACTGATGGGAGCATCCCTTTCCAAGCTACTGCTGAATATTTATGTACAATATATTGAAAATTGGGCGTTAAATTCATATTTCCTGAAACAAATCAACCATCCCAAAAAACTTAAAAGAGCTATCGTAATCAGTCGTAAAACCCAATTTTACTATTTACAGAAAACAAACATAAACCAAAAGATATCTGCATTTTAAATCAAACCATCCCCCATAAGTTAAAAGAGCTGTATTTATTCTGGTTCTCACATCACAGCAGAACTAAACTTTATCAGGGACATACTTTTTGGAAATGGATATCCTATTTTATTTATTAACTAGCTGTTGGGGTGGCGCTTCGTGCCCCCCAAGCCCCCCGCACGCGTAAGTCTGTAATTTCTCTTTGAGTGTCCCGGTCGTCATTTATATTCCCTGTGTCCCGGTTGTCATTTGTGTCCCGGGATTGTCAGGTTTACCGACTCTTGGACATCCCAGTCGTCATTTATATATCTCCCCTGTGCCCCCCCCCGGCGTCCCCGTTGTAGTTGTGTCCCTGTGTCCCGGTCGTCATTTATATTCCCTGTGTCCCGGTCGTCATTTGTATCCCGGTGTCCCGGTCTGTAATTTCGTCAGTCGACAAACGTGACGTCAGTCGACAGACAACTTCACGAAGGCATAATTCTCAATCCTTATAATGACGTCAGTCGACAAACATGACGTCAGTTGACAAATATGACGTCAGTTAACAGTCGACAAACATGACGTCAGTCAACAGATACACACAAACAACTTTTATATATATATATATATATATATATATATATATATATATATAGATAATATAATCAACTGCATACTGAAAAGACACTCCCCTAAAATCAATGGTAGTTTACCATGTGAAAATCCCGATAAGCACTCAACCATAATTTACCTACCATACGTCCCAAAAATCACTACAAATCTTAAAAAAGTTCGCACACAAAATTATCTGTATGTTGTATTTACCAATAATTTCCTAAATTTGGGTAAAGATAAAACCTCAGTTACTCGCCAAAGAGAGGTCTATCAAATACCATGCAACTGTGGCAACTACTATATAGGTAGAACTCACCAGGATTTCGAGAAACGCCTACAACAGCATAAAGATGACATTACCAAAGCTCTGAATTCTATTATTGTTAATCTTTTTTTATTCTGCTTTAAGCAGCCATGTTTTGAAAATCCTAGCCACAAAATACTTTTTGAAGAATCTGCCCTTATTAGCAATGACCTAGGAATAAAACAGGCAGCTCGAGAAGCAATTGAAATCAGACTTAAGATTGATAAGAATATTTCCTTAAATATGGATAAAAAAAGAAAAGATAGAGATCCTTCTGAGCCATTGCTGGCGCATAGGGCTTTGATTCGACTTCTCAGTTGCTATGCCTTAAATAGGGACTTGGGGAAACACAAATTTAGTTTAAAACGATCTTACAAAATATTTAAAAAACCAGTAGACATTAACACAGAGCCAGTTACTAAAAGACCTTTGAGATTAGCTGTCAAAAACGTGTTTATAATTATTCTTCTTTCATTTCAACGAATTACCTTGTTTCACCTTGCTTTATTTATCAGTCGGCCCTTGGACATAGGGCCTAATATTCATTCAAATTAGAATTCCAATGTCTTACGAAAAGAATTCCCTATTGTTCTTCTTGTTTTTGATGTTTGTGATGGAAAGGCAGTTTGTTCTTTGTTGCTATTTATATCTTGTTTATGATGCTTATAAGGAATTTTCTCAAACTACTTACCTACATAGACCGTTTTTTTAGGCCAGAAAAGTCAGGACACCAATTTTCCCAAAAAAATATTGAGCCGTTTGAAAGCAGCTCTCGAATATATGAAAAAGAAACAGCTCTGAAAGAGAAATTTTGTGCCGAATAGCATTGGCTGGCTCTGCCTTCAATTGTCTCAGAAATGTTTGGAGAAATAGCAAATATTCCCAGAAGCTAAAACTCATCCGTCCTTACATATGGTTGTGAAACTTGGAGTATCACTGCGCAACTAGGAAAACGACTACGGGCTTTCGATAATAACTGCCTAAGATCTATTTTGAATATACATTGGACTGAGAGAATAAGAAATGATGAGATTTATACCACGACAAATCATACCCCGTCCTTGATACCATTAGAAAGCGACGATGGGTGTATTGGGGGCACATGGTGCGAATGGGTGATGGAAGGCTACCTCATGACATACGGTGTTGGATACCCCCTGGCCTCCGCAAGTCAGGGAGACCCAAAATGACCGTTGGCAGGATGTTAGAGAAGGAGGCGAAGCTGGCGAGGTCTTCGATGGAGGACCTTTGGTCGAGGGCTCAGGACAGGTCGTCCTGGCAAACCACTGTTGCTGCCTTATGCGCCCTCAGGCGTGGGAGGACCTAAGTCTAAGTAAGTAAGTTTCGAATATATATATATATATACATATATATATATATATATATATATATATATATATATATATATATATATATATATATATATATATATACCGG
Organism: Artemia franciscana; assembly: GCF_032884065.1. Classification (NCBI taxonomy): domain Eukaryota; kingdom Metazoa; phylum Arthropoda; class Branchiopoda; order Anostraca; family Artemiidae; genus Artemia; species Artemia franciscana. The sequence goes on from NC_088876.1 coordinate 2,915,549, forward strand.
CTTTCTCGCTATGTCCGATCTATCTGCAAGAATAATTCCCAGTATGGGGCGATGGTGCTATAACCTTCTTCTTCTTTTAAGTTATCTTTCTAGTTTAGTTATATTTTCTCTTGTTATTTATGTATTATGTAGGATAAGTGTTTAGTTTTTTGGTCGTTTTGTAATTTCATTTGCTTTTTCTTTTCTCCATAGGGTTATCTTTGTGGGTTAATAATAAATGATGAACTTGATGAATGCGAAACATGAGTGACGGTCTATACTGTGTTTGTAAATGCTTCTAGTTATCAATGCAGCTTTACTTCGTCTGTTCTACTGATCTGTTAGTCTATATTATTATACTGTTTTTCTTTGTTATATTAGCTTTGTTGTACTTGCCATTGTTGAGTTAAGTGTATTTTTGCTTTGTTTATTAATTTTTTCTCTGTGATCCACTGTTTATACTTTTGTATGTTTGTGGGTAATAAATACTATTATTATTATTATATATATATATATATATATATATATATATAGAGAGAGAGAGAGAGAGAGAGAGAGGAGAGAGAGAGAGAGAGAGAGAGAGAGAGAGAGAGAGAGAGAGAGAGAGAGAGAGAGACTGATGAAAACACTTACATCGAGAACGTATTCTTGAATCACAGCATGGATTACAATTCCAATAAGGATATAGAAGAAAACACCAAGGTTATCTTTCCATCCACTGGTATAATAGTTTTCTGGTGCACCCTCAATCGTGATATTATGTTGCATGGCTATAAACAAGGATGCCAATGGCTGTGTCACCTGAATGAAAATAAAAAGGGATAGAAATATGGCAGGACACACTAAAAGGGGTAACAAATTTCGCAGGACAAATTGAAATTTTTTAGTCAGTAAGTCTTAAGTGTTTTAAGTTACTAGATTAAAAGAAAAGGCTATAAAATTAAAGTGGCAAAATTTAATTGAAATGTAATTTAACATTTAAGTTATTACATCTTAACAAATATGGCGGTCAAAATTGGAATTTTTTAAGGCAGTAAGTCCTGACTATTTTAAGTTACTAGCTTAAAAAGAAAAGGCTAACAAAGAAACGGCAACATTTAATTTAATTCAAATGTAATTAATTAGCATTTAATTTAATGCATCATAACAAATATGGCAGACAAAACCAGAATTTTCTAAGTCATTAAGTATTTTAAGTCACTAGATAAAAAATTGGCCACAAAATTGAATGTCGCAAAGAGAGTAGGTTGCAATAAAAGGGACATAGGACTGAAATGCACACAAGTGAAAAATAATATCAGAAGGCTTCACAGGTCAAGAACACACTTTCAAACTGAAACAACACTGGGAAACGTTTGGACTTACAACATCAAACATGATAAAAACAAAAACTCAAGCATAGCAGAATCATACATGTTAAACATAGGCAAACACAAAAATTGCGAGAAAAGTTGAACAAAATTAGAATTTCACTCAGGTGATGGGTTATGAATCCTTTCAGCGGAGTCGTCCTGGCTAAGCGGTTACCGCACTCGTTTGAGGATTCTTTGTCCATGGGGAACGGGTTCAATACCAGGCATGGCTGGGTATTTGGTTTAGGACAGGTGCCAGTGGAGTGACTCTGTGAGCTCAGCCAGAGAAGATCCAGCACTAAACGGATACCTGGAGAAATCTGGGGAAGGTAAGCAGGAAGGGTGTGTGAAAGCACAGGATGGTTGGCCACCAACCCCTCATTGCACTTCTTTGCTGAAGGGTCAAGAAACCGAGATCACGCCACCGGTTTAGACCCTAAGGGTCTAGTCCCGTCTTACTTACTTACTTTTAGTTATAAAGAAGAAATGAATTTTTCCATAAGTTGATGTAGTCCCAAAAAGAGATTAAATGGGGGGTGAGTGGGCTCTGGAGGGGTTAAATGAGACCCAAAGAGAGGGCTCGGTTGATTTACCGTTTACGACAGCATATTCAGGTAGAGGGTGAACACACTAAGAACAAACATATGAAATAGGCCCTCTGAAAACGTACATTAATCAAATCACTGACAAAAACACATGACTTTCTATCAGACAAATTCAGACAGAAGTTGTGTATGTATGAAGCAAAAATAAAACAGACACGCTTAAAAACTGATTCTAAAAATCTATACATCCACAAGATTTTATTTTGATCCCTGAAGTTACAGCACTGGACCATTACAGCGTTTCGGAATCACAAATAAAAGGATTGGTTAATGGATGTGAAGACAGACTTCACCCAAAAATAAAACAAGACCCCAAAAGCCTAAATGGTACTTACTTCCAGCCGAAGAGGCTCAATGACCCCTACAATCAGAGACAACCTATCCCAAAAGAATTAATGCAGTCCTATCTGCTTATCACCACCAAATTTAATTGAGGTCCAACAACTAAGCCCTTCTGATGGACGCAGATGAAAAGAATGTAGATCATCTCTTGCCAAGATTTAATTAAAAACAGAAACTGGAAACTAAAACTATGGCTGATGATCAGGTTCGGTTTAATGAATTCTGCCAGCATGTCAAGTAAAAGTTTGAACTAAGCTGGTGCTCAGGTCATTTACAGAACTAAAAAACACTACTATACTAAAGAAAGGACTTAAAAACTTTCTAGTTTTGACCATAGACCAAATCAATCATGAAATATGAAGAGGCATAACAGGGCATTAATTGTTTATTTCTAAGGACTAAGTTTAGTTGAAAACCAAAACCCCCTCATGATCAATATATTACTAGGCCAGAAATTAACATTCCTCATCTGCCTCCTCCTTTCTCTGAGGGCATATTTTGTCCAGACTTTTGAAAGGTGCAGTTAAGGCACTAGTTGTAACTTTGGTCAAGTTTTTCAAAGACTTTGGTCAAATTTTTCAGGTAGTTGTTCTGATGACAGCAATTTAGCAGCTCCTTCTGCAGAGGTTGGATTGCTTCAGTACATACAATAACTGTAATTTGGAAACTAGCTCGTACTTCCAGCCAATTTCGGTTGGGACCTAACATCTTGTTCTGAAAGAAGTCTTGACAAAAATAATTTAGGGATCCCAGTCCTTTTCCCCTGGAGGGCTCAAATCAACCATTGACAGACAAAATGCAACACATATTGTCTCCCAACTGATATGGTTCTGACACCTGAAACTCTTCACCTATATGTCTTAAGACCAAGAACATAGGATACCTCAGTAGCCTCAATCCATAAAAGAGGAAGGTATAATAGTTTTCCCAATCTAGGGGAGGGGGTAAATTTTTTCAATTTGTTCAAAGAAACAAAAAGCATTTCAAATGGAAGTGTCCTAAATAATGAAAAAAGATATTTTTAAATCTAGGAGGGACAAAACACCATCCCTCCCCTGCCCCCTTCCAGCTAATTGATGGCACTGGGAACCCCTAACAAGAGAGCTGAAATTGAGTATGAGAACCTAAAAGGCAAAAAAATCTGGTTCTGTTTCTGCTTTTATGGATATACTAACTCAGATTTTACAGCTGATAGGAAACCAGAACCAAGATGTGATCATCACGGGTGATTTTAACATTACTCTAGCCTTTCCTCTAACAAACAGCTCAGTGGGTCTTATCACTATTATGTCAGGGTCTAATCTTACCCCTCAATTACGATTCCAACCAGACTAACAGAAAATACACACTCACTGATCGACAACATCTTTTCTACATTATGTCCAGCGAAAGTATCAGTCATCACCAGCGACACATCTGATCATTTTCCTATACAAACTATCTTCAACACAGCGAGGATGCAAACTCCGCTCATAAGAACTAACCAGGATCAACAAGTAATTAATCTTAAAGAGGAGAATCTTAAACTGTCAAATGATGAGTTAAAAAAAAAAGTTTCTTGGGACAGTGTCCTTGCAAATGAAGATGTGAACAAAGGTTCTGAAATTTTCAATTTTCAAATTGGGGGAGGGTTGAAGGGAGGGGGCTATGTGGGAGGATCTTTCCTTGGAGGAGTACGTCATGGGGGAAGAGAAATTCAATGAAGGGGGCGCAGGATTTTCTGGCATTATTGTAAAAAAAAAACAATGAAAAAATAAATATAAAAAAGTTTTTCAACTGAAAGTAAGGAGCAGCATTAAAACTTGAAACGAACAGAAAATATTATGCATATAAGGGGTTCACCTTCTCTTAATACCTCACTCTTTACGCTAAAGTATTTTTTGTAATTTCAACTATTTATTTTATGGCCTTTGTGATTCAGGGGTCATTACTGTAAAGAGCGAGGTATTGACGCGTGGATGAACCCCCTCATATACGTAATAAAAAAATATGAATATAGAAGTTCGTTATGTAAGCTAATTCGTAAGTTACGCATATGTTTTACTAATAAAAAAGTTCGTAAAAAATTAAAAGTTCTAGTTGCCTTTTTAAGTAACCGAAAAATTGGAGGTAAACTGGGCCTCCTCCCCCCAGTCCTATTCTCAAAATCGTTTAATCAATACTATGAGAAAACCATTTAGGCAAAAAAAAATAAATATGCAAATTCCGTTTTAATTATTCATCAGCAGATGAATAATTAATTTGAGTTAATTATTCATTAACTCAAAAACGTTCAAAATTTAAATAAAAAAAAAAAACAATTTAAAAAAATAATAATCTTTTTTGTGTTGCTTTTTATTTGTTTTATTTGTTACGTGAAAATAAAAGAAAACTAGTTTTTTTTTAACTGAAAATAAGGAGCGACATTAAAACTTAAAACGAACACAAATTATTCCGTGTACGAAAGGGGCTGTTCCCTTCTTAACGCCCCGCTGTTTACGATAAAGTCCGACTCTTTCTCTCAATTCTACTTTATTGAACAGTAAAAACCTTTAGCGTAAAGAGCGGGGCGTAGAGAAGGAAACAGCCCCTTCCATACACGGAGTAAAATCTGTTCGTTTTAAGTTTTAATGTCGCTCCTAACATTCAGTTAAGAAAAGTAGTTTATTTTTATTTAATTTCTGAACGCTTTTGAATTAATGCACGTTTGATTTTGGCTCTCTGCACATCAATTATTAAAATGAAATTTTCATATTAATTCTTTTTTTGGCTAAATTGCTTTCGCTTAGTTTTGATCAGACGATTTTGAGAAACTAGAAACAAGAGCTAAGAGCTCATGTGGCACTTGTGACGAGGCAAGAAGAGCTAAGAGCCAAGAGATCATATGGTATGAGCTCTAACAAAATTCTATGAATCAATAGATTGATTTAAAAAGGAAAATAAGAGACTTAATGATGGTCAGGATTTAAAATAAGAGCTCTGAGTCACGATGTCCTTCTAAATATCAAAATTCATTGAGATCCAATCACCCCCTCGTAAGTTATAAATACCTAATTTTTTGTAATTTTTCCTCTCCCTTTAGCCCCCCACATGGTGGAATCTGGGAAAACGACTTTCTAAAGTCAAATTGTGCAGCTCCCTGACACGCCTACCAATTTTCATCGTCCTAGCACGTCCAGAAGCACCAAACTCGCCAAATCACTGAACCCCTTCCCCCAACTTCCCCTAAGCGAGCGAATCCAGTACGATTCTGTCAATCACGTATCAAGGACATTTGCTTATTCTATCCACCAAGCTTCATCCCATATTTTCCAAGATTTTCCCCTCCAACTCCCCCCAAATGTCAAAAGATCTGGTCGGGATTTGAAATAAGAGCTCTGAGACATGAATTTCTTCTAAATGTCAAATTTCATTAGGATCCGGTCACCTATTCATAAGATAAAAATCCCCCAGTTTTCACGTTTTCCAAGAATTCCGGGTTCCCCCTCGAACTCCCCCCAATGTCACAGGATCTGGTCAGAATTTAAAATTAGCGCTTTAAAGAACAAGATCCTTCTAAATATCAAATTTCATTAAGATCTGGTCACCGTTTCGTAAGTTACAAATACCTCAATTTTCAAAATTAACCCCCCCCACCCCCCCAACTCCACCAAAGAGAGCAGATCCGGTCTGGTTATGTCATTCACGTATCTTAGACAGGTTTCTATTCTTTCCATCCATTTTCATCATGACCTCACCGCTGTAAGTATTTTCTAAGATTTCCAGTCCCCCCAACTGCCCCCCCCCCCAATTGCGCTTGATCCGGTTGAGATTTAAAATAAGAGATCTGAGTTACGAGGTCCTTCTAAATATTAAGTTTCATGAAGATCCGACCACTCCTTCATAAGTTAAAAATACGTCATTTTTTCTTATTTTTCAGAATTAACCCCCCTCCCCCAATAGAGCAGATCCGTTCCAATTATTTAAATCACGTATCTAAGACTTCTGCTTATTTTTCCCACCAAGTTTCATCACGATCCCCCCAATCTAAGCGTTTTCCACGATTTTAGGTTCTCCCACCCCAAACTCCCCCCCAATGTCACCAGATCCGGTCGGGACTTAAAATAAGAGCTTTGAGACACGCTATCCTTCTAAATATCAAATTTCATTGAGATCCGATCACCCGTTCGTAAGTTAAAATACCTCATTTTTTCTAATTTTTCAGAATTACCCCACCCCCAACTACCCCAAAGAGAGCGGATGCGTTCCGGTTATGTCAATCATGTATCTAGGACTTGGACTTATTTTTCCCACCAAGTTTCATCCCGATCCCTCCACTCTAAGTGCTTTCCAAGTTTTAGGTTTCCCTCTCCCAACTCCCCCCCCCCAATGTCAACAGATCCGGTCGGGATTTAAAATAAGAGCTCTGACACACGATATCCTTCTAAATATCAAATTTCAATGAGATCCGATCACCCGTTTGTAAGTTAAAAATACCTCATTTTTTCTAATTTTTCACAATTACCCCCCCCCCCACCAAATACCCCAAAGAGAGCGGATACGTTCCGGTTATTTCAATCATGTATCTAGGATTTGTACTTATTTTTCCCACCAAGTTTCATCCCGATCCCTCCACTCTAAGTGCTTTCCAAGTTTTAGGTTTCCCCCTCCCAACTCCCCCCTCCAATGTCACCAGATCCGGTCGGGATTTAAAATAGGAGCTCTAAGACACGATATCCTTCTAACTATCAAATTTCGTTGAGATCCGATCACCCCTTCTTAAGTTAAAAATACCTCATTTTTTTTAATTTTTCAGAATTTCATGGTCCTAGCTTACCTGGAAGTTCCTAAAGTAGCAAAACCGGGACCGACAGACCGACAGAATTTGCGATTTCTATGTGTCACTTGGTTAATACCAAGTGCCATAAAAAGGGGTGCGGGAGGAGACCTAGTTACTCTCCAATTTTTTGGTTCATTTAAAAAGGCAACTAGAACTTTTAATTTTTAACAAACATTTTTATTAGTAAAAAGTATATGTAACTTAAGAATTAACTTACTCTATTTATTTTAAATATTTAAAAATAAATATTTTACTCTATTTAACTAAGAATTAGCTCTATTTATTTTTCATTGTTTTTTGAATAATACTAGAAAGCCCTGCACCCCCTTCACGGAAATTTTCTTCCCCCTGACAAATTCCTCCATGGAAAGTTTCACCACACAACCCCTCTTCTCAACCCCTCCTCCTAATAAAAAAATCTCCCTGAAAACGTCTGTACACTTCCCAATAACCATTACTATATACAAACACTGGTCAGGGTTTTTAACTTGCAGCCCCTCCCATGGGGACTGTGGGGGAGTAAGTCGTCCCCAAAGACAAAGTTATAAGGTTTTTCGACTATGCTGAATAAAGTGCCTATATCAGAATTTTGATCCAACGACTTTGGGAAACAAATGAGCATGGAAAGGGGCCTAGGTGCCCTCCAATTTTGTCACTTAAAAAGGGCACTAGAACTTTTCATTTCAGTTCGAATGAGCCCTCTCGCAAAATTCTAGGACCATTGGGTCGATATGATCACCCCTGGAAAAAATAATAAATAAAATAATAAATAAACATGCATCTGTAATCTGTCTTCTGGCAAAAAAAATGCCACATATTTGTAGATAGGAGCTTGAAACTCATATTTTAGGGTTCTCTGATATGCTGAATCTGATGGTGTGATTTTCGTTAAAATTCTATGACTTTTAGGGGGTGTTTGCCCCTTTTTTCTAAAATATGGTAAATTTTCTCAGACTTGAAACTTTTGATGGGTAAGACTAAACTTGATGAAACTTATATACTGAAAATCAGCATTAAATGTGATTCTTTTGATGTAATTATTGGTATCAAAACTCTGTTTTTTAGAGTTTTGGTTACCATTGAGCCAGGTTGCTCCTGACTACAGTTTGTTACTGTTTGATTTGCTACAACTTGATTGTTACAAACTGTTTGATTTGCTTACTCGGGTGGTCAGGGCCTGTATATATATATATATATATATATATATATATATATATATATATATATATATATATATATATATATATATATATATATATATATATATATAAAGAGATTGAAGGAGAAAAGGAAGACTGTTTTCCTAAATTAGTGATTACTATAGACCAGCACTTGAATGAGGCCTTAACCCTACTCATCCATACAATCACATAGGTCAAACAGCATAGCCATACACAATCAACCATAAAGAATAATCCATGGACAGGCAGTCATGTCGTCAATAAGTATAAGTCGTCATTTGCCAAACAATAGAAAAAAATAATAAAGACAAATAATTCAGAGGCAACAACCCAACACAAGGGCTCATCAGGAGAATACACTTGCATATATATTATATATATATATATATATATATATATATATATATTATATATATATATATATATATATATATATATATATATATTATATATATATATAATATATATATATATATATATATATATATATATATATATATATATATATATATATATATATATATATATATATATATATATATATATATTATATATATATTATATATTTATATATATATATATTATATATATATATATATATATATATATATATATATATATATATATATATATATATATATATATATATATATTATATATATATATATATATATATATATATATATATATATATATATATATATATATATATATATATATATATATATATATATATATATATATATATATATATATATATATATATATATATATATATATATATATATATATATATATATATATTTATATATATATATATATTTATATATATATATATATTTATATATATATATATATATATATATATATATATATATATATATCACTGGCCTATCAATACACTAATAGTAGGCTACATATCATTACAAAATTCTAAGTTGCTGATTCTGAAGTAATTATGGCTAGATGGATAGCAAAGCAAATAGGAAATTAGATTTAGTTGTATTTTTTTTCTCTTCTTTTTTTCTTAACTGTTTGGTCTTATTTCCTGTTAATTCCAAAAATAAATGTATTCATATCATTAGGAATGAACAAAGATTAATATTGTAAATTTCATAATAGTGAGTATCATAATTATGAACTTTCTTTCCTTCTCAATAATTGAGAGAGAGTTCATTGTGAGTTATGATATGAATATACAGATTATAAGTTTAGGGGAAGGTATTTGCCCCTTTCCCCACCTAGTTCATTAATAGGAATGTCATTATTATGTATATTAATAAATAAATAATATTTACTGGTGTTTACTTTCTTTGTAATCAACAATTACAATTTATTCATCATAGGCTAATTCTAAAGAACAATGATACAATAACAAACATATGAAGTAACAAAATAAAAGAAAATCCTGAAGAAGAATAATATACAACAAACCAAAAAATTTTTTCTATCTCTGTCAAAGTAAAAAAAAATAAAAAAAAAGAAAAAAATGAATATCCTTATTAGCTAATTAATAGCCAAGTACTGATTTAGCTTACCTGGAACATCAGTCCAATAATAAATACCATTGCAACACACGAGACAATATCAGCATGATTCTGCAACACAAATTCATGACTCAATATGGGAGGACTTTTTTTGGATGATGACTTAACTGGTTTCATTGGCATCTAGAAGGAATCACAAATTTAAAAAAGCTTAAAACATAACACTCTCCTTCTAGAAAAAGCTTCTAGAAAATGCTTGAGTGCAGGTGGCACCATTCTATTCAAGGTTCAAGGAACCATTCACGGTTGCAATCAGGCAGCTACTCTGGATTCCATATCTAGGGGAGGACACTTTGATTAAATTTTTTACTTTCATTTGACTTTTTTTTTACTTACATTTAAGCTGGGAGGGATGTGCTATAACTATTTTACCCTGGGCACCAACAACCCTAGGAACAGCTCTGAATATGGGGGAGGTTTTTAGTATCTCTGATTTATTTCTTTTTTTCATGCAACAACAAACCCTTGCATGGAACAATTTTTTCTGAAAAGATATACTCTTTCCTGATTTCACTCTACTCATGTGGTTTCCCATTTACTGCTGTACTTAAAATATAAAAAAAAACCTTTCCCATTGCATCATGAAAAAAAGCAGAATATCCTGCTAGTTCGTCATCTCTCTACTCTTAAAAGTGCTACCCATGTTTTGTATTTGTTTACTTGTTTTTTTTCTTTTTTTGATGTCACTGTTTAATTTTTTTATATTTATTTGTCTTTATCTTCTTAACATGCTATGACCAATCTTAGTTTGAATAGTAACTAATAAATGAATTATCATATTGCAAATTTCTTCTGCATCACGAAAAAAAGAGCAGAATATCCTGCTAGTTCCCCTCATCTCTCTACTCTTAAAAGGTGCTACCCATGTTTTGTATTTGTTTGCTTGTTTTCATTCTTTTTTTGGATGTCTTGTTTAATTTTTTTATATTTATTTGTTTTTATCTTCTTAAGATGCTATGACCAATTCTAGTTTGAAAGTAACTAATAATAAATTATTATTCTCATATTATTGTTTGAATTCTTTTAGTTTCTATTTGCTTTTATGCTTTACATTGTCCTGCTCTTATTTATTGACCCTGAAATTTGGATTTGGCCCTTGAGGCCTCTGAAAGAATTTTTTTTTGAAAAAAATATCTTATCTCATGACTGTACTAATTATGAGATCCAGTCTATTTTGGCTGAACAGATCTCAAAGGCAAACCCTAACTATAGAAAAATATATACAGATGGTTCTGTCCAGAGGGAAAGAGCAGGAGCATGTATCCTATCCCTGAATTTGAACATCTATTCTCCTCTTCCATTGGGATCTTCTATCTTGTCTGCTGAATTATATGCAATTTGCCTGGCCTTGGATCTACTTATAAATTATAACAGGGAATCTGAAAATTTACTCTGTCTATCTGACTCCAAATCAGCATTACTATTGATCTAAAATATTAATAGAATTGCCAATGACAAGGATTTATATAATATTAGAAGACAGCTTCTTAATTTTAAGATAAAAGAAAATGAGGTTTATTTTCAAAATGTCCCAAGTCATAAAGGCATCAAATATAATGATATGGCTGATTCTCTAGCAGCCACAGCTTCCATGCTAATTCCTAGTCCTTCCTCTGACCTCAATTCACAAGATATTATCAGGCAAGGATCCAATGTTAATCACAGTAAATTAGTTTTACCTCCATTTGATACAAGATTAAATATGGTGCTATATTACCAGCTGAAATCAGGTGCCCTACTTCTAAATAACTTGTTATTTAATTGGAAGCTACATCATTCCCCTTTATCCCAAGCCTGCTTTTCAGCAAATGAAACAATCCAGCATGTATTATTTGATTGCCAGGCTCAGAGTGAGGAGACTATTGCTCTAAAGCGTTTCTGCTCCTTAGCTAAGATTCCAAATACTTATGCAGCTATCCTGGATTCTAACCTATCCTGGGATATTGATTGTAAGATATTTAAGGCATCAATTGATATCTTAAAGAAGAGAAATATTGTTTAGTAAAAATTAAAGCTTGAAGAAGTCAATTTTGAAAGGATGTGATTTATCCACAGTTTTTGATTGTACAGAAGAGAGCAGTAACGAGTAGGAAGAGCTGTATTGGTACTGGCTGGCCTAGTGGCCTTAAACTGCTTGGGACAGGTAGCTCAGGTACTCACCCACAATCAATAACAGCATAATATTGTACATAATTACATATATTCATTGTTTGCTGACTGGAGGAGAATAGTGCTTCCAGTGGCTAGTTTTCCTGAAGAAGAAGTCAAAGAGGGGAAGGACTTGTTGTTAGTCTATATACCTCACTACAATTTTTGGAACTGGAACTGTACTAACTAATGCATGAATTTGTTCTGAATAAGAATTTGTACTATTGCAGGAATTGTGCTGAGGATGATTACAAACGTTTTTTAAAGGGGGTGATATGACTAGTTTTGTTGACACTAATTGACAAATATGAAATAAGCCTAAACTCAGAAAATGCTGCCCAATCTTAGAAATAGGATCATATAAGTTAGAATAGCATATAAATTATACACAGACTCTGTCATTGACATACTCTAAGACCAACTTTATGAGAAATTTTTTGCAGGGTTGGAATTGCCTTGTGGATTTTCCTGTGGGGGAGGGGGATTTCTGTGGAAGAAATTCTCCATAGGGGAAATTCACAGGGGGAGGGGGTATTTTACATGGGAGTAACTTCCTACACAGGAGTTTCCCATGAGGAGGAACAAGATTCCCCAGTACTATTTGGAACAAAATCAGAAATTAAATATAAAAAACAAGTTTTATCAACTGAAAGTAAAGAGCAACATTAAAATTTTATACACAGAAATTATTCTGTATATAATAGGGATGCCCTTCTTCTCAATACCTTGTTCTTAGTGCAAAAGTTTAAATGTTTGTCATAATTTTTTAAGAAAAAAATAATAGGGCTATTTAATTGGAATAAGGATATTTTAAAAAGCACTAAAACTTCAGCCTGAAGGGTGAAGTATTGAGGGGGGCAACCCCCTTAATTTCTTTTTGTTCTAATTTGTAATGATGTTCTTTACTTTCAGTTGAAAAACTATTTTTTTTTTTATTAAATCAATAAAAAGAAATTTTTTTGCTATTGAAAATTTAATGAGTAGGGTAAGACTCCCTCTTGTAATTGGCCAGAGCCTTATCTTGGATAGATATCATGATTAAAAAATGTTTTTCCTATACACAGACAACAAGCTCCTAATCTTGGACATAAGGTATGCCTATATAGTCAATCTTTACATAACTGGGATTGGATAAGAGTTAGGTTTAGATAGAGTTGGGATTGGCTGATTACTAACTTGGAAAACCCTGCTTTGACATTTAACTTTGGACTGTTTTACCCCTATAGCCTAGCCTATTTAAATACAATTTTTCTGCACAGCCAAGGCAAGGCTACTGTATTTGACAACTTAGTAAAATTCTAGTTGATTGACAGAAAGTTTATTTCTGTTGCTAATAAGGGGTAAGTTTAAGCTTTACCCCCCCCCACCCAATGTGCAAATATATAACCTGAATTATAGATTAATTCAAACACTTCCCTTCCTCACTAAGGAAGTTAAGAAGCTGATTAACCAGAAATCTAGAGCTTGGAAACAGTATATGAAGAAGAGGAACCAGGAGACCCTGTCATTTTATAAGGCAGTACAGAATCGTGTAACAGATTCTGTAAAAAAATTGAAATCTGCCTACAAGGAAAATTTGGCTTCTGAGACCAAGTTAAACCCAAAATCTTTTTGGAGACATGTCTCTTCTAAAAACCCAAATCATCATACTATTCCTGACCTTGTTGACCACAGTGTATTACACTCATCCCAATAGATAAGGCTGACATTCTAAATGCACAATTTGCTTCTGCCTTTACCCAAAATTCAGGCACCTCCTCACCAGATCCTCCATTGTATGAAGTGCTTTTCCCTATGCCTGATCTGTCAGTAGGTGAATTAATGGTTTTCAATAGCCTTGAGAAGCTTGATGTAAATAAGTCAAAGAGACCAGATGGTGTTCATCCACGTCTTCTTAGGGAGTGTTGAAAAGCTCTCAGCTACCCCCTGTGCATGCTGTTCCAGTTATCTCTTCAAAATGGGGAACTACTGCATGATTGGAAAACATCTTGTATAACCCTGATCCATAAAAAGGGACAAAGAGACTCAGCAGAGAATTACCGTCCCATAAGCATCACCTCTGCAGTTGTTAAGGTGCTTGAGAGATTTGTTAATAAAGCTCTAATTGAACATCTTGAGGTCAATAATATCCTTTCCACATCACAACATGGTTTCAGATCTGGTAGATCTGTGGACACTAACCTTATCCAAACATATGAGTTAGTGACTACACTGCTTGATGAGGGTTTTCCTGTCAACATGATTCTTCTTGATCTGTCCAAAGCATTTGACAAAGTTTGTCATGAATTCCTCATAATCAAATTGAGGGCTGCAGGTGTCAACAAAGGTGTTGTACAGTGGATTATGGGCTTCCTTTCTGAAAGATCACAGAGTGTCAGAGTTTTTGATTTGCAAGGAACTCCTCATTTCTCTTTTCCCACAACTGTATTAAGTGGCGTGCCCCAGGGCACTATTTTTAGACCAACACTTTTCAACTTCTACGTTAACAAATTACCCACCCTTCTTTCAAATCTTATTACCCTTTATGCTGATGACTCAAAACTAGTTGGAAAAGCAGCAACTCCCTCTTACCAGCAATCAATTCAAACAGATCTTGATAGTCTAGAAAGATGGGCTAACATGTGGCTTCTGACTTTCAATGTTGACAAATGCCATGTAATTCATTTTGGCAAAAATAACAAGCATCATAAGTATTTCCTTCAAGACAACTTCCTTTCTGCTGTTTCTGATGAAAGAGATCTTGGGGTTATTGTAGATCACCAATTAAAGTTTAGCAGCCATGCTAAGTCTGTTTCATCTTCTGCAAATAAAACCCTCGGTATCATAAAAAGAACCATCTCCAGCTGACACCCTAGAGTTCTTATGAATTTATATAAGGCACTTGTATGTCCACGCCTGGAGGTTGGAATGTCATTGGCAGCCCCTTTCTTCAAATTTTAAAACAACACACAAATTCCATGTCCACTTATAAACTATCAAAAATCTCCCGAGAATGGCAGCTTGGAGTTTAATGTCACCTCTCTCTTTCATTAATTTCAGCTTATCAGTTGCTTTGTGCTTTGTACAAAGAAAGACTACATTGTTTGAAGCTGCCAACGCTGACATACCAATGGAAAAGGGGTGACATTATTTTAACCAAAAAAATCCTCTCTAAAAATACCCTTCCTGGTCTCTTTGCACAGCCCTTGCATTCTGGTACTAGAGGACATTCTTTGAAGCTCTCCATGCAGAGTTCCACAAGTAGACATAGAAGCCACTTCTTCAGCCAAAGAATCATCAATATGTGGAACCAGCTCTCTGAAGAAACAGTCTCTGCTACTTCAATTGACATGTTCAAGTCCCACCTTGATAGGGAATGGCTCTGCCAGGAGTTCCTTTACAATTGGGAAGCTGCAGAGTCCTCCACAAGAGTCTAATCTAACAGCCACAATCTACACCAAACAAATTCTTTTTTTTCTCATGGAGCATCACAAAGATGGATAATCCTTATATTGCTCCAAGCTGTGATTTAAGGTAAGGTTGTTATATAGGCCCATATGGATAGAGTAATATTAAGTAAAATTTTAGTTAATTGACTTCTTGCTATCTCAGAAAGGGTTTACATTAGGAAAATGAAACTTTCAGAGATGGGTCTACAGGCTAAACTATGTCCTGGGGAGGTTGTAATCACTTTATTTGTAAGTCAATAATAGGAGTGATTGAAGTGTCCCAGTACTGGTTGTCTTACCCTAGCCTATGAACAGAAAAATTTACCCTGGATTCATTACTAGGAGTTTCGCATTCTTAGCCTAACTAATTTCCAAGATATCATAAATTAGGTTGTCTAGAATTGTACCGTTTCTCATTTAGCTTAGCCTGCAGTTGGTTTAAAGGCCTACTCTCATTTATGCTAGGCCTAGCACAAAATTTGAAAATAAAAATTGCCACCAATACACCTTTTAAAGCTTTAGATATGAATATCAAACTCAGCAGGGGTAATCTTAACTTAGTCAGCACTAATATCTTTTATGAACTTCATACCCTGTTTGGATTAATACTTTCTAGTTTCTAGCCTACTTCTGTTGTTGCTGGTGTGCTCATAAAATATTTGGTGATTTTGCCCTTTGTCACCAGAGCTGCCACCTGCAGAAAAAACCATCGTAAAAGTCTCTGCAAAATTTTTAGAAAAACCCAGTATAACACGAAATAGCTTCAAAATAGCTTACTACATTTGTCTAAAAGTTAATTGTTAATTTGTCTAAGAATAAAGACGAGGACTAATGCATCTTTAAGTTCATCTTTCGAGCAGAGCCTAAGGGCATCAAGAGCATTATTCACGAAGCTGACGAAAATGCCCCTCCAAAATCATCTATTTCCCAATGGCATCCGATCCAAATTTTAAGACAGCCACTTTGATGAAAATAGCTCAAATGTATAATGAGTAATCATCCAGAATCATATAAATTCCGGGCCAAGAATTCAGTCTCTCCAAACGAATCAATCAGTTGTTGTCTTCAGTTTTTTATCAGTATTACTTGGTCTTGGTTGCCCGGTCAGCTTGAAATATTTAATAATCACGAGGCCAAAATTTCACAGAATTTCAAAAGAAAGTTTTTGTGGAATGACCTGCATAACTGAGTGTATCCAAAAATGCACGCTGAAATAAGCTGAAAAACGATCGGAACTTTCGTGTTCCACTTATAATATAATATATCCATCTTCTGTGTTTCGTTAACTCAGTGCAAACGAAATTTTTGGCACACATACATTTTAACGTAATAAAAGAATTACGTTTATTAACTTTAATTTAATTTAATTAGTTTAATTTAATTAGCTTTAATTAACTCTGTGCAAGTGAAATTACTTATAACAAATAAAATTATTCTATTAACCTGATATTTTGGTTTTATTATTTCATAATTATTTAAATAACATCAGACGTACGCTCTTAGACCTGATTACCAAAATACCTCTATGAGTTTACACGTCTCTAATCTTTCTTCACATATTTATTGTTTTGTATTTCTAAAATACGTTGTCTGATGATCCTCGAGGCTTTCGGGAACTTCACCAACTTAAGCCTATTCCTTTTTTAAGAAATGCAGGGATATTTTAAGCTTTTTGTCAAATCATTACAAAGCATTCCACTGGAATCAAACCTTTATTTTTTCCATTCTTGATTGGAAAGTTGAAATCAAAGCCAATTTGGGATTTATTCTTTGCTTGTTTTCGTCAACGCTTAGATTTAATGTCTGCAATGGTTTAAATAAGAAGAA
This sequence comes from Artemia franciscana, assembly GCF_032884065.1. Classification (NCBI taxonomy): domain Eukaryota; kingdom Metazoa; phylum Arthropoda; class Branchiopoda; order Anostraca; family Artemiidae; genus Artemia; species Artemia franciscana. The sequence continues at coordinate 2,932,756 of NC_088876.1, forward strand.
TGGCTTATGATACATCTAGTAGGCTGTATAATTGTAGGAATTCATGAAGAAAGGACGTTTTTGAACAAAATTAAAGAGCCACATTGAAATTACGATAAGCCAAAATAAGTTCCTATTATAGTTCAAACTCAAAATGACCAACAATTACTATTAAAGAATAAAAGAAAAAATAAAATAAATACATAAATAAATCTTGAAACGATTAAAACTTAGTAAAAACGAGTAAAATAGTTGAAGTTATAAGTAAGATTAGTAGGCTAATTTAAATGGCTAAGCTCAATCTGGAAAACATAGATCATTTTGTCTCTTTTTGTAAGGTAAAACCTAGATTCTGCACAAAAAGGCATCTATTGGGCATAGCAGCAGAATATATAAACTAATAGCTTTAAACTTTCATGTCTAATTTTCTTTATGTCATATTTCCCCAAAGAAAAATCGCATACGTGGGGACCCAGATTAACTGTAAAAGCTTAGAGCCAAATTGTGTTTTTAATTTAAACTATATGTGTCTTAAACAGTCCTTGGGAAGAATTAATAGAATTTAACTGAATGTTTACTTACTTAATGATTCTGTTTTTAGTGTTGTAAAAAAAAATATAATCTGTTTCCACTAAAGCGCATATGAAGCGCAATTTTCTTTATGTCATATTTCCCCAAAGAAAAATCGCATACGTGGGGACCCAGATTAACTGTAAAAGTTTAAAGCCAAATTGTGTTTTTAATTTAAACTATATGTGTCTTAAACAGTCCTTGGGAAGAATTAATAGAATTTAACTGAATGTTTACTTACTTAATGATTCTGTTTTTAGTGTTGTAAAAAAAAATATAATCTGTTTCCACTAAAGCGTATATGACTCATTAGGCTCTATACTTTTACAGTTAAAGGAGGGGAAAGGGCGTGAATAGTAGTGATGCCTCCAAGGTTTCCATGACCGCAATAGTGGGTATAATATTAGAGCTACTGATCCCTCAAGACGTTATTAGGCACACCTAGGCAATAATATACCGCATGTGATTAGTACACCTACGTAGCTGGGTTTGCTTGTTACGTCTTAGGGAATGTTTTCGAAGATATGCAGGTGCCTGTTCTGTAACTGGAGTTGAGGGTGACCCAACCTTGCGTGACTTGTTGAATTTGTTTTTGTATTATTTCTGCATCGGAAGGATAAACATCTACATCTTATTTTAAAAAAGCGAAGATCAAACATTCCAAGAAGACGAGTGTACATAATAAAGTTGTCCTAGCAACGAATGCTGACAAAGAGAAAATTTTAATCATGAAACAAGTGCTAATGACGGTTATTAGAAATGTATGATTGTGTTGTCATGACAGTAAGGAGTTAAATATCTTTGGAGTGCCGAGAAAACTCAAGCGTTATAGAGGTGGATATGCGAGAGTAATATCTCCAAAGAAGTTAGTGTTGAAAGGGAACGCAAACCTAAGACTTTTAAATGATGATGAAGGCCAACTTCTTGCTGATGGTAAAACGTTATCCGTTGATATATCTTATAACCATCCTTTTACTATTACCATTTGTCAAAGATTTGTAAGGGATTTGTCAAAAAGTAATTTGTTTTATTCAAATCATCATAGAGTAGGTCAGAGATATTAAGCATGAACATCCCGTCAAAAATTATTAGACATTATTTACGTCTTAAGCGGCCATTCAAAAATTAAAGTCAGAGTTGAATCCTAGCCAGCGAAAAAACAACTTTTCTCTTACCCTTGCGAGTTCGACAACTTGATATCTTTTCAATTTGATACATTCCATTATTTTTAACTTTTCGTAATCCATAGTCATAAAAACAGTCAAGAATCTGGTAATCTTTCATATCAGTAGACAATACGTTACAGGTTTAGTGACTAAGACTTTTTAAAATTTAAAATTCAGTGGCCCCAAGTATTTCCCCTTTTCAGAAATATTATTTGTTCGATTGATTTCAACATCTTCGACTGCATCACCAGATATGAATTTCTTCTTCACAGCCTTTTCCTGGAATATTGTCTAAGAAAAATGTCAAGTTGATTGTTACTGTGATGAACTTCAAAAGGACTTTGATCGGACAGAGATGGACGAGGACGTTGATTATAAATCAACACGATTTTATCTGAATCTTGAACAGAAGCAGCAGTATTTTCCAGTGTACAATATCTTGAGGTTAAAAGTCAAATTGTTCTTATCAAACATTCAACCAATGCTGCCTTTATAGGACTATGAGTATGATAGAGATGATAATGACTATGATGATATGACTATGATAGATTATGATAAGCTGATTTCCAATGTAAAATATCTTGAGGTTAAAAGTCAAATCTTTCCACCACAGTTATTATGCAAAAGTATAGCCAACACTTCATACCGCGTTTACGTTCAAAATGGGTCAAGTTTTGAAGGCAGTTTATAAAAATATTTGTGAAGCTAGAAATTTAGGTTTCCCCAAAACAATTACTCTAGTCGCTGTAGTTGAAAACAAGTAGAGGACAGAATTTTTAGACAATGAACCAAGCTAAACTCTTCATCAAAATCCTAGAGTTCGCGGTAATCATTATCGAAAAACGGAAGCCTTTTCCCCTTTGCATATATTAAAAGCAGGCCTTTTGACTCTAGATGAGATTCAAAGACGACATAATAGACCGTAGGAGTATCTTTTGCTTGCAATCAGTGTTTTTAGTCGCTATGCATATGCCGTTCCATTGCGTGCAAAGAGAGGCGATGAATTTGCAAGAGCCCTTAAATCTATATTTGAACAGGATTCTCATGAAAATTCAAACAGATCGAGGGAGTGAATTTGTTAATCTACATGTAAAAAAGGTTTTATTGAAATATAATAGAATAGTCTTTCATAGTCATATTTCTATAAAGGCAGCAATGGGTGAACGTTTAATAAGAACAATTTGACTTTTAATCTCAAGATATTGTACATTGAAAAATACTGCTGCTTTTATTCAAGATCTAGATAAAATGATGTTGATTTATACTCAACGTCCTTATAGATCTCTGTCCGATCAAAGTCCTCTTGAAAATCGTCACATTAACAATACACTTGGCATTTTTCAAACAATATTACAATGAAAAGGTTGGGAAGAAACATTCAATATTGGTGATACAGTTCGAATCATTCAAACAAGTAAGGTTTTTTAAACAAACAGACATTTTGTAACAGACATAACGCACAAACAACTTATTTTTATATATATAGATTGAACACTCATCATTCACTTAACATGATAAGACGAAGTAGGGGAAAAAACTAAAAAAAAAAAACCAAAGAAAAGCACAAGAAGAAGGCACCGATTACTGCATTGACTCTTGTCATAGCAACGACATTTATGGATAAAAATAAACCATGAATTAGCAACAAATTTATAAATTACTGCACCATATGATGTCATGACGCAGACATACAAAAATACAAAGTTTTGAAAAAGACGGAGCAAAAATGAGAGAGAAAAATGAGAGAAAAAGGAAAATCAACAAACAACAATAACATAAGTAAAAATAGCACAAAAACGAAAAACGTAATTCAAAAAAAGAAAAAAAGGTACGGACTACTGAAATAATACAGATTACTCCTCCTGGGCAGTCATATTCACTTTTTTTTATTGTGTTTAGCTATTACTCTAACTACTGCAATATTCAGGTTAGCAATTTTAAACTGACGGACAATTTTTGTTTTGTTTGCCAGGGTGGAAGACGGATTAAATATTTTGCAAAGCGGAAGAAGGACGGAAGAACGTATTTTAGTTCGGTCAGTATTAGTTAACAGTTTCCAAAAGGGTGAAATATACAGAATGCATGGGAGAGCTATTGCAATGAAAAGACATCGTCAGCATAATAAATTAATTACAGATTTCTTGACGATAAAATTAATGAGGAGGGACATGGATCCTGAGCATCAAGGATACAGTTATTAAATAGACCAGGTGAAGAAACTGCTCCTTGGCGCGTACCTCTTAAAACCATAATAAGCTTTGTTCAAGCAAACGGAGGCATATTCTTATCAGACTGTCATTTTAGTCGAATACGCAGTCGAGAATACATGTCCCAAAGCGTGAGAATAACTGCAGGGCTTAGCCCTCGCTTGGCAGTTTTCAGAAGCATTGCAGGGTCTATTAACGAGTCAAAGGCACGTTTGACGTCATGACTAGCAAGAGCAAGACATTCCCCCGCAAAATCAGTGTGTTTGCCACAACTATAAGTAATAATGCACATCCTGTTTTTCGTTTGAACCCGAACTGATGTGGTGGAGTGTAAAATGTTTTTTCAAGATTGTCTCTGAAGAGAAGATCAAAAGGTTTTCAGAGAGATGTCGCAATAGTAATTGGTCGAAATGAGGAATATTTAGGGTCTATCCTCCTTTTTTTAGGAATGGGTGTAGGATCACCAATACAAAACGTAGTTGGAACCTTGAACTGAGTGAAAATCATTTGCATTAAAATATATATTGCAAATAAAAATCATTTACATTAGATACGCTGGACAAAAAGAGAGCCACCATGCTTTACATACATGATTGTTACCATTAGATGATTTCTGCTTTAGTTGATAAATAGCTTTTTCAACGGATGTAGTAATAACGGCAAAATGGGTATACTGGGAAGCAGCCAGTATTTCTTCGACCTTCGCTTCGTAAAGTTGCGCAGGATCCGGTGAAGAAAATTCGGTATCATAATACGAATACCATTCATCATCTGAAACATCAGAGCCATAAGCAGAAGAAGCATCGACCCTTGTTTGTGAAACCATTCTGAAAAGATGAATCTGGTCTAACCTTCTCTAGCAAAATTACTATTTATGCGGTTTTTCCTTTGAACTGCGAGAGCTTTTGAAAACATTCTTTTTGTAATGCCGCACAAATCATTTAGGATACCATTTTTCGGACGACAACAATCTTCTCATTACGAAAACTAAAACTGTCGCCCCGCTCTTTAAGCTAAAGTTGTTTATTGTTAGAAAAAGTAGAGTTGTGAGTAAAAGTCAAACTTTAGCCCAAAGACCTGGGCGCTGAGGAGGGGACAACCTTTCATATACGGAATAATTATTTTTCGTTTTAAGTTTCAATGTCGCTCCTTACTTGCAGTTAAAAAAAGCTTGTTTTTTTATTTAATCTTCAATACAGAGCAAATCACCAGAAATTTCTTGAATGGGGAAATGTTATTCAACATATGTAAAAAAATAAACTACGAAATTAGAGCAGAAATACAGAACAAAAATAATAATAAGAAGAAATAATAATAACAATAATAATAATAATAATAATAATAATAAAAACAAAAAAAAATCAAAAAAATCACAAATGTATTATAAGCTAGATGGTTCCTTAGGTGAACGTATGCATTTTGTGTGGTTATCAGCTTGCTCATGCTTGTAAACACCGCCAAGATCAGTACATACCATGTACACACCAGCCTATTTATTGTACCTTCAAGAATCGTTTGTTTTTGCTTTTATAAGATATTCAGTAACGAATATACCTGATCTAGCAAGCTTTGACTTCGCATTGAAAATAGTATGTACCATATTTTTAGTCGCAAATATAACGAGAACTGGTGCAACGGTGTCTGGCTATTTGACGCAGCGTTCGGTAGTGTAAACGGTTCACGGATAATATCTGTTCTCTATGAACACTAACACTATTGCCTTTGCTAGCTCTAGCACGAGAGTGCCCAGGTCAGTGCTGATTCGACTTAGTTCCGTACAGTTTCAGGTATATCTCAATTTTTTTCGCCTTAATACCTTTTGTTTTAAAAGCAGTGTACTAGTAGTAGTAGCAATAGAATTAATAGTACAGCCTTAGCTTTAGTGGCAGTAGTAGTAGCAGGAGCAGTAATTATAGTAGCAGTAGTAGTAGTATGTGTAGAAAAAGTAGCATTAGGATTCCTAAGGTAATTCTGTTACTCCCTTTTGACAACCTTCATACTGATGGCGTGTTGTGATTCATTTCACCTCCCCCCTCAAAATTTCTTGAAAATTTTACCTTCATACTCTCAGGTATAGTTGTAAAAGTAGTCACAGCAGTACTGATATCAAACAGTTCGTGGTAACGAACTGTAGTAAGGAGCGACCCAGCTCAATAGTAACCGAAACTCTAAAAAATGGAATTTTGATACCAATAGTTACATCAAAAGAATCGCATTTTATTGCTGATTTTAAATATATAAGTTTCATCAAGATCAGTTATGCCCACCAAAAGTTACGAACCTGAGAAAATTTGCCTCATTTTAAAAAATAGGAAGAAACACCCCCTAAAAGTCATACGATCTTCACAAAAATCACACCATCAGATTTCGTATCATCTTTTTTTCCCAGGGGTGATCGTATCGACTGAGTGGTCCTAGAATGTTGCGAGAGGGCTCATTCTAACGGAAATTAAAAGTTACAGTGCCCTTTTTAAGTGACCAAAAAAATTGGAGGGCACCTAGGCCCCCTCCCACGCTCATTTTTCTCAAAAGTCACCGGATCAAAATTCTTAGATAGCCATTTTATTCACAATAGTCGAAAAACCTATTAACTATGTCTTTGGGGATGACTTACTCCCCTGCAGTCCCTGTGAAAGGGGCTGCAAGTTACAAACTTCGACTAGTGTTTACATATAGTCATGGTTATTGGGAAGTGTACAGACGTTTTCACAGGGATTTTTTTTTGGTTTTGGGGGGAGAGTTGAGGAGGGGTTACGTGGGAGGATATTTTCATGAAGAAGCTTCTCATGGGGGAAGAGAATTTCAATGAAGGGGGCGCAGGATTTTCTACCATTATTTGAAAAAACAATGAGAAAATAAATATGAAAAGTTTTTTCTACTGAAAGTAAGGAGGAGCATTAAAAAAAAACGAACAAAATTATTACGCATATGAGGGGTTTACCTCCTCGTTAAACCTCACTTTTTACGTTAAATTATTTTTAGAAATTTCAACTATTTATTCTACGGCCTTTGTGATTCAGAGGTCATTCTTAAGGAATTGGGACAAAATCTAATCTTTAGTGTAAAGAGCGAGGTATCGACGAGGGCTGAACCCTTTCATACACACAATAAAAACATACGAATATAGAAGTTCGTTACGTAAGTTAATTCGTAAGTTACGTATATTTTTTACCAATGAAAACATTTGTAAAAAATTAAAAGCTCTAGTTGTTTTTTTAAGTAATCAAAAACTTTGAGGGCAACTAGGCCTCCTCCCTCCCTTCTTTTTTCTCAAAATCTACTGATTAATTGCAATTAATTAACATGCAAATTTCGTTTTTATTATTTATGGGCGGAGAGCCAAGATCAAAACATGCATTAATTCAAAAACGTCCAGAAATTAAATAAAAAAAAACAAGTTTTTTTGAATGAAAGTAAGGAGCAACATTAAAACTTAAAACGAACAGAAATTACTCCGTATATGAAAGGGCTTTTCCTCCTCAATGCTCCGTTCATTACGCTAATGTTTCTTAATGTTTTAAAAATAGAGTTAAGAGAAAGAATCAAACTTTAGCGTAAAGAGCGAGGCGTTGAGGAGGAAAAGCCCTTTCATATACGGAGTAATTTCTGTTCGTTTTAAGTTTTAATGTTGCTCCTTACTTTCATTTAAAAAAAACTTTTTTTTATTTAATCACTAGTAATAACAATAACAGTAATAGCAGTAGTACTAGTAGCAACAGTAGTATTAATATAATGCCTTTTGGTCTTTAGGACTTCCCTTTCATCAAGTCCTGGAAGTTTCAATTTAATACAATTATTCTTTGCTATGACATTGCTGATATTTCCTTTTGATAACCTGTATGTTCATGAACTTAAATTTAAATTTTCGTCTCAACGCTCTTAGCCTTACAAATAGTTGCAATAGAAGTAGTAGTTTAAGTAATAATAGTAGTAATAGTAGTAGTGAACGTAGCAGTGATGTTAGTATTAGCAGTAGTGTGCACAGGATACTACCTTTTGGCCAGACGATCTTCCCCTCTAAGCATTCTCTGAAATTTCGAACTTAATATCCAAATTAGAAGTTGAGATACGCTATTTTTACAATGTGCTAACACATAGCGTCTTTTGATTTAGTTCAAATTTCCGCAGAGATTTGTAAATGGATTGGTGTGGTAGTAGTAATGATGGTAGTTCTAGTTGTATTAGTAGCATGCAAATATTGCGCTTTTGATCATCTCCCTTATCATTCCCTTAATGTTCTAAATTAATATACTCAGTCACTCCTGAGTTACGCCCTATTGAAAATCCATTTACACATAGTATTTTTTTAATTTAAGTCCAGCACTCCCCTCGACATTCTCTGAAAGGCTCACTGAATGCCTTTGGTCTTCTTGGAAAAAAAGTTTTATCATGCATACTTTTCTCAATAACATATGTTATATGTAAACAATGAACAAATTGCCTTACTTACAGCCCTTGCCCTGAGGACCGTGGGAAGGATGACATCAACAAAGACATAATTACTGGACCTTTTAATAATACTGACCAAAATAGCTCTCCTAAAATTTTGGTGAGCTGTGTTTTTGGAAGTGGTAGGCTTAGGGGGCGGGCTGATTACACTCTATTCACTTCTGACTCTTAAAAAGTGCACTAAAACTTGCAACTTCCAATTAAATAAGGCCCATCAAATGCCACGGGACATGAATCAGAACCTTGGCACCTATGCTCTGGGTTGTTGGGTCCACCCCGAAGACATTGTTATATACTCATTGGACAATTAGTAACAAAATGGCTATGTCATAATTTCGATCGAATGCGTTTGGATAAAAAAGTAGGCAAATGTCTGTATACTTCCCGATAACAAATACTATACGTAAACAATGGGCGAATTTCAAAACTTACAAGCCTCTCCCCAAGGACTATGGGGTCCATTTTACATCTAAAGACAAAATTATTTGATTTTTCAACTATACCGAACAAAATAGCTATCTCAAAATTTTTATCAGGCAGTTTTGTGGCAAAAATGGGCGTTGGAGGGGGCTAAGTTTCCCTCCAATCTTTTTGTTACTTAAAAATGGCACTAGAACTTTTAGTTTTCGTTCAAAATAGCCTTCTTCCGATATTATAGGGCCACTGTGTCAATACGATAACCCCTGTGATAAAAATAAAAAAACGAACAAACAAACAAAAACAAATAAACAAGCATCCGTGATCTTTCTTCTGGAAAAAAACAACAACTTAATTTCACATTTTTCCCGGTAGGAGCTTGAAACCTCAATAGCAGGGTTCTCTCATACGCTGAATCTGATGGTATGGTTTTCATTAAGATTATCTGTCTTTTAAGGGGTATTTCCCTCTTTTGAAAAATAAGGCAAATTTTGTCGAGCTCGTAGCCTTTGATACGTAAAACTAGTCTTAATGAAACTTATATATTTGAAATCAAAATCAAAATCCTATTCTTTTGATATATCTATTGATATTAAAATTCCATTTTTTAGAGTTTAGCTTACTTTTGAGCCGGGTCGCTCCTAACGTACAGATTTGATGAATCAATTGTTTATATGCTCTCGTTGTTTCTTCTTCTTCCAACGATTACATGGTTTGCATTTCGAAGCTTGCTTGTTGACAGCTGTTTGGCCTTGGACAAACATAACTAAACTAGGTTAGGGGCATTTTTCCATTAGTGCACCTGTCTCATGTTCTTGGCGGCAAGATATTTCAATATTTTATTATTATTTTTTCCAGATGGACTTCATATGGAAGGGGTGATCATTTAAACTTCAAAAGGGGCTAATTTGAATGGAAATAAGGAATTCTAGTCCTCTTTGTAAGTGTCACAAGTGATCGGAGGGCAACCAGTCCTCTTCCTTACATTCCAACGCCCTTTTTTCCCCAAACGCTTTTGATTAAAATTATTAGATAACTATTTTGTTAAAGACAGTACAAGGGTCAAATAATTATGCTTCCAGGTTTGACAGCCCATCCTTCCAGCACACAGAGCAAGAGATGTAAAATTTGCAAGTTACTCATCGTTAACATATAAGGTTTTCATAGAAGGGGTGGTCGTATTAACTTCGGAAGGAGCTCATTTGATTAGAAATGAGAAATTCCAGTGCCCTTATTAAGAATCAAAAGTGATCTGAGGGCAACCAGCCCCCCGCCCCCGCGCACTTATTTTCCCTAATGCATTCAAGAAAAATTTTGAGATAGCTATTTTGTTCCAAGTAGTTCAAAGGGAAAATAGCTCTGCCTAGGGAGTTTGACAAAACATCTCAAAGCCCCCGGGGCAAGGGCAGTAAGTTATAAAAGTTATCCATAGTTAATATTTATATTGTTTTTATGGAAGGGGTGGTCGTATAAACTTCAGGGGATGGTTATTTGACCAGAAATTGAGAGTTCTATTTTTTTTATAAGCTGAAAGTGCTTCCAGACCAACAAAACAATGTCCTAAAACTGTTTATATCGCGTACTTTTGTCACCCCTTAAGATATCTGATCGACATTTTGAGGTACCTATTTTGTACTTTCTCTGGGGCCGTTCAATTTTGCAAATTGGAAAATGTTTGCATGGAGGAAATGTCCAGAGGGAATTTTACTGCAAAAAAGATCTAAATTACTGACTGAGCTTTATTTCAACACATAGAAAAAGGACAGACTAATATGTATAGAGCTAACGATTGAGTTAAGTCGTACTTTAAGTGTCTATTTCTTGAAAAATCAATTAGCCTACTAACCAGTTTCTAGCAGCATTGCTACTCGGAAGGTTTTTTGGTGCCATTTTGGGTGGCAAAATAGTGTCCCTTTGTATATAAAGTGTCATTTTCCAAAAAATTGCCTCACGTGACGCGTCGCTCACGTTGGTACCAACAAGCTTTTTAAATTGACAGTGCGTTTATACATTGCGGAAATCTGTTCAAATCTAGCAATCCGTATGGAGATTCTGCCCGTTCTTGTGCTTGAAAAACTCCCTAGTTTTCCACAACTATTTGGTAAAATCAAGATGGATTCATGGCAAAGTTTTAAATGAATAAAACCATGACTATGTATCCTCGAAAACTTCATGATCATATAACACCACTTTAAACCTACCCCAGCTTGTATGATACTGCTCACCCAGTCTATAAGAAAACCAAGAAAAATGGTGTCATTTGGCTTCCTTTTGCTCAAGAACTTTCAGAGGAGAGTAAAAACATAGTATTCTTCTTGATGTTTTGATGATATTTAAAGAGACTGCAGCTAGTTCTAATCAGTTTTTAGCCAATTGGCAGATATTATTCTTTTGGAACTTGTCCTCATCTTGAAAACCTAGGTCACGCTGATGCATTTATTTGAAAATTTTGAACTAAAACGTGGCGTTTTTTGGGCCATCATTTGAAAAGATACGGACGGATTTCTCCATAGATTTCTGCAATGTATAAATGAACCATAGAAATATTGTCCAATCCGCTTCGAATCACCTCCGCGCGATTTTCCACATTTTAAATTTTCCAGCATGAAAGTTTGAACAATTTCTCTTTTCCCTTATTTATGTTTCTTGTCTTATCTATCAACTACAAAAAAGTAATCCTGATTTTACTTAGGTAGCGCAGATACTTTGCTTTGTGTGTGAAAAAGGAACTAAAAAAGAAAAGAGAAAAGGCCGTCTGAACTTTTTTTCTTCTGAGAAAACGAAAAAAGGGACACTAATCTCCTGTATATTGAAGGTTTTTCATCCGGTTTTCCACAAAATGGACTATTTGGAATATTACAATGTATTTGGATACTTGAGACTTTTTTTTCTCTCTCTGAAAATACTGCACTGTTTGCCACGAACATAAGTCCTAGCTATTGATGACCCTAAGATAAATACAACTAATATTTAATCAGACACTAACTATTTTAGAACTCGATTTGAAAACAGGTGTTTCTGAATCTGGAAACAAAGGGATGAAAAAATGAAAGAAAAAGGATATCGATGTTTTCCTACCTTGACAGTTTGTCTTCCCATTTTTTTCGAAAAAATTACTTTTTTGTAAAAAAGTGCTGCTTTGAAAAAAGTACCACTTTGATAAAAAGTGTCTTTTATGTAAAATAGTTTTACATTTCATGGAAAAATGCCATTTTCAGAAAAAGTGCCAAAAGTGGCACGAAAGTGTCACTCGTGGCAACGCTAATTTCTAGCTTAAAATTTTGCAACATTAAAATTTGTGTCATACATTCTATCGTGTTTCATATCAAGTTAAGGATTTCATTCATCCTCACCATCATCACAATAATAAATATCTTTGGAGTTTTAGCATTTGTTTGGAATGTTACAAAAATTTCGATTGGTTCGAGGCCTTCAATGAAATCTTGATGGATTATTCAAATCCTATGAAGGTTCTGAATTATTTCAGTTCTTTTCTTATTTTTACTCAATTATAAGTTATTTATCTTCACGTATTTTACTGGTAGCCTAGGCCTATTTGCCAGGTTTTAATATCAACCTAGGCCTATAGGCCTAGTATATCCTTAGTGAAAGTAAAAATCTAGAATTTTACCATTATTGCTTAGGCCTATAACATCCGCTTCTCAACCATTCTTATTGAGGATGCCAACTGTGATCTTCCATAGGGGAAATGAGAGACAAGCTCTAGGTCAAGATGTCCAGTAATCTAGACCTATGTATTAATAACATGCTAAACTCTCATTTCATTGCTAAAGAGCAGAGAGTATTAATTATAGGCTAGGCTAGGATTATATGCCCCTATAAAACCAACTGACAGAGACAGTAAGGGTGTTCTTCTGCTTGTCATTGTGCTATGATCTTACATCTTTTGACAAAGAATGCTTAAAACTGAATTATCAAGACTAAGAGCTTAGAACAGCACTTCTTGTGCTGTTCTTTTGTAAACATCTTTCATCATTTTACTCTGATCAGTGGTCTAAGAACAATGATGGGTATATCATCAATGTCCTCTGATCATTGTTCTATCTGGCAGAAAAACAGCATTCTCCACACTTCTTGCTAACATCAGTGACCTGTAAGATCTTAGGTCTTACATTATGATGGATAAGGTAAAAAATTTCATAAATCAGCATTAAGATTACACTTTTACAAATCTTATGTCAATGAATCAATCAATCAATTAATCAAAACCAGCATAATAGTCTCTTTTAGCCAATATGAATGAAGGTTAGTAGAAATAGGGATAGATGGTATCCTAGCCTCTGTAAATTTGTTGTAGAAAAAGAAAATGGTTACAGACTGCTGTCATTTAGTAGATATAACAATCTAGTTATAACCAATACAGTGTTTGGTCATAAAATGGCCCATTAGTTAACATTGTATTCATATGATGGTAAGACAGCAAACCTCATTGATTAGCCTATGTTATTTTAAACTGTAGACTAGCAAGATCAATACAAGATACTATACAGGATTGCTGCTATTGAGTATATAGGAGTGTTGTTATTGATGGAAAAGAATTCCTATCTAGTAGTGTCTAAGGTTAATTAAAGCTGAAATATTAGAAGGGTAACTACCTTCCAGGAAATTATGATATTGGTAGACCCAGGGATGAGAATCCAGGAACAGTTGAATACTAAAATAGAGAGTTTAAAACTTGACAAATAGAACATAGATAGAATAAATTTAGGAAAATAATTTGTGAAGTTGCTGCTGGTGTTTTAAGGAAGAAAGTTTAGAATGTTAGTGAAAAAGCTGTATGTTTAATAGAGAGGAGAAGGGGCTTGCACAAGAATTATCTATGTGATAGATCATATGAAAACAAAAAGAAAGTAGAGAAAGCATTAAAATATGAACTAGGGAGGTGTGAAGTGAAGGCCATAGATAAAATTGCCAAGGATCAGGAAGATCTTTGGCTATATTGTACTAGCTGTGTTGCATTTTTATAAGCTGGCTTTATATTGTATTGATATAAACTTATATCAATCAAACTATTGTATTGATATAAAATTATATTGTTAAAGATATAAACAAGCAACAATTATTGATGAAAAAAGAGTTAAAGAAAAAAAGAATTAAATGCTGACCAATGCTACAGAATAGAAAATCCTTCATTTGCTCCAAGTTGCAATTTAAAATAATTTTAAGGTAAGAGAGACAGGCAGGGCATTTTCAGAATGTGCTGAACTGGATAGAGTTACAGGAAAAGATATAGAGGAAAATAGAAAAGTCTGTGGTACCTTGGATGTGAAGGAAGATTTACTTTGTGATGAAGAATTGGGCTAGTTACTAAAAGGATTAAAAAATAATAAGGCTCTAGGTGCTTATAGTGGGGTAAATGAGCTTTTTAAATATGGTGGTTATGAGCATGAGTATGGCTAAATGTGGTGGTTATGAATATGATTTTCAAAAAAAGGAATACCTAGCAATTCTAGAAAAATCTTAATTAAACCCCTATTTAGGAAAGATGAAAAGAATGAGTGTTGTAAATATAGAGGTATTAGCCTAGTTTCTGTAGGTAGCAAATTACTTAGTATAAGGATACTTCTTACCTTACCTTAAATCACATTTACAGCAAGATAAGGTGGGCTGCATCCTCCTGTGGAACATCTTGCTGTTGAATTGATGAGGTGACACAATTAGTGGGTGTGATGGGATGTGGTGTCCCACTGGTACTTCCATTCTGCATTATTTTATTCCAAATCGACTGCATTTTTGAAAGAATTAATTAATTCACCAGTGACAGTCTCATCAGAAAGACTGTTCCAAGTTGGGACAGCAAATGCTGAGAAAAAGTTTGTCCTCTCTCTGTGTCTAGAGGGCTCCTATTGCAGCTTCATTGAGTGGCCTCTTGTCATAGTGGCAAGGGAGGGAGTAAAAATGGAGTTGCCATGTTATTTTGGTGCATTTTCTTGACAAAAATGACATCTCCTCTGTGCTGCTAGTAAACCAATGTGGGTATCTTCAGGTGATGCATACATTCAGAGTAGGGAAGCTGTTGGTGTAGGGCACAAAGCTTAGTTGCTCTTCTTTGTATGCTCTCTAGGGTTGCCACATCTCCCTTATATTGAGGATTTGCAACAGGGCAGCCAAACTCTAAATGTGGTCTTACAAGAGCATTATATAATTTTCTTATTATCAGAGGATGGCATGATGATGTGGTTTGTTTAATTAATCCCAGGGCTCTGTTGGCCTTAGCAACTTGTTGCATACTGTGCTCAAGGAACTTAAACTTCCTGTCAACAATCACCCCTAAGTCTCATTCACTCTCAACAGCCTCAACTTGGATACATGTGCCAGATTTATCCAGCATAAAATATGAAATCTGATTGTTGTCTGGACCCATATGAAGGACTTTGCATTTTGATGGGTTGAATTCCATCATCCAGGTGGAAGGCCATAAGGAGAGACCATGCAAGTCATTTTGCAGGGTTCCATTGGCAATTGCAATTAGATTGCTGTCATCAGCATAGAGAGTGATGGGCTCTTGTAGAACATCCTCAAATCATTAATATATATATTGAGAAGAGGGTGGGGCCAAGGATGCTTCCCTGGGGTACCCTGCTTAGAACTGGTGCAGATATGCTGTAGACAAAGTTTTAAGAAAAAAAAAAATGCAGTTTTAAGAAGGGTAGAAAATGTGTTGACCATATTTTTACTCATAGGTTAATAATTGAGAAGTGACAGAGTCATCAAACACCTTTAGTCCTCTTTTTTTATAGATTATGAGCAAGCATTTGATTTAGCTGATAAAAGAGCTTTAGGAAAGGTCTTATCCTTGTATAGTGTATCAGTCAAATACATTGAAGTGATTAGTGCTATGTATGGGTATAACACTGCTGTGGTTAAGGTAGGAAATGAGGCTAGTAGCTGGTTTTGTATTAACTCAGGAGTTAAGCAAGTTTGTGTCCTATTCTCATATATATGGATAATTTTGATGGACAATTTTCTTAAGCAAGCACAGGAAAGGCAATGGGAGAACCCAGAATCAAATGGGGAGGAAGAACTCTCCTGGACTTATATTATGTTGATGATTTAATCATCCTAAATGAAAGTGTGAGCTAAATGAATGGACTTTTAGAAGTTTTGTAAGCTCAGGGTGCTAGAATAGGTTTTGAAAATTGATGTTTATAAGAATAAGTTGCTAAGGCTAGGATAAATGAAGATGAAAAGTTTATATTGGGTAACAAAAAGGTCAATCAATTGGACAACTTCTCTTACCTTGTTAGTATGACAGTGGTCAAATATGGCTGTGAAGCATAGATGCTCCAAAAAACAGAGGAATATTTGCTAGATGTTTTCCAGAGAAATTGCCAATGGATTGTTTTGGGTACCTGACTGACTGACTGTATTTCAAACTGTAGGCTGTACAAAAAGTGTGGTTCAATCCTGCTTTCTTGGACTATAATGAGAGAAAAGTTGAGATGGCTAGGGCAGATTCAGTGGATGAAGTATGACAGATTGCCAAAGATTGGTCCTTTTTGGCCAACTGTCTAGGGCTAAATGGAAAGCAGGTTGGTTTTGCATAGCTGTGTTATTATGCAATTATGCATAGCTGTATTCAATTATAATTATGATTATATAATTATAATTATAGCTGTGTTCATAATTCAATTATGCATAGCTGTGTTGGCCTCAGGAAGCTTGGTGCTGTAGTGAGTTGTTAGCAGTAGTAATAGTAGTAAATTCAGTTTCACTGCACTAGACTCAGATTTGGATGTACCCATGAGAGTTTTTTCTATGATTTACACTGCATTCAGGATAGCTTATAATTGTTTGTCATCACTGACAACCACTGAAGCTCATTTCTAGGTAATGAAAGAAAATGTTTTCCAATGATTGTCAGTAATGAACATCAACATTCATTACTGCTATTGATTGTAATGAGCCATAGGCTATTCAGTGCTGGGCTGAGTGCCTTGTACCAAATTTAAGATCTTATGTAATAAAGTAATATTTTCCTAATTTAGGCTGAAGATTAAAATGTGTATCCATGATTAGGCCTCACTGATGAAAATCACCTTTGATTGTTAGTGTTTTATATGGTCAAAATATCTGAGCTAATTTCTTACTTCTTAAGAAAACTTAGACAAATCCAACAGTAAAACAACCCACTTTTTAGATAGTGTAGAATTTGGAATAATTCTTATATTCAGACCCAAGCACCTATAATATAAAACACACAATAAGCAAAGCAATTGATAAACAAAGCAAAGGCTTGGACATCTCACAAGCAAGTAAGCATAGCACAAATGGGGGCAGGCATGTAATACTACATCTCCCTTCTTCATGCCTAGGCTTATGTAGTCACAGGCTTTAAAGGTCTAGTGTAATGCATTTGCTGAGGGCTTGTGACAGAGGTTGCAGATAGGCCTGAGGTTTATTGGGAGTGTGATATGGCAGCGTTTGATGGGGAGTGGTTGCTTCTGAGTGGCAGTGGCCTCAACTTAACAGCCTCATGGCTCCAGCTGGAGAGTGCAGCTTGGATGCAGAGCTGACCCCTGATGGTGTGGCTTCTGTGTCTGATCTTTCACTGTAATCTCTATAGTCAGTTTGTTGCTGTTCCTTGATGTTTGGACAGAGAAGGGTAGATGATGTTTCTGGTAAGGTTGAATCTGGTAAGGCACTGGGATATTAGAGCCAGGTAGGTAGTAGACAGTGAGGTTGTAAGGCTGGATTTGGATCATTATTCTCTGTATCCTGGGAGGGGTGCTGTGTAGTGGCTTTGAGAGGATGGTTTCTAAGAGGCAATGATCAGTTGTTATATTGACATTTCTGCCATATATGAAGTGGTAGAAGTGCTTACATCTGTAAATTATTGCATAAAGCTCTTTCTCCAACTGGGAGTAATTTTGCTCTGTTTTGTTCAGGGCTCTTGATGCATATTCAAATATATTGTTGTTGGCTGAGATCTCTGTTCCTAGGCTATGGCACCAACTTTAAGTTCAAAAGTTCTGCAGCTATGGTTGAAAAATGCTAATCCAGACACAATAGATTCCTTGATATCGTTGATACACCCAGGATGATTATTCTGGAGCTTCCTTCAAGGATTCTTCCTTCAATAGGTCTCTTAAGAGTTTGTTTTTGGATGACTGTTTGGGGATGTATCTTGATAGGAAGATCAGCATTCCTAACAGAGTCTCTAGTTCTTCTTTTTTTTTTTTTTTATTCAGGCATTTCTTTAATGGCCTGTAGCTTTTCAGGATCTGGTTTTATGCCATCTTTGCTAATCTTGTGGCCAAAATAGCTTACTTTTTCCAGTCCAAACTGGCAGTTGATTTTGTTGAGTTTTATGACCAATTTTTAGTCCTACTGAAGGACTTCTTTTAGCCTTTCATCATGCTCTTTCCAAGTTCTGCCATAGATGAGAAGACCATTAACTAGTATGCAAAGTCCTTTGAAACTATTCAATGCCTGCTCCATTCTCTGCTGGAACACATCTTGCACTGATATAAAGCCAAATGGGTATCTCTTCCACCAGTAACATCTGTAGATTGTACTAAATGTTGTAAGGTAAGATGCTTTTTGTGACAGCTATAGTATCCAGTATCCTGACCATGCATCAAGATTAGAGGAATATGCATCTCCATCCAGGTTGCTTATGACATCATTAAATGTTGGGATCGGGTAAAGTAGTTGTTTAATTGCTTTCTTAAGATTGACTGGGTTGATACAAAGGTATATGCTCCCATCTTTCTTCTTGACCATGACCATCACATTTACCCATTTAGTAGGCTCAATGACTTTTTTGATGATGCCCAACTGTTCTGAAGATACAAGCTCATTCTTGAGCTTACATCTCATTGCTATGGGTATCTTTCTTGCTGGGTGTACTTTGGTGTGGCATTATCTTTTAGGTGTATTTCACAATCTTCTGGAAGCATCCCTATTCCTTTGAAGACATCTTCATATCCTTTTGGTGTGCTTGTTGACTGGTCTGTTTGTATTGGAGCCTCAATGTTGAGGATAAGCTTGACCAGATTCAGCTCCTGGCTTGATTTTATCCCAATAATAGGGGTAGTTCTGGATGCAACCACATAGAATAGCTGGGGCTTGCTGTGCCCATATTTGTATCTGCACTGCAGTTTGCATGTCCCTAGGGAGGGTATCTGGGAACTACAGTAGCTGGTGAGTCTATGGTTGGTTGTCTGCAGTGTGTGCTGGAGTTTGAGTTGCCTGGGAACTCTCCACTGGGTGAGTGCTCATTATGCAGATTTTCGACAAAATTGACTGCTTTGCTCTTACAAACTCTGGCAAAATGGTTGATTTTCTTGCACCTCAAGCAAGTTTTTCCTTTTACAGGGCATATATAGTTTATTTATATTGTCCACAACAGAAGTAGCACTCTGGAGTCTTAGCAGCAGACCTCTTCCAGTTTTCTGATACAACATCTACCTCTTGTTTTGTATTTTGTTTCTCTTCAAACATTTTCAGTTGTGCTTGGGTTGTTTCATAGGCCTGGCAGTTTGTTGTGGTCCTTTCAAGTGGCAGTCCATCTCCTTCTGCCAAAAGCTTTTTGCAAATTATTGCGCTTTTGACACAACACACAATCTTGTCACAGCTCATCTCACTCTTATTATTGTAGCTGCAGGTTTTGATTAGAATCTTAAGTTCAGTTATGAATTCATCCTCGTTTTCTGTATCCAATTGGTCCCTTCTCTGAAAAAAAAAACAAGACTTGGTTTTGTTCTGGTGCAGCATAATCTCAAAACTTTTTAATGTATGGAATAACTTTGTTTGTCTCTGTTGAAAAGTTCACCTCCTCTATCTCCAACCCAGATGAGGAGGTGTGCACATTGGACCTTTTCTGCTTTTCCAGCTAAGGGACCATCAAACCAGATTCAAGCACCTATGATGTAAAACACAATAAGCAAACCAAAGCAAAGACATGGACATCTTGCAAGCAGGTAAGCATAGCACACATGGGGGCAGATGGGCAATACTACAGATAGTATAATCAAGATTTTACAATGAGTTATATGCTGAAGTGGTGTGTTTACTGATTATGAGTTTACTGTCCAATTACTGGTTATCTTACCCTAGGGCTTCAATTAGAGAAAATGTAGATTAATGAAAATTATTAAATTTTTAAATTAGTCTGGTCCAGGTTGCTAGCTATAAGATGCAGTTAGGTTTATTATAGGGCAGGAATGTTAACCTTATCTGAAGCAAAGAAAATAATAAGCTCATGAAACACAATAACATAGGCCTCTTCTAAAGGAAACACAATAATAACAAAAGAAGCAATACTATTCAAGTCTCTAATCAATATCCTTTCCAAATGTAATGGTTGCTACTATGACAATGTATGTATGTATATATTTTTTCCCATCAAAAGAAACAGGTGGAGTATAAGATACAAAAGCAAAAAACACACTACAAAAGAATGCACAAACACAAGAAAAATAAAGAACAAATGGATATCTAACTACAAAAAAACAAAACCTATTGCCTCAAAATAATTGCCCAAGGATGAGTAACAATAATAGAGTTATATCTGGCAATCTGGGCTATGATCGCTTCATTAGGGTTGATAATCCCATACCGACTTGTCACAATACGGTTACTTGTCCATGGTGGAAGCCATAAGAGGTACTTTGCATATTTATAATATGTACACCGCAATTCTTTCTTATCTTGCTTTTGGAATATCCTGCAAAAGGGACTTAAATACAGATAATGGGGTAGTGCCACTGCATTATACAGATGGGCCAAAATCCGCCAATCAAACTGACGCTTATAAACTACAACACGGCTATACGCTAAAGAGATCCGTTTCTGTAGATGACTCTGCAAAAGATGTTTCAAGCATGGACCAACCAATAGGGATCCCCAAAGAAACTATGTGTTCAGCAAGCCGAACAGTAGCACCACCCAGCCTAACATCAACAGCAGACCCTTGCTTAGCATTAAACAACATCACATCTGAATTCTTTTCATTAAACTGAAGGCCTATTTTTCCTTATTCTACTTGTAACTGGATAAAATTCTCCTCTAAACTGCAAAGGAGGCAGCTCAGATTAATTACATCATTTGCATAGCTTATTAACGATAGATCAATCCCTCTCAGAATGTATGTCAGATTTGACTGAGATTGCGGTTTGACGATGCTGTTATTAAATGCGGTAGGTGATGTCAATGCACCCTGCCTTACACCTTTTTTAACGGGAAGCACCGGGTTATTTGTCAGGTTTAGTGTTGTCGGTAGCTTAAGCTTAGCTTTTAAATTTTGATACATATCATATAAAGGGTTTATCATACTTGGGTCAACACCTGCTTGGCCCATATCTAAAATAACTTGCTCATGAATTAGTGAATCAAAGGCCCTTCTGACATCATGCGCAGTGAGAGCTATGCTCTCACCACTTTTCTCAGTATCTATCAAGGCTGAAACAAGAGCGGAAAGAGTATGGCCACAACCTAGACTAGGCTGAAAACCGAATTGATGGTCTGGAACTGTGCATTTTGACCGCAGTTCATCAACAATAAGTGCCTCAAATAGCTTATTAATAAACTGTAGCCACAGTTATAGGTCGGAATGATGAGCACTGGCTAAGTGGCTTTCCCTTTTTAGGCACAGGCGTTATTATTCCTATTGAAAAAGAATCAGGCACAATACCCAGGTTAAAAATCATTTGAAAAAGCAGGGCAATGTGCTCAAGGACTTGTTTTTTGTTTGTTTAATTTCTGCTTATTTTTCAAACAATGCCAGGAAATTTGCCTCCCCCTCAATGGAGAATACCCCCCCCCCCCCACAAAAAGTTCTCCCATGGAAATATTCTCTTCCGCAAGTCACCCCCACATAAGTCCCCCCCCCCCCACACACGCATAATTCCATCTCTGCTAAAAAAATTCTTCCCAGCAAATGTCTTATGGATGATTCTCAGTGAACAATTCTCCTTAGCATACTTTCATTTAAAAAAAAGTCTTATTTTTTTTTTTACTTAATTCCTGCTCATTTTTCAAATTATGTCAGAAATCCCCTCCTCCATGGAATTTATTTCCTGAAAATCTCCTTCCTCCCAGTTGAAAGTTTCTCCCATGGAGAATTTCATCTATGAAGAAAAATTATTCTTTTATGAGGGGGCTGTGCCTTCCTCAATACCCCACCCTTCACACTAAAGTTTTAGTACCTTTAAAAAAGCTTTTGATTCTAATTGAACAGCCATTGTGTTTCAGGAGTTGTTCTTAAAGAATTGGGGGAAAATATCAAACTTAGTGTAAAGGTTGGGGTAGTGAGGAGAGGGTAGCCCCCCTCATATATTGAATAATTTCTCTTCATTTAAGTTACAATGTTGCTCATTACTTTCAGTTGGAAAACTTTTTTTTTGTTTGTTCAATTTCTACTTATTTTTCAAATAATGCCAGGAAATTTACCTCCCCCTCAATGGAGAATACCCTCCCCCCCAACAAAAAATTCCCCCATGGAAATATTCTCTTCCGCAAGTCACCCCCACATAAGTCCCCCCCCACACACGCATAATTCCGTCTCTGCTAAAAAAAATTCTCCCCAACAAATTTCTTATGGATGATTCTGAGTGAACAATTCTCCTTAGCATACTTTCATTTAAAAAAAAGTCTCATTTTTTACTTAGTTCCTGCTCGTTTTTCAAATCATGTCAGAAATCCCCTCCTCCATGGAAATTATTTCCTGAAAATCTCCCTCCTCCCAGTTGAAAGTTTCTCCCATGGAGAAACTTTCTTTTATGAGGAGGCTGTGCCTTCCTCAATACCCCACCCTTCACACTAAAGTTTTAGTACCTTTAAAAAAGCTTTTGATTCTAATTGAACAGTCCTTGTGTTTCAGGAGTTGTTCTTAAAGAATTGGGGAAAAATATAAAATTTAGTGTAAAGGGTGGGGTAGTGAGGAGAGGGTAGACCCCCTTATATATTGAATAATTTCTCTTCATTTAAGTTACAATGTTGCTCATTACTTTCAGTTGGAAAACTTGTTTTTTGTTTGTTCAATTTCTACTTATTTTTCAAATAATGCCAGGAAATTTACCTCCCCCTCAATGGAGAATACCCCCCCCCCCCCACAAAAAATTCCCCCATGGAAATATTTTCTTCCGCGTCACCCCCACATAAGCCCCCCCCCCCCCACACACGCATAATTCCGTCTCTGCTAAAAAAATTGTCCCCAGCAAATTTCTTATGGATGATTCTGAGTGAACAATTCTCCTTAGCATACTTTCATTTGAAAAAAGTCTTATTTTTTTACTTAGTTCCTGGTCATTTTTCAAATCATGTCAGAAATCCCCTCCTCCACGGAAATTATTTCCTGAAAATTCCCCTCTTCCCAGTTGAAAGTTTCTCCCAAGGAAAATACCCCCATGGAGAATTTCATCTGTGAAGAAAAATTATTCTTTTATGAGGGGGCTGTGCCTTCCTCAATACCCCACCCTTCACACTAAAGTTTTAGTACTTTTAAAAAAGCTTCTGATTCTAATTGAACAGCCCTTGTGTTTCAGGAGTTGTTCTTAAAGAATTAGGGGAAAATGTCAAACTTAGTGTAAAGGGTGGGGTAGTGAGGAGAGGGTAGCCCCTCTCATATATTGAATAATTTCTCTTTATTTAAGTTACAATGTTGCTCATTACTTTCAGTTGGAAAACTTGTTTTTTTTTTAATTTCTACTTGTTTTTCAAATAATGCCAGGAAATTTACCTCCCCCCTCAATGAAGAATCCACCCCCCACAAAAAATTCTCCCATTAAAATATTTCTTCCGCAAGTCACCCCCACGCAAGTCCCCCTCCTGGGGAGAAAAAAATTCTCCCCAGCAAATTTCTTATGGATGATTCTGAGTGAACAATTCTCCTTAGCATACTTTCATTTGAAAAAAGTCTTATTTTTTTTACTTAATTCCTGCTCATTTTTCAAATCATGTCAGAAATCCCCTCTTCCATGGAAATTATTTCCTGAAAATCCCCCTCCCCCCAGTTGAAAGTTTCTCTCATGGAAAATAACGCCATTTAGAATTTCATCTGTGAACCCCCCCCCCACCATAAAAAAATCCCCCTGACAATTCAAAAACCCACAGAAAATTTCCTCTAGACAATTCCTCTTCTACTTCTCCACATGTAAAATTGAGTCTCCAAAGAAAAAGTAAGACAAATACAAAGAATTTTGTATTGAAATTCTTAAAAATCATTCCATGTAAAGTTTCCCCTGGAAAGTTCATCTTCTGAAACTTCCCTCCCCACTGAAAATCCTCCTTCCTGAAAAATGTCTGTATTCTTCCCAGCAACAATATAAACAATGGGCAAAGTTCATAACTTAACAGCCCTTTCCCTGGGGGTGTGGAGGCATGTCATCCCCAAAGGTATAGGCATTGGACTTTTCAACTATGCTGATGGCCATTTCAAACTTCTGATTTGATAACTTTGGGGAAAAAAGGGGGATGAGAGCAGGGCTATTTGCCCTGCAATCTTTTTGGTCACTTCAAAAGGGTACTAGAACCTTGAATTCCAGTTCAAATGAGCCCCTTCCTGATCTTCTAGGACCATTGGTTTGATGAAAATCGCCCCCGGGAAAAAACAAACAAAAACTTGCGTCGGGGATCTTTCATCTGGCAAAAAATACAAGATTCCACATTTTTTCAGATAGGAGCTTGAAACCTCTAGAGTATAGTTCTCCAATATACTGAATCTGATCCCGTGATTCTCATTAAGATTCCTTGACTTATTAGGAGTGTTACCCCCTTTTCTAAAAATCAGGCAAATTCTTTTTGGCTTGTAGCTTGTGAAGGGTAGAATTAAACTTAGTGATTTTTATACATTTGAAATTAGCATAAAGAGCCAAATCTTTTGATGTATCAAAATTCTGCTTTTAGAGTTTTGTCACTATTGGGCCGAGTTGTCCTTATTTACAGTTCATTACCACGTACTGTTTGAGATGCTGTAGTTGTTGCGCTTTTTGTATGGTCTCTTAAATTAAATTTAAGAGTTTCCTTGTTGGATATTCAGAGTCACTTCCAGTTCCACCGTATTTCAACCTTAATGAATCAAAACTAGCCTCTGGCTTTGCAGTGCATACCGTTTTTTGCTAAATGTATGCTCTAAGCAAATGTAATTATTTCTTAATTATTTGTTGTGTAAGTTTTCCAGAAATCATCAAAACTGAATAAATCTCATGACAATCAATTAAAATAGCAGCCCTGTAGACTCAACCTTTGCAATTCAAACCTTTTCTTTTGCTAAAGGTTTGCAATGCATGTACTTTTGCTATAAGCAAAATGTCATTATTTCCTAATTTATATATATTTTTTCTAGAAACTATTAGGATCAGTTGATTCTTCAACGATCTTAAGCAAATGTAATTGTTTCTTAATCATTTGGTTTGTAAGTTTTCTAGAAATCATTAAGACTGGATAAATCGTTAGTGACAATCAAGCAAAATAGGAGCCCTGTAGACTCAATCTTTGCAATTCAGACCTTTTCTTTTGCTAAAGGTTTGCAGTGCATGTATTTATGCTATAAGCAAAGTGATGACATTATTTTCTAATTTATGTATATTTTTTTTAGAAACTATAAAGATCAGTAGATTCTTTAGTGGCAATCAACCAAAACTAGAACCATACAGTGCAAAGCCCATGCAAAGACTCAGGTCTTGCAGTGGAAACCTGTTTTTCCTAAAGGTTTGCAGTGCATTAACTTGCAGTACAAAATGTACTTGTTTCTTGCTTATGTGTATGTTTTTTCTAGATATTTTCAAGAACAGATAATTATTTAATGCTGGTCAGTCAAAATTAGAACCATACAATGCAAAGCCTGAGAAAAGCTTTTTTCTGTGAAAGTTTGCAGTGCATGTACTGCATTGCAAAGCTTTTTTTTAGAGAAATGCTTTTTTCTGTGAAAGTTTGCAGCGCATTTAATGCACTGCAAAACTTTTTTTTAGCGAAAAGTTTTTTTTTGTGAAAGTTTTCAGTGCATGTACTGCACTGCAAAACTTTTTTTTTAGTGAAAAGTTTTTTTCTGTGAAAGTTTGCAGTGTATGTACTGCACTGCAAAGCTTTTTTAGAGAAAAGCTTTTTTCTGTGAAAGTTTGCAGTGCATGTACTGCACTGCAAAGCTTTTTTTTTAAGAGGAAATATTTTTTTCTGTGAAAGTTTGCAGTGCATGTACTGATGCTCAAAGCAAAGCGTCATTGTTTCTTACATATGTATGTAATTGGTTCTTAATTTATATGACATTTGTGTTTGTATAAATGTCATATATTTATATAAATGCCATATGACATTATAAATGTCATTATATAGGCCTATATAATTTATATTTATATTCTTAATTATATGACATTTATATTTATGATTTGTATGACATAATTATTATGGCATTTTTTTTCAGAAACTCTCAAGATCAGATGATTCTTTAGTGACAATCAATCAAAACTGGAATAATGCTGACTCTGGTAATGACAAGTTTCATTCAAGAACTAGTTCATCTGACAGCTCAAGTGATAGTAGTTCAAGTGAGACTAGCTCTTCATCAGATGATGAAATAACAAAGAAAAAATATGGAAAAAAGAAAACAAAAAAGTTTGTGACAAGAAAGAAAAGTGAGAGTGTTGGTTTATCTTCATCAGAGTCAAGCTGTCAAGAAAGCTACAGCAAAAAGTCAAAAGCATGGAAACATAGTTACAGGGATAATGAAACAAAAAAGCCTGCAAGGAAGGGGTCAACTTTTTCTGTAACTGAACAGAGTCTTTCAAAGGTAAGTATCTAACATTTGTGTTTTGGAGGGTTCTTGATGGTTTTTCATACCCCCCCCCCGACATTATCTATTATTACACACAATGGAAGATAATGAAAATATGGGGTACACATGGCAGAAGGAACACGCAGGAGGAAGTCCTATCATAGGACTTCATCTTGAAATGACCTCTATCTGAAATGTTTTTTTACAGAATTAGTTATAATGGGATGGGATGTTCCTAGAATGTGACCCAACTACACTCAATTAGGCTACTCTGATACAGTTTCAAATTCAGAGAATATATATTTTTTGTATAGTGTCCAAAACAATTTAGCTAATCATTTTTGTATGATTAGAAATGTTTCTGATGCAACAGTCGTCTATACTAATTCTCTATTCAAATTTCAGGATTAAACATTAAGTATGATCTATCCTTCTTTTTCACTTTTTGTGTCTGAAGAAGTTTGTTTATATTTCTTTTCTTATCCCTGGATGACGAGGCATGCTGTGGCTGGTACATCATTCATTTTTGTGTGCTTTGTTTGCAACTTTCAATGTTTTATGGCTGTTTCGAAATGTTGAAATTACTAGACAACTCCACATGTTTGTCAGCGTTGTCACATTGAATTGTCAAAATAAATCTACATGTCCAATTCGACAATTCTTTTTGTCCTTAATAATTGAAACAGTAACAATCTATTGATTCTTGAAGACAACTAAAGCTTCAATGTCTTCATAGTCTTAAGCTGTTCAGTGCTGTATGTTTTGGCTTGTTTCTACCCATGAGTGTGTGTATTGTTTTTTTTATTTAAGTCCTTGCTACTACTGAAAACTGCATAATTGCATATGGAAGTCTTTTAATAAAATCTGATTTCCGAATTTTTTAAGATGTATATGAATGTCTTCTTCTTTAATGAGAAGCCTTCTTGATTCTGCTTTGGTCTCCTTTTGGGTTCATGAAGAGGATTCTGTTTGTACAAGGTCAAGGATTCTTGCTAATGTTTGTAAAAGCAAGGTTGTTTACATTACTGAGGATCTTCCTTATATGTGCTACTTCTTCCTAGATGGATTTACATTCAAAGATCAAGTGATTTAGGGATTCTGGAGAAGAGACGCAGAATTGGCAAAGTGGTTGAGGAGTTTTTTTAAAAAAACTCCGTTCTTCCTTTTGATGGGAGTATTGATCTTAATTCCATACTTAATTAGTAGGTGTTCCCACACCAGCTAGTGCATAAGGTGACAACAATGCTGACTCAACAGTCTGGATAGAATAGTATCCTTTTCTAGTCATCAGCCTGGTATTGCCTTTTGTTGTCTGGATCTCCTGATGTCATGAGGGACTCAGCACCATACATTGTTAGGGAGTCAACTTTCACCCATACATTCTATGTGACCCCATTAGCACCCTCAGCTAATTGCAAAATTAGCTAAATCTTGTTGGTCCTTTCTATTTCAACAATGCACCTAAGTCAGTTATACTCAAGCCCTTGGATTTTTATTTTGAGGTGCTTTGTTAACACCTAAGATTCATAAATATGCATCATTGCTTAGAGGGCCTTACTATTAAAGATATGGAGCTTCAATGGAGTATTCTTCATTCAGTTTCTGCTGTATTCTTCTACATGTTTCCAAGTTTATTGAACGCAACTTTCCGTGTATGTAATATGTGTGATAATGTTTCATTCAAGGCTCCCATCTAGCTTAATGAGGCTTGCAAGATACTTAGGTTGTTCAATGTCTTCATGTACATCAGTTCTGATTTTTAGGAGTGGGGTAGGCTATTTCTTCACACAGCTTCATATTGTTTTTGTTTCCAGTGTACTAACTGACACATCAGTCAGCTCAATCTTGTTTGAGAGCTCAGTGATGTTTTGCTGCACTTCCCCTCTTAAATGACACAAGAGAGATATGACTTGACTTACTTGATTTAGGTCTCTTGCTGGGCGCTACTTGGTGTAGAGTGACATCTGCCTCCTCCCTCCTGCTTCAGTGCGAGTGTTTGCACTTTGCTCGGTTTGATGTTTGCCATCACCAGGAACTCGAAAAGGCTTTCAGACCATTGTTTCTTTGGTCGGCCACGAGGTCACTTCCAACAGTCGTCAAAGTTAAACATCATTTTTGCGGGCAAGTGTAGGGGCATTTGAAGTAGCTGTCCAAACCATCGTAAAGTGCGCTTGGCTGCACGGGTAGAAAACCGCGGCTGCTTGGTGAGCTGCTGCAGCTTCTCATTACTCATGAAATTTGACCACCTTAGACCTTTGATCCATCTCGGGCTCTTCGTCTGGAATACATCGATGGCCTTTAGTGTTGTGGTTGATGCATTTCATGTTTCAGCTCCGTAAAGCGTTACAGAACCGACAAGGGCGTTGAAGATCCGCAGTTTAGTTGAACGACTGATGTTCAGTTTTCGCCAAAGATGACAGTTCAGCGTGCCAGACGCTTTGGGTATCCTTGGTTGCAGCTCGGGTAGAAGCGAACCATCTGAAGAGTTAAAAGGAGGTAGGTCCGGATCCGAAGTTATTTTGTCACTGTGTAGCGCTCATTTTTAGGTGGAGGGTTGCTAGCCCAACTGGCCCTGTGCCTGGAATCTGCTCTCATCAAATCACTGTCACACAGGTGCAGTTCTGATTAAGTTCGATTCCACCTGTGAAGTTACACATATTAAAGATGTAGTTCATGAGGGTGGCAAACAGCACAGAGGACAGAATACATCCTTTGTAGGCGTCAGACTTCACACTGAAGAAATCAGCAAGGTCCTCATCATTAATCTTTGGTGTACATAATAGTCCCTCATGCAATGCAATAATCATGTGCAAAATCTTGTTGGGGAACCCATAATAAGATGACAGAATCAAACAGTTTGTGGCAACGAACTTTAAGTAAGGAGCGACCCAAATCAATAGTAACCGAAACTCTAAAGAAGGAACTTTGATACCAATAGATACATCAAAAGAATCGGATTTTTGGGCTGATTTTAAAAATTAAAGTTTCATCAAGTTTAGTTTTAACAATCAAAAGTTACGAGCCTGAGAAACAGGCTCGTGAAGTTTAGTCCTACTCATCAAAAATTATGAGCCTGAGAAAATTTGCCTTACTTTCGAAAAAAAGGTAAAAATACCCCCTAAAAGTCACAGAATCTTAATGAAAATCACGTCATCAGATTCAGCTTATCAGAGAACCCTACTATAGAGGTTTCAAGCTCCTATCTGCAAAAATGTGGAATTCTGTACTCTTTGCCAGAAGAAAGATAACAGATGCGTGTTTATTTATTTTTTTTATTTCCAGGGGTGATCTTATCATCTCAGTGGTCCTAGAATATCGTGAGAGGGCTCATTCGAACGGAAATTAAAAGTTATAGCATGCTTTTTAAGTGACCAAAAATTGGAATTCAACAAGGCCCCCTCCCACGCTTCTGTTTTCCCAAAGTCACCGTATTATAATTTTGAGATAGCCATTTTGTTCAGCATAGTCGAAAGATCTAATAACTATGTCTGTAAGGACGACTTAATCCCGAAAAGTTCCGAGGGGAAGGGCTGCAAGTTATGAACTTTGCCAATTGTTTACACATAGTATTGGCTATTAGGAAGTTTACAGAGGTTTTCAGGGGGATTTTTTCTGGTGGGGGTGGGGGGAAGAGGGCTACGTGGGAGGATCTTTCCATGGAGGAATTTTTCATGGAGGAAGATAATTTTCCATGAAGGGGGTGCCGGATTTCCCAGCATTATTAAAAAACGATCAGAAATCAAATAAAAAAAAAACGAATTTTATCAACTGAAAGTAAGGAGCAACATTTAAACTTTAAAAGAACAGAAATTATTCCGTATATGAGGGGTTCGCCCCCTCGTCAACACCTCGCTCTTTACACCAAAGTTTTCTAGTACTTTCAAAAGAGCTATTTATTCTAATTAAACGACCTTTGTGATTCAGGGGTCATTCTTACATACACTTGGAAGATTATTTGATTGTATTTCTGCTAGTTTTTGGCTTAATGGAGCTCTTTACTTTTCTTTGAAAAATTTGTTTTGTCGAAAACTCCTGGAAGATCATTTGATTCTATTTCTGCTAATTTTTGGCTTAATGGAGCTCTACTTCTCTTTGAAAAACTGGTTTTGTGGAAACAGTTTTTAAAATTAATTTCTGTTCGTTTTATTGACATCGTCTTTTTCATATTTTAATTTTGTATATCTTTTCGGTTTTTTTCTATAAGGATCCATAGTTTGGGCTGCTAATTGTATGTTGAAGTAACTTTTTGAACAATTTTTAATCCTGACACAAACAATATTTTTTAATTTGATTTTATAACACCTGAAGCTGACCTCAAAATCGAAACTTAACATCATTCCCAAAATATTTGATCTATGCTCTTTGACAACACGGATACACTTATACTCTCTTTTTATTTAGTTAATTTGTAAGAGTAGAAGTAGTAATAGTAGCCCTGAAAGTTTCAACTTGATACTCCCAGTCGTTCTCGATATATTGCTGAGGTGTCTCAGGGGCTAAAGTGTCTTATTGGCAACCATAAACACAATACCTTTTGATTTAGTTTATAGTAACTTTTAGTTTTAAAGCATAGTGGGCCAATTGCATGAATGTAGGGGGCTGGCATGCCCAATATCTCTAAAGACATAGTTGGTGGACAGTTCTACTATGCTGAATAAAACGGCTGTATCAGAATTTTGACTGGGTGTGTGCGGGAAATTGGATGGGCTACTTGCCATCCAATCTCTTTTTACTCTTGAAAATGCACCGCAACTTTTAATTTTGAATCGAATTAGCTCCTTTACAAGTTTCAATGATATTTATGGCTATTATAGAGTGGTGTTGCCTGTGATATTGCTTACATGCCCTTTTGAAAACCTGCATGCATACAAGTTTTTTGTTCAATTGAACTCCTAAACCTCCCCTAAAAGTTTCACCTTAATACCCCTAGTGTCGATAGTTATAGTAACTGCAGTGTTAGTATTAAAATTATACAAATAGTGCCTTCTGGCTAGTTCAAAATCCCCCACAACTTACCTTTAAAGGTCTAACTGAATAATGTATGTTGCTCTTCAGATATTGCTTTGTCTCCTTTTTGAAAGCCCACATGCTCATAGTTTGTTTTGATTTAGTTCAACATCCGACTAAATATTTCTTAAAAGCTTCACCTTAATACCCTTAGATTGCACAATAGCAATAGTTGTAGCAGCATTAGTGGAAGTATGTGCATAGCACCTTTGTTTCTTCAACCTACGCACCTTTGTTTCTTCAACATCCCCTTCAACATACGCTGAATGTTTCAGCTTAATACCATCAACCGTTTCTGAAGCATTTCTGATGCGTCCGCTTGACAACCAGTGTGGACATAGTGTGTTTCGAATTAGTTTCATACAGTTTCTATATATCCCAAATTTTTTTGCCTCAATAAACTTGGTTTTAATAGCGGTAGTAGTAGTATTAGTAGTAGAATTAATAGTAGTAGCCTAAGCTTTAGTGACAGCAGTAGTAATAGAAGTAGTAATAACAGTAACAGTAGTAGTAGTACGAGTAGATACAGTAGCATTAGATGCAAATATTTTCTTTTGGCTAGTTCAGCATCCCTCACAACAACCCCTGTTAGTTTCAATTTCACGCACCAAACTGCTCCTAAGATATTGCTGTTACACCCTTTTGACAACCTGAATAAAGACGGTGTATTGTCATTCAGTTGAGCTACCCTCCTCAAAGTTCCTTGATAATTTGACCTTCATACCCTTAGGTATAGTTGTAATAGTTGTCACAGTAGTATTGTTGATATTGTTAGTAATAATGTTGATTAATGGTAGTACTACCATCACCTTTTGCCTCTTAATCAGTAGAACATCCCTCTCATCAATTCCTGGAAGTTTCAATTTAATGCAGTTAGCGATTGCTATGACATTGCTGATATGTCCTTTTGATAACCTGTATGTTCATATACTTCTTAAAATTCAATGCTCTTAGCCTTACAAGTAGTTGCAATAGTAGTAGCAGTAGTAATAAATGTAGCAATAACAGTAGAATTAGCAGTAATATGCAACTATTACCTTATGGTGAGAAGATTTTCCCCTTTAAGCATTCTCTGAAAATTCCAACTTTATACCCAAATCAATTCTTGAGATAAACTAATTTGACAATGTGCTTGCACATACTGTATTTTGATTTTGTTCAAATTTCTCCTCAATGCTGTAAATGGAGTAGTGTGGTAGTAGTAGTGGTGGTTTTTGGATTACTATTGGCAGCATGCAAATATTGCCTTTTTGATCATCTCCCTTATCATTTCCTGAATTTTCCATGTTAATATACTTAGTTATTCCTGTGTTACAACCTTTTGGCAATCTGTATACACATAACATGTTTTGATTTAGTTCAACACTCGCCTCAACATTCTCTGAAAGGCTCACCTGAATGCCCTTCGACTCTTTGGAAAGTAAAGTTCATATAAGCATACCTTTCTCAATAACATATACTATGTGTAAACAATGAATGAATTGCCTAGCTTGTCCTGAGGACTGTTGGGAGATTGACATCCCCTAAGACATAATTACTGGACCTCTCAACAATGCTGAACAAAATAGCTCTATTAAAACTCGGATCAGATGTGTTTTGGGGAATGATATGTTTAGTGGGGCTGACTGCCATCCATTCACTTTTGACTCTTAGAAAGGGGTACTAAAACTTCCGACTTCTAGTCAAATGAGCTCCATCCAGTCTAGAGTTTATGCGACCACCCCTTCCATAAAAACCTTATATGCCCTGGGGCATAATTTACAACCCTTGCCCATGGGCTCTGGGGGGATTGTGTGCGCCCTAAAGACACTGTTGCATGATTTTTGGAGTATTGGTAACAAAATGGCTATCTCACAGTTTCAATTGAATGCGCTTCGGGAAAAGAGGCTGTCAGAAAGGGGGGGGGGCTAGTCACTCTCCATCATGTTTGACTCTTAAAAGGGAACTAAAATTTTACATTTACAATCGAATGAGCCTCTTCTAAAGTTTCACGGCCATCCCTTCAATAAAACCTTTAATGCCCCTGAGGCATAACTTACAACTCTCACCCCCAGACTCTGGGGGATTCTGTCAACCCCAAAGGCCTTGTTATATAGTCTTTGGACTATTTTTGAACAAATGGCTATCCCAAAACCTGTATCGGATGCATTTGGGGAAATACGACGGGGGGGGGGGGCTGCCCCCGATCACTTTGACTCTTAAAAAGCACACTAAAACATCTGATCTCCAATTCAATGTGCCCACTCCGGAGTTTATAAGACTCCACTTTCCATAAAACCTTATATGCTCTTTGAGCTTAACTTACAACCCTTGTGCTGAGGGCTGTTGGAGGGGGGGGGGCTGTTGAGGGTTGTCATCCTCAAAGACACAAATTCCAGACCTTTAAACTACGCCGAACAAAATGGCTATCTCAGAATTCTGATTGTTGCCCTCCAATCACTTTTGCTATTAAAAAAGGCACTAGCCCTTTAAATTTCCAATCGAATGATCCCTTTTCCAAGTTTCTACGACAACAAAGACCCATCTCAAAATTTCTATCAGATACATTGTGGGATACATTGTGACCACACATTCTATCAGATACCGATCACTTTGAATCTTAAAAAAGGGCACTAGAATTTTGAATTACCAATTCAATGAGACCCGAAGTTCATACGACCAACCTTTCTATAAAATCCTTATATGCCCCGAGGGCATAACTTGCATCGAATGGGACTGGTTGCCCTTTAATCACTTTCAACTATTAAAAAGGGCACTAGCCCCTTCAAATTTCCAGTCTAATGAGTCCTATTCGAAGTATTATGACAACAAATTCCCATCGCAAGTTTTTATCAGATGCATTTCGGGGAAATACGATGTGGTGAGGGAGGGTCATCCGCCCTTCGATCACTTTGAATCCCATATAACTTCTGATTACCAATCCAATGAGCCTTCTCCGAAGCTCCTACGACCACCCTTTGTATAAAATATCCTCCATGGTATAACTTACAACCCTTGCCCTAAGGGCTGTGGGTGGGGGTTGTCATGTTTAAAGACATAATTTAAGGACCTTTCACCTCCGTTGAACAAAATGGCTATTTAAAAATTTTGATTGGATGTATTTGGGGAAATGGTGGGCATGGGAGGGGGGTTAGTTGTCATTCAAATACTTTCTACTATTAAAAAGGCACTGACTCTTGCAATTTTCAATTAAATGAGGCCTTTTCGAAGTTTCTACGACAACTTTTTCGATACGAATTTCCCTGGCTTAAACAAAGAAACCAAAAAATAAATAATACATTGTGCCAACCTCACTGCCTATGATAATGAACTTGTATTCCTCATTGAAGATAAGATTTATTTGTCATGCATCGGCTCTGTTTTGCTGAACCTCTTGTCAATGCAAAAATAGGCCCTGGTGGGACTATGGCAGTAAAATACGGGTGGGGGCTGGATGGCGACATCGGCTTGACCAACACGACTATACTTATATATGATTTTGACTGATTGGCTAGTCTTTAATCGGATAGTTTTGATTGGCTAGCATCATTGATATTACATAAAGTAAGATTAGAAAAACCGTTTCATTGGCTGGTTTCGTATTTTGAATTGACAGTAGCACCTGATTGCTAGATCACTCCTATTTCTTAAGTTATTGATTCTTCCCTAGGATTCTTCCTATTGATATTGATTCTTCCCTAGGATTCCCTAGGACCTGGACCTATAAAGCTGAAGATAGTTGCTGAAACGTCAACTCCTCAGCTATCTTCACCAATATTCCGAAATCCGTTGGACACAGGACAGGAGAATAAGCTGCCCGCAGTTAATAAAACGGCTGGATTTCATTCAATACAAAGAATACTCATGGCAAAGGAAAAACGGAATGAAATAAATCATGAAGCCAACGCTGGGGATTCAACTGGAATCTACAACAACAGAGTAAGTTTGAATTTTTTTTTTCTCTGACTGTCAACCTATTTATCTTGAAACTCTGATTGTATGAGAAAAAATGAAATGAAATAAACTATGAAGCTAATGCTGGTGATTCAACTGGAATTTATAACAAGAGAGTTTGTTTGATTTTTCTTTTTTTTTCATCTGAGTGTTAACCTGTTCAATTTCGTACATGTCTTTCCAACAACGACAATTAGAATGAGTAAGAATAGAATGTGAGGAAATTTTTTTTAGTTAGAATAAATATGCGACTAGAAGATAAGCAGCAGCGAGAATTACAAGTCACAACAAGAATCAGAATATGTGGAAACATTTTAGAAAATTTGTTTCCTGGGGTTTTATCACTTACAAAAAGGATCGGCATAGATTACCAATTTGGGAAAATTTGTTTGGAGCTTTAATTTTGGAATAAAATCTAATTACTAACGTCATATTTATGAGCATATTTCAAGAGAATAAATTACATCATTTTTACCCTCCTCCTCCCCCGGAGTGATTGTGTCAATTTTATATCCATGGCACTAGTCTATATCCTAGTCGCTCTTTATGCTGAAGTTTTGTTTTTAGTACTTTTGAAAGAGCTATTTATTCTAATTAAACGACCGTTCTGATTCAGGGGTCATTCTTAAAGAATTAGAAGGAAACTCGAACTTTTGCGTGAAGAGCGAAGTGTTGACTAGGGGGCGAACTCCCTCATATACGTAATAATTTCTGTTCGTTTTAAGTTTTATATTGCTTGTTACTTTCAGTTGAAAAAAAATTGTTTTTTTTTATATAATTATCAGTAAAGGCGGAATGGAATAAGTTATGAATCTAACTACGGTGATCCAGGTGGTGTCTGCGACAATAAAGAGTGTTTGATTTTTTTTTTTTTTTTTGCTCTGACTGTCAACCTGTCCACACTAATCCTTCAAGTACATCAGTAAAAATGGAATGAAATAAATAGTGAAGTTGATAATGGTGATTCAACTGAAATTTTCAGTACAAGCCTTCAATTTTACCAGTGAATTTTATCAGTAAAGGCGGAATGGAATAAGTTATGAATCTAACTACGGTGATCCAGGTGGTGTCTGCGACAATAAAGAGTGTTTGATTTTTTTTTTTTTTTTTGCTCTGACTGTCAACCTGTCCACACTAATCCTTCAAGTACATCAGTAAAAATGGAATGAAATAAATCGTGAAGTTGATAATGGTGATTCAACTGAAATTTTCAATACAAGCCTTCAATTTTACCAGTGAATTTTATCAGTAAAGGCGGAATGGAATAAGTTATGAATCTAACTACGGTGATCCAGGTGGTGTCTGCGAAAATAAAGAGTGTTTGATTTTTTTTTTTTTTTTTTTTGCTCTGACTGTCAACCTGTCCACACTAATCCTTCAAGTACATCAGTAAAAATGGAATGAAATAAATCGTGAAGTTGATAATGGTGATTCAACTGAAATTTTCAATACAAGCCTTCAATTTTACCAGTGAATTTTATCAGTAAAGGCGGAAGGAAATAAGTTATGAATCTAACGACGGTGATCCAGGTGGTGTCTGCGACAATAAGTGTTTGATTTTTTTTTTTTTGCTCTGACTGTCAACCTGTCCACACTAATCCTTCAAGTACATCAGTAAAAATGGAATGAAATAAATCGTGAAGTTGATAATGGTGATTCAACTGAAATTTTCAATACAAGCCTTCAATTTTACCAGTGAATTTTATCAGCAAAGGCGGAATGAAATAAGTTATGAATCTAACAACGGCGATTCAGGTGTAATCTGCAACAATAAAGTGTGTTTGAATTTCGTTTTTTTTCCTCTGACTGTCAACCTGTCGACACTAACCCTTCAAGTTTAGCAGTAACAAGAGCTAAAAGCTCATATGGCACTTCTGACGAGGTCGGAATGTGATTTAAAATAAGAGCTCTGAAACACGAGGTCCTTCTAAATATCAAAATTCATTAAGATCCGATCACCCACTCATAAGTTAAAAATACTTCATTTTTCTAATTTTTCCTCTCCCTTCAGCCCCCCAGATGGTCGAATCGGGGAAAACGACTTTATCAAGTCAAATAGTGCAGGTCCCTGACATGCCAACCAATTTTCATCGTCCTAGCACGTCCAGAAGCACCGAACTCGCCAAAGCACTGGACCCCCTAACTCCCCCAAAGAGAGCGGATCCAGTCCGGTTATGTCAATCACGTATCTACGACATTTGCTGATTCTATTCACCAAATTTCATCCCGATCTCTCCACTGTAAGCGTTTTCCAAGATTTCCGGTTTTTTCCTCCAACCCCCCCCCCAATGTTACCAGATCTGACCGGGATTCAAAATAAGAACTCTGAGACATGAGTTCCTTCTAAATATCAAATTTCATTAAGATCCGGTCACCCGTTCTTAAATTAAAAATGCCTCAATTTTTCTATTTTTTTTAATTAACCCCCCCCCCACTCTCCCAAAGAGAGAGCGGATTCCGAATATGTCAATCACGTATCTAGGACCTTTTCTTATTCTTCCTACCAAGTTTCATCCCGATCTTTCCACTCTAAGCGTTTTACAAGATTTCTGTTGCCCCCCTCCAACCCCCTTTGTCCCCGGATCTGATTCGAATTGAAAATAGAGCATCTGAGACATCAGATCCTTCTGTATATCAAGTTTCATTAAGATCCGATCACCCATGCATAAGATAGGTCAATTTAGCGTAAGATACCTCAATTTTCCCGTTTTCCAAGAATTCCCGTTCCCCCCTCCAACTCCCCGCAATTTCGGATCTGGTCGGGATTTAAAATAAGAGCTCTAAAGCGCAAGGTCCTTCTAAATATCAAATTTCATTAAGATCTGGTCACCCGTTCGTAAGTTACAAATACCTCATTTTTTCTAATTTCTCCGAATTACTCCCCCCCCCAACTCCACCAAAGAGAGTGGATCTGGTCTGGTTATGTCAGGCACGTATTTTGGACTTGTTTTTATTCTTTCCACCAAGTTTCATCCTGATCTCTTCGCTTTAAGTGTTTTCCAAGACTTCCGGTTTCCCCCCACCCCAGCTCGCATCCCCCAATGACACTGGATCCGGTCGGGATTTAGAATAGTAGATATGAGTTATGAGGTCCTTCTAAATATGAAATTTCATTAAGATCTGATAACCTTTTCGTAAGTTAAAGATACCTCATTTTTTTTCTAATTTTTCAGAATTAACCCTCCCCCTCTCAACTCCCCTAAATAGACCGGATCCGTTCCGGTTATATCTATCACGTATCTTATGCTTATTTTTCCCACCAAGTTTCATCCCGATCCCTCCACTCTAAGCGTTTTCCAAGATTTTAGGTCCTCTTCCAACTCCCTCAATGTCACCGGATCCGGTCGGGATTTAAAATAAGAGCTCTGAGACACTATATCTTTCTAAATATCATATTTCATTAATATCCGATCACCCGCTCGCAAGTTAAAAATACCTAATTTTTTCTAGTTTTTCCGATTTAACCGTCCCCCCACTCCTCCCTAATGGTCGAATCGGGAAAACGACAATTTCTAATTTAATCTGGTCTGGTTCCTCATACGCTTGCCAAATTTCATCGTCCTAGCTTACCTGGAAGTGCCTAAACTAGCAAAACCGGGACCGACAGACCGACCGACAGATCGCTATATGTCACTTGGTAGATACCAAGTGCTATAAAAATGGAATGATATAAATCATGAAGTTGATAATGGTGTTTCATCTGAAAACTTCAATCCAAGCCTTCAATTTTATCAGTAAAGGTGGAATGAAATTAGTTATGAATCTAATAACGTCGATTCAGGTGGTATCTTATGACAATAAAGTATGTTTGAATTATTTTTTCCCTCTGATTGTCAACCTGTTGACACTTACCCTTCAATTCTATCATTAAAAATGGAATGAAATAAATCAATGAATTTGATAATGGTGATTAAACTGGAACCTATAACAAGAGAGTGTGTTTAAATTTCTTTTTTTCATCTGAGTGGTAACCTGTTCAATCCCGGTAGTCGATTTTATCTTTAAAAATGAAATAAAATAAATTTTGAATCTAATAACGGTGATTGTATTTAACGCTGAAGGACTTGTGAATAACGGTGATGTATTTTATCGAATTCTGAACGAAAAACTGAATCTTCATTGCCCATTTAGAGCTACATACCGGAAAAGAAACTCACCCAAAAAACCTTGGATAAGTTTATCACTTTTAAAATCTACCAAGGAAAAAAATCGACTCTATAAGATAAAAATGAAATACCCCTCAGCTCATAATGTACAGCGATTCAAAAATAATAAAAATTTGCTGGTTAAAATTCTTAGAACAACTGAACAAATTTATTATGAAAATTCATATAAAAAATCGGATTCACCTCGGACTACATGGAAATTAATCAAGAAAAATTGGAAACAATACTATGACATCACACCCTGAAGTGATCATAAATGAAAGTGGTGTTGAATTGAAGGGGAAAGATGTTGTTGCAGATTATTTTTTTAATTACTTTTCCCATTTTAGTGCTACTGCTGATCCGGAATCCCCTGAATCCTTATTTGGTTCATATAAAGATTATCTACCGTCATCCGAAAATTCTAGTATGTTTCTGGCCCCTGTTACTTTCGGTGAATTCCAGAAAGTAATTACGAATTTAAAACGTGGTAATTCCCTAGGTCTAGATGGGCTCTCCAAAAATATTCTGGAAGAACTTGCTTGTGTAATCCATGTCCCATTGCTTCATATTTTAAACGCATCTGTATCATCAGGGATCTTTCCAGAAGTATGGAAATCTGCACGAGTTATTCCAATTCATAAGAAAGGTGATAAGACAGATGTAGGCAACTATCGCTCGATAGCTATTCTTTCTCCAATATCTAAGGTTCTAGAAAAAATTATTCAAAAAAGAATTGTATCCTATTTTAATAAAAGGAATTTATTTACTAAAAATCAGTTTGGATTCAGGTCGTGTCATTCCACTGAACAAGCTATTGCTGCGCTAATCTTAGAGATTAATGATTCTCTGCTCCCTTCTATGATATAAAAAAGGCATTTGATACGCTAAACCATGAAATCTTGATGGAAAAAATTAATAACACAGGTATCAGAGGTAAAGGCGTAGATCTAATAAAATCTTAGCTGCATGATCGAAAAATCCAGGTAGAAATAAATGGACATCTATCAAGCCATATCGTTATTGATGATATTGGAGTCCCCCAGGGATCAGTATTGGAGCCATTACTATTTTTGATCTATATAAACGACCTCCCAAGGTGTTTACCCCAAGATAATAGCTTAGCAGTAATTTTTGCAGATGATACTGCTGTGACAGTAAAAGCTAAAGCCCCATCTTTGTTGGTTGAGAAAATGGTGACAGCAATGAAATCTTTGAATAAATGGTTTGCGTGTAACTGCCTAGCTCCGAACTTTTCTAAAACTGAATTCATGATTTTCAGGTGGTCACAGATGGCGATAAATAAAATTACTATAGATGAGTTAATTGTAAATCAAAGTAGTATAAAAAGAGCACATTCATTTCGTTACCTTGGGATTATTCTCAATGAGCTTTTATCTTTCCGTAAGCATTCTGATTATTTGAGATTGAAACTTGACTATTACTTAGGTTGTCTTCATAAATTGAAACAGGTGTTTCCTTTCTCCATCCTTAAAATTTTATACCATTCTCTAATTGAATCATATCTTAATTATTGCCCCATAGTTTATCTCAACACATTTAAGGTCCATCTGCAACCTCTTCAGATAATTCAAAATAAGGCAATTAGAATTCTGGGTGCTTTTGTTCATCAACCTGCGAGACTTAAAAATCTGTCAGAAACCCAAACTTTATATATTTTTCTCAATATACTTGATAAAAAAAAATTGAAGGACGTGCATACAGCAATGTGGTATTATGATATCCAATCCTCAGCAAATTATTTCCATGATTTGGGTATAATTGGGACTCCCACTTCTCCTGCCCACTGCATCCGCTCCAAGAAGTATCGCCTTCCGCCAATCAAATCAGGAACAGCTAGATTCTCAATCAGATACCAGATTCCTCATATTGTAAATAAACTTAACTTAGTAGATATGTCCTGAAGTTTCACAAGTCGATTTTCTTTGAAAAAACATATTTCAAAAATAGTTCTTCGCCTAGATGTCGGGATTGATAAATAATCGATTTTAGTATGTATTTTGCTGTGGTGTTCTCACGCTGGGGTGGTCTCCTCTACGATCTCCTACCTTGTATGTTTTTTTTGTCTTAGTTTTTTTTTCTCTTTTTGGAATTATTAGTATGACAAGACGTTGTGTTTTTTTTCTATGCATTTGTACTGCCCCAGCCTTACGAGCTCTGCTCTCTGTTGGGGCATAATATTGTTTTTGTATATTTTTAATTTGAATTAATAAATATTGATTGATTGATTGATTCAAGTGCTATCTGCGACAATAGAACATGTTTGAATATTTTTTTTTCTCTCCAACTGTCAACCTGCTGACACTAACCCTTCAATTTTATCGGTGAAAAGGGAATGAAATAAATCATAAAGTTTATTATGGTAATTCGGCTGGAATTTTCAATCCAGACCATTAATAGACCATAAATCCAGAACCATAATGAATGGTTGGAAATCGGAATGTTTGGATAGTAGACGGAAAAATCATGGCCAAAATCGGGTCAACTACAAAGCGAATTATGAATGTCGATGACATAATTGCATTGCCCGATCCTTCTCAACCAGTAATGTAACAAGACAGGGAGTAATTGCATTGTGTCAGTGATTAATTAATTAGTTCATTTAGTGTGTTATACAGATGAGTCGACTAGAACAGTTTGAAAAAAATCCTCTGTGCCTGGATTCTCTGATAAACACAACGCTAGGTGAAGATGACAAAGAACAGAGTGAATTATTGGTAGATATTATATCATGCAGATATGTAAGTGAGTGCTCGAAAAAGGTAAATAAGTCGGACTTAAGGGTTGGTCACTTAAATTGTCAGTCATTACGGACAGCATATGATGAAATATCTGAAGTTGTTAGTAGAAATAATCGATTTGATGTTCTAGCGCTGACAGAAACGTTCCTTACAGAGAGTATGGATAAGAAAATGCTTGATATTACGGGTTTCGTGTTAGAAGTATTAAACCGTGAAAAGCTAAGGAAAGGTGGCCTAGCGTATTATGTGCGACATGGACTTGATTATTCGCTAATACTTGATTTTAATGTTCGTATTGAAGGAATATTTGAGTCATTCTGTCTAAAGGTAAAATTAAATCGTCAGGAAATTCAAATGGTGTTGGTATATCATAGCCCGTCAGGTGATACGGAAATACTTATGGATGAACTAGAAAAGCTTTTGTCAAAGTTGAAGTGTCATCAGTTCCCGGTAATAATGCTTGGGTCAATGGTCAATGGTCCTGCTGGATCGATGTCGGAGCATCATTCGAAAAATCCGGCGACCGGAGCAAGCTGGTTTTATGTCGGATCGTTCAACCATCGAGCAGATTTTCACGATTCGACAAATAGTAGAGAAGACCACAGAGTTCCGACAGAAAGCATTTATTGCCTTCATTGACTTCCGTGCTGCATTTGACTCAGTCGATCGAAAAGCTCTTTGGTGGATTCTAGAGTTGACTGGCCTACCCGAGAAATATTGCAGACTTCTCAAGGCGCTGCACCATGGGACGGAGAGCTGTGTACAAGTAAATGGTCGGCGCAGCCCGTTCTTTCAAATCACGACAGGGGTGCGCCAAGGATGTGCAGTGGCCCCAGAGCTCTCCAATGTCATTATAGATTACGTTATGACAAAAACCACTTCACGTCTCAGCTTAGGGCTCAAATTCGGAGATCATACCATCTCAGATGTCGATTTTGCCGATGACTTGGCCATTCTGGTGGACTCCATGGAGCAGCTGCTGGAAGCGCTCCGAATTCTGCAAGAAGAGGCTGCCAAAGTAGGACTGCATATAAACTGGAACAAAACTAAAATTATGGCCAGTACCACTAGCATCGAGGTTGTTAAAGACTTCACCTACCTAGGCTCCGTAATTTCTTCAAATGGCTCACTTCTCCCCGAGCTGCAGGCAAGATTATCTAAAGCGTCTTCTGTCATGGGTAGACTGAATCGTCACCTCTGGCGAAAATCAAATATTTTGATTTATAATTATGATACATTTTTGATTATATATAATTATTTGATAAATAATTATGGCCATAGACCCGTCTTCTCCTGCTGTTAACTCTCCAGTTAGCCTGGACAGTACCACTAGCATCGAGGTTGTTAAAGACTTCACCTACCTGGGCTCCGTAATTTCTTCAAATGGCTCACTTCTCCCCGAGCTGCAGGCAATATTATCTAAAGCGATCTTCTGTCATGGGTAGACTGAATCGTCACCTCTGGCGAAAATCAAATATCAGTCGCACAACGAAACTGCGGATCTTCAACGCTCTAGTCGGCTCTGTGATGTTTTACGGAGCTGAGACATGGCAAGCATCAGCTGCAACCCTCAAGAAAATTGACGTATTTCATGCAAAGAGCCTGAGGAGGATTGAGGGCCTACGATGGTCCGACTTTGTCAGCAATGAAAAGCTTCTGCAGCTCACAAAGCAGTCTTGGTTTTCGACTCAAGCAGCCGAGCGAACCTTACGATGGTTCGGGCATCTACTTCGAATGC
Organism: Artemia franciscana; assembly: GCF_032884065.1. Classification (NCBI taxonomy): domain Eukaryota; kingdom Metazoa; phylum Arthropoda; class Branchiopoda; order Anostraca; family Artemiidae; genus Artemia; species Artemia franciscana. Next base: position 2,976,863 of record NC_088876.1, read on the forward strand.
CACCACATCTACCCGCAAAGATGATATATGACTTCGACCCTATCAAAGTAGGTTGGAAGCGACCTCGCGGCCGACCGATGAAACGTTGGTCCGACAGCCTGTCCGAGTTCTTGGCGATGGCAAACATCAGACAGGGCGAAGAGCAAATACTCGCCATGGACCTAAGTGGGTGGAGAGGCAGACGTCACTCTCTACGCCGATCGGTGGGCGGCAGGAGACTTAAGTCAAGTAAGTCAAGCCAAGTTATAATTACCACTGTCCTGTGTTGAAGGAGCCAAAGCGTAAGCATTTGCCCAGAAAGCCATGGATTACGCGGGGACTTCTCGTTTCTGTTAACAACAGCAAAACTCTTTATAAACAATATTTAAATGATCCGTCTGAAGAGAATTTTCACCAGTTTAAAGAATATAGAAATAAGTCAAACCAGCTAAAAAGAAATGCAAAGGAAATATATTTTCAAAATTGTTTTAAAAATGCAAATGGAAACCCCAGGAAAACTTGGCAAATAATTAATTCGGTCATCGATCCAAATAAGTCGGAAAAAATACATCATATAAAAGAACTAGTAAGTGAAAAAGAATCAATAAAATCACCGGAAGAAATTTCAAGTCTTCTTGGTTCATTTTTTGTAAATATGGGACAAAAAATAAAAGATAAACTGTCGAATGCAAAATCAAAAAGAAAACTAATGACACAGGTAACACCTCCAAATCTAAAGAAACAAGAGACAATGGCACAAATGCAAAAATTTCCGTCTGTTACATGTGATGAAGTAAAAAAATGCACTTGTGAAATTAAAGGGACAAGGTCAACGGGCCTAGATGGACTTTCTTTGCAACTAATACGAAAAGTACAACCAGCAATCATTGAGCCTCTTACGGTCCTTATAAACAGAAGCCTTGACGAAGGTATTATCCCTACTAAACTAAAAGAATCCAAATTAATTCCACTTTTTAAAGGAGGAGACCCAACAGTAATTGATAGCAATCGACCAATCAGCTTACTTCCAATTTTTTCGAAAATATATGAAAAGCTTGCTGCAAAAAGACTATATGAATACTTTGAAGCTAATAAAATTCTTTCTGATAAACAATATGGATTTCGGAAAAACAGATCCACTGAATTCGCAATTACGGATCTTATAATGAATATAAAAGCCGCGTCTAGATTTAAGAAAAGCTTTTGATTGCGTTGATTTTGACATCCTTCTTGAAACATTTGAAGGATATGGGATAATGTCAACGGTTCTTGAATGGATTCGGTCATATTTAACAAATAGACGTTGTAAAATACTTGCTAATGGTATCTTATCAGATTTGTTCGATGTAACTTGTGGGGTGCCCCAGGGATCAGTTCTTGGACCATTACTTTTTTTAATTTATGTGAATGAACTTTCGGCTGATATCCCCTTTGCATATATAATAAATTTTGCGGACGACACAGTACTATTTTTAACACATAAAAACCGTGAGCAACTAATTAGAAACGCTGAAGTTTGCCTCCAGACAGCAACTGAGTTCTTTGAAGAGCGGTTGCTTTCCCTTAATACAAAAAAGACGAAGTATATCATTTTTAAACATGGAAATGACCCGGTTTACGACAGCAAGATGAATACGGCAGACCACGAAGAAATTGAAAGAGTTGACCACATTAAATATTTAGGTATAATAATTGATGAAAAGCTGGACTGGGCAATCCACATTAAAATTTCTTTGTATGAAGCTGTCAAGAGCTGTTGGTATTCTCCATAGACTGAAATTTATTTTTCCCCATAAAATATTACTGATCCTATATTTTTGTCTATTCCACTCGTATCTTTTATATGGAATAAGCATTTGGGCTTCAAATTATAAGTCAGAATGGAAGCAAGTTCAAATTCTTCAGAATAAAGCTATACGTGCAATTTGCAAGCTTGAGCCTCGTCAGAATGTGAAGGCGTTTTTAATAAGACTTAAGATATTAAATGTGGCTCGACTTCGAGAAAAAAAGATTGCCGAAACTTTATATAAAGTAAGCACAAATACCGCACCTGAGTCGTTTATGTCAGCTTTTCGAAGGAATGATGAAATTCACCAACATGATACTCGGCATGCATCGCAACTAGTTACAGAAACGAGACGTCTCACGTCATCTGGTTTTTCAATTAAATTTGCCGGACCGAAAATATGGAATTATTTGCCAAATACTTTGAGAAATACTAATAGCCTACCAGAGTTCAAAAGTAAGATTAAAAGCTTCTTAATGGAAAATATTGAACTAGATTATAATTTCTTTTACCGATAGTTCTCTATGTTTTGTTTTATTAATTTACGTTTGTTTTCTTTTCTTTTCCCTTCTTCTTCTTTTCTTTTCTTACCTTATATTTCTATTCTTGATGATTGAATGAATACTGTCACCCGTTACGGGCAGTGCTCTCTTAGGGTGTAGTTAGTTTGTATTGTGTGATTTGTTTTTTGTTAATGAACGAATTGAATTGAATTGAATAGAATTAATAACAGTGATTTAAATGGAATCTGTAACAACAAAGTATGTATGAATTTCACTTGGTTTCTCCAAGTGTTATCCTTTCCATTCCAAGGGTTTCCTTTGATGAGTATAAAATGAACGAAATGAGTCGCGAACCTTACACTGGTAATTCAACTGGAATCTACAATAATAGAGGGTTATATAATAGCCCTTAAGAATGCTTTATATTAAATAAAACCCATTAGTATTTTTCATTCAGTTATCCTTTCATCGTTGCTTCGAAACGGTCCTTATTTCGGTTTCAGTCTTTATTTTGTGGTTTGGTTCTTTCTCAGCTGAAACGTCGCCTCAAAGCCCATCTTCTGGACAATTAGCAATGTTGAGTATTTTAGACCGAGAAAAGGGTATCTCTACCCTCCCCCCAATTTTGTTAAAATGATCTTCAGTTTTTGTTTTGTTTATTTTTTTGTAGTTTATTTATTTTATTTATTTTTTTTATTACAAGTGAAATATTTTAAAGAAATGAGTCGTATTAGATGTCAGCTATGCTTGCAGGCCATTGTGGCCTATTTTCTTAGCTGATGAATGAAAGTTTATAGTATTGTTTTCGAATAAAGTTACCTACCTACCAACCTTCCAATCGTCTTTTGGACTTTTATCTATTTTTTATTATTATTATTCTGCTCTGAGGACGGTCTCAACTAATATATTTGCGTAATTTTTTCTTCTGTTTTTCACTGGCATTTTATTGTCCTCGTTTCTCTCTTCTTTGCGATTTTTTATTGTCCTTTTTTATTGTCGATTTTTTATTTTTTCTTCTATTCTTCACTGGCATTTTATTGTCATCTTTTCTCTGTTTGCGATTTTTTTTATTGTCCTTTTTTATTGTCAATTTTTTAATTTTGTCTTCCGTTTTTCGCTGGAATTTTATTATCGTCGTTTCTTTCTTCTTTGTGATTTTTTATTGTCCTTTTTTATTGTCGATTTTTTAATTTTCTCTTCCGTTTCTCACTGGCATTTTATTGTCCTCGTTTCTCTCTTCTTTGTGATTTTTGTAGAGTTTGTTTGACTTTCCCTTTCCCCCCTGATTATTGACTTAACTTTAACTCCTATGCCGGTGATTCAACTGGAGTTGAGGGGAAAATAGTGGAGTTGAGTTGTCAGGGCTACGTAAATTATAGAAAGGGTATACATAAGTCAGAAGTTGAATGACACTGGACCTGGGGTTCAAAAAAAGAGAATGGAAAACTTCCTGAATAAGGAAGAAAATTTCCTAAAACTTTCGGGATCCAATTTTCAAACATAATTCAAGTAAAACTATTGCATCTTGTACATGCTATTGCTACTGTTGTTTGAGAGAGAGGGATGAAGCGAATTGGTAGAATAAAAAAACGAAAAAAAAAAAAAAACAAACGGAAAAACTACTTTTTTGTAAAAGTCTAAAAAAGTAAAATAATAAATTTTTTTTCAATGCTTTAAAGTTCAAATGTCATTGTAAACAATGTAAAAAATGTGTTTTTCCTATTATGCGAAGAATTAAAATTTATTAAGAACTTTTTTTAAGGCAACAAGTGTATCCCTAGGGAAATGAGGAAGGATTACGGCAGGCGATTTGCGGAAGCGATTTTTGTCTTTACAATTATGGCGGTTTTCCGTGGTGTTCCCGATTCCAGTCTCCCGGATGATCGAACGACCCAGAAGATCACGGAAAACCATAACTTGAGACAATTATGGAGACTTTCCGCGGTGTTCCCGATTCTAGTCTCCCGGATGATTGAATGACCCAGAAGAGCACGGAAACTATAATTTGGTGTTCGTGAGACTGCCGGAGACTAAAAAAAAAAATAACCGAGGAAAACCGTTCTCTTCATTCGCTTGAGCGTAAAAAATATAAAAAGCACCGTCTTCAGATGTACCTAAGAAGGTAAACTTTTCAACTGTTGCTACTGTAGTGGACATTGCAATTCCCATCACGCTTTCTTTTAAATTTGAATTTTCCGCCATTTTCGTTCGTCTAGATTCGCCTCCCCAGGTCTGATGAAACAGGACCAATTCCGCCGTCCTTGGAAACTCGACTGGTAATTTCGCCGCAGGAAACGATATTCCGATCCACCAGAAGACTGTGGAAAAAGCGATTTGAGTGTTCTGGAAAATCGATCGGGGAATTGGAGGACCACGGAAAGCTGCCTTGTTATTTGCGGTTGTAGAAGAAAATACTGTTTGAGACACGAAGTCTCAATACGGTTTGAGACTTCGTAAGGTTTTGAGAAATGTTGAAGTAAAAGGTGCTTTTGCATAAAGATACATTCTTTGGAATCCTCGCCTTCTCCTCTAATAAAATTTTCTGTCGCCCGATTACATTTGGGCTTGGACATTATTTTCCACAGTGTTTCCAGTCCTTATTTTTTTTGTATTTGTATTCAACTAAATTTGACATATGTATTACCACTTGAAATAACGATATTTAGTCCTTTTTATAACCCTGTATCTGATTTATTTTTCAGTTTATGAATATCTTTCAACTAGAATTCATTGGGATATTCTGTTCACCCAGGCCCTGATAGCCTACACAAAAAAGGCTAAGTTTGAAATTCAATAGAATCTTTCATTTGGCATGCATTTCAATTAAGGTGTGAGAATGAAAAAGGTCTATGGGATCAGTTTTATGTTTTCACGAGTTTCAATAGGGGGATTCATCTTTCAATAGTCAAAGGGAGAGGATTAACGATCTTGGAGGTAAATAGGCTGGACTAGATTGCATAGGGAGAGAAAACAAAAGCGTTCATTGTTTCCTCTCAAGTTTTCTCAAAATGTCCCTTGTGAGCAAGAAACTCCTTGTAAATCCCCTTTTTATTAAAAGATAAGAATAAATGTTTGTCATTTTTTATGAGAAAATATGTTTTAACATTAAAATATTTTTCTATTTTTATTTTAGACCAGTTTTATTTTAGGTTTTTTTTTAGATATAAACTTAAAAAACTGCTCTGATATTAGTACCTGTAGTTTGCTGTAAATACATTTAGTCAGTTGCCTTTAAGCGAGTGGCCTCTTTCCTTCACCTGATGAACAGAACGAGTGCCACGTGTGCCGCATAGTTCTGCCGTACATAACTGTTACGCCACGATTGGATCAGTACCAACACGCGCGGCACAACCTCTAAGTATGCCTGGCACAATTCTCCCTCCCCTGCCTGAAAGGCGCTAAGGTGTACGTGATTTCTGAAAGTTGATGACCCCTCGTTTTAAGTCTTGCTAGCATTTTATCATCAGCTTCCTAGTTTTGATGATAACCCCACAATTCAGTATTCAGGTGTTTTATGTGAAGGTAGTCCCGCTTTAAGTACAGGTTACAGCATTCGACCAAATTTGACCCATAAATTTAAGTCTATCCCATGCTAAACATAATTTCTAAGTTTTTAAAGAAGGACCTTAGACGCGTAACTGAGAAGCTATCATTTACTATTATAATTATTTATTTAATATTTTTCTCGCTTTGGTATTTAGTATCATTTCGAAGGTCAATATCAAGAAGATAGGCTGCTTTGAAGATAGGGACATCAAAAGAAAAAACATTTTTCCCCACTGGATAAATGCTTATGTCTATTCATGCCCGAAAACCACGATTTTCTAACGTTCTTCTTTTGGTTGTTTCAAATTACGAATTTTTTGGGGTTGTAACACATAGTCGACAGTGTTGCCACATTTGAACTGTGAAAATTAACAACTGCACTATTCTGACAAATTTCCATCTACAATAATAATAACAATAAAAATAATTTCATATATACATATATATATATATATATATATATATATATATATATATATATATATATATATATATATATATATATATATATATAGAATATATATATATAGCATATATATATAAAGTATATATATATATATATATATATATATATATATATATATATATATATATATATATGTATATATATGTATATATTAATATATATATATATATATATATATATATATATATATATATATATATATATATATATATATATATATATATATATATATATATATATATATATATATATATATATATATATATGTATATATATATATATATATATATATATATATCTCTTCTTAAGATTCACTTTTATATATTTTTATATATATAAACAATTTTAACTGCCAGGACCAGTCTTGGAAAAATGCTGTTTAATCCGAAAAACCTTTTTCCGAACTTGAGAAGATTATCTATTTCGCAACCCAAATGACGGAGTTAATGTTTTCGGAGACGTGACCAGCTGTGTCAATTTCGCAGTTTGTGCATCTTGTCTTCTTGAGAGCTTTCTACCTGTTAAGCTTTGGTACAAAGCTTCTGGACTAGAATTACGTGACACGTGATTCCAGTATTGCCACTGAATATTGAAACATATCCCAAAATTTACTTCCTAAGTTTTAAGATATTAAATGGCATATATATATATATATATATATATATATATATATATATATATATAATATGCATATATTTCACTGCAGTGCTTATAATTTGACGACAATTTATAATTAATAATAAGAAAATTCAGTACTTACGTATCATACCGACCACACCCAAGAAGTGAAGTTAGGTTAATCATAATGAAATATTATGGAGACTACAACAGGGAATTATGGAAAGAAGGCCGCCAAGAACGCATCATATTAAATACCTAACCTAACCAATTCTATATACATTAAATATTTAATAAAAATATGCCTGTATAGTACTTCATCTCAATCAGCTTAAGCTGATTATCCCAGTGGGAACACAGAGAAACCGGTTTTAAACAGATCAAGAACAGCAGTGATGTTGGTATGATACGTAAGCATCGAAAAATTTTTTCTTCATAAATATGCTTCTTTTTCCAATGTTTTTTTCTGGGATTGGCCTGGATTAGCTTTTTCTGGGATTGAATAAAGAGAAATGTGAGTTTTTATCTTTCGCTTCATCTTCTTCGTCTCCTCTTAATTGTGACACTTTTTCTATTCCGTCTGTTGATTATTGGTGGTGGTTAGGTATAACCCTTACTAATAATCTTTTCAGTTTCCGTCAGAGCACTATTTACAGTATTGCTAAAAGAATACAATCTGGATATGGGACAATTGTTCCCAATCGAGGGCAATATAATAGACGGACCCTGTCAAAACTCTACATATTGCGATCAATCAGTCTTTTATACGGCAGGAATTTACCGCATCCTTAGAAAAATGATTTAAAAAGAATCCGGAGTAGTTATTTCAAGTACTGTAAGTTTTTTATTTTCATTTCTCCTTGGACACGTAACCGGATTCTAGTTGGTAAATACGGCGTACCTGATATAACATTAAAGTTGGAAAAGCTACACAGGAAGCTCTATGGTACTGCTCTTGGTGGGCTTTCTCCACACAGTCATATTGTAATTTTTTTTCGATAGTTATCTTTCGTTGGTTGACCTTTCATTTATTTTATTTTTTTCTTCTTTTTTTGTGAATTTCATTTCTTCTTTGCATTTAATATTGTTGTTTTTTATTTCTCCATGCTTCGTTTTTTGTGTGCTTTTTTAATGTAAGAAAAATTCTTTAATCATTATTTTTCGTTTTTTGTATGTTTTGCATTTTTTGTGTGTATTTCTTTGTTTTTACTCCGCATTTTAATACATATATATTGTTTCTGTGGGTAAGAAATTATTATTATTATTATTATTGCCCTCACTCCCCTGTTGGTTAGGATTGGGCAAGCCTTTGGCCTTAGAAGGTCGCTAGGGAGATTTCCATCTAAATATCCTGCCCCAGTTTACTGAGCTTCTTATTCTTTCTTATTCTCCTTATTATACATCTCTTCTCCTTATTCCTCCTGAAATTTTATCGTCGCATCCTCTCCTTAAAATAGTTATATAAAGTGCATTTTTGCACTTTCACGAGTATAAACAGTTGATCATCTGAGGCAATTTAATAACACCTTTACCCTTATTCAGAGCCAGATGTTTGAGAGTGGAAAAAAACGGCGCTGTGTCTCTTAGGAAGACACGACCCATTTGAGTATCCTTTTGGGTACTAGCTTCCTTTTTGCATTTAACAGCTGTTTTCTAAGTGCATTAGAATGGGTTCATTATGACGGGTAGTTCTGGTTGTAACTTTGTTGGGTGCGGGTTGCAATTCTCAAAATGGCAAAATTAGCTGTGAGACAGGTATTTCAAATGAGATGTCCATTTGTTTAGTTCCTTTAAGTGTGTGCAAATAGATTAAGCTAGAAATCTCTGTTTTTGCAAGTTATATATTTGCAAAATATGATATCATCAATGGATCTTATTTAGAGGAAATATTGACGACATTACTGAGCTAAAATGTATTCAGAAGCACCTTACTATAATGCAACTATATATTTATATAGTTATATAACTATATAAATATATTATTTATATAATATAAATGATATACTAACATACTAATAATATATTAATACTAATAATTTTAACTATATATTTAACTGTATAGTTAATAATATTAACTATATATTAATAATACTAATATAAATATATACGATATATTTATAGTAATTTTATATTAACATATATTTATATAACTTCGGGTCTTTTTAATCTGTTTCTTATTTAAGGAAAACGTCGTTCTATACTTGAAAAATACTTTTGAATATGTTTACTTGATACCAAAGGCCTGACGGATTTATTTGAATGTCTTCAAATTTATTAATAAAATTCAGCTTGACCTATTGAAGTTTACATTTTCTGCAAGGAAATGTCAGAAAATGTTAAATGTAAATAAAAGACACGTATGCACGTGGGGAGGATAATTAGATACAATAATCCCTTACATTTCATGATTTTCGGAACTTTTTCAGTACTTTTCTTTGTTATTGTTTGTATTTTTATTTACACCTCAGTGGTGTAATTTTGTACAAATCGTGGAGGGAGGGGGCAAAGCTGTAGTTCAATAAGGTATCTTTTCATTGGGGTAAAGTTAATATGATTTTTTTTCATTTTTTAGATCTTCAAATCTTGAATCGTTTAGAATTTTTTATAGACACACCGCAATACTAAATTTTAAAATTTTCGGATGCTTTCCTGAAGTATATTGTTCATATTACTAAATAGTATATTGTATATAGTATATTACGTAGTATATTTTTTGTATTACTATTCTTTTGCTGCTATGGTTGTTTGAAGTGCAGAATGATCAATTAGAATTGTATTAAGCCTATAAAACAAAGAACGGAGAAAACTCGAGAAATTCCTAAAAAATATCAAGGGGTACAACTTCCATACGTCCTTTGATTCTTTGAGAGTTTTTGAAAAATATCATAATTACCTACCCACACAAAGAACCTGTAGCCCAGATTCCAGATCTTCTGAAGGGGAGGGAGTGTTCATGGTTTTTTGGTGTTTGCTTATCCTGTTTAGTATATAGAATTGACTAAGTGTATTTTGGTCTGGACTTGGTGAAATGAGGTTCTTTAAAAAAGTTTTTATCATCCATTGGCAATTTTTAGTTATTTTTTGGTGATTAATTCCAATTGGCCTGATTAGTAACCGATTATTCTGATTTTTGTTCTTATAAGTTCTGATTCTGTTTTTTTTTTAGTCAAAATTCTGATTCAAATTTTTAAGGAATCTCCTTATGAATGTATAAAGTTGTTTGTACTGATGCAAGTTATTGAGTTACAAATAGTTTTATTTAAATTTATGTGTCTTTGTTTCTGGTGACTTGACAAAGCCGCAATTCTGTGATTTGGAAGGTTAATTTGGGTTGTATTATACGATGACATGAATATTGTTTTTGGGTTCCCTTATTTCAATTATCCTTTTTTCTTCTTTTTTTTTTTCAAAAAAAGGAACAGTTCCATGATAGTCTTCTATGCAGAAACGGCAATTTACGTGAATATAAAGGCGGGTAAGATGTATTTTTTATGGCACTTGTTTTGATCTAAAGGGGATTTTTTTTTGTTCAGGGAAAATACAAAAAAGAAAAGTTTTCAATGAACATACCACAAAAAGGTAAATTCAAATCTAGGCGGGCGGAGTTAACAATACATGTGGGGAATCGCCCCCCTCCGATTGGCATCCTGTTTCTATAAAATTATGGTCCTGTTTGTCCTCAAGGTGTTTTGGACAAACAATTATAATGTGTCAAAATTATAATGGATTAAAATTGAAATAGTTACAAGAAACTCAAGTATGGGGATCAAAGTCTTATATATATATATATATATATATATATATATATATATATATATATATATATATATATATATATATATATATATATATTTATATATATATATATATATATATATATATATATATATCTATATATATAAAAATAAGTTGTCTGTCTGTGGATGTGTGGATGGATGTGTGGATGGATGTGTCAGGTGACGTCACCTGAAAAAACTGGATTAGGTGACGTCAAAACTGAAAAAACTAAAAAAAGGCAAAAACTACAAAAAAAACTAAAAACTAATAAAAAAAATAAAAAAGCTAAAAAACTAAAAAAACTATAAAGGTAAAAACCAATAAAAAACTAAAAAAAAAACTGAAAAAACTAAAAAAAGGCAAAAACTACAAAAAAAACTAAAAACTAATAAAAAAAGTAAAAAAGCTAAAAAACTAAAAAAACTAAAAAAACTAAAAAAAGGTAAAAAACTAAAAAAAATAAAAAATAAAAAAAAACTAAAAAAAAGGAAAAAACTGAAAAATAAGCTAAAATAAAGGTAAAAACCAATAAAAAACTAAAAAAAAAAGGAAAAAACTAATAAATGACGACACTCAAAGAGAAAGCGACCAGGACAAAAAACTAAAAAAAAAGGCAAAAACTACAAAAAAACTAAAAACTAATAAAAAAAATAAAAAAGCTAAAAAACTAAAAAAACTAAAAAAAGGTAAAAAACTAAAAAAACTAAAAACTAAAAAAAAACTAAAAAAGGTAAAAACTAAAAGAACTAAAAAAGAAAAAAATAAATGACGACACTCAAAGAGAAAGCGACCAGGACAAAAGGAATGTTCGATTAGCAATCAACAAAGCACCGGGACACAGGGAGTATAAATGACGACCAGGACACAAGTAAAAAAAAAAATTAACAAAACTAAAAAGAAGGTAAAAACTACAAAAAAACTAAAAAGAAAAAAAAACTAAAAACTAATAAAAAAACTAAAAAATCTAAAAATCTAAATAAACTAAAAAAGAAAAAAAAAGGAAAAAAATAAAGGAGAAAAACAAAACTAAAAAACGAATGTATATACAGACCGGTACACCGGGATACAAATGACGACCGGGACACAGGGAATATAAATAACGACCGGGACACAGGGACACAACTACAACGGGGACACCGGGGGAAACAGGGGGATATAAATGACGACCGGGACAAAAAAACTAAAAAGAAATAAAAACTAAAAACTAATAAAAAAAACTAAAAAATCTAAAAATCTAAATAAGCTAAAAAAGAAAAAAAAAGGAAAAAAATAAAGGAGAAAAACAAAACTAAAAAACGAATGTATATACAGACCGGGACACCGGGATACAAATGATGACCGGGACCCGGGACACAGGGAATATAAATGACGACCGGGACACAGGGACACAACTACAACGGGGACACCGGGGGAAACAGGGGGATAACCTGACAATCTATTTATATGCAAAGACAATGGGACAGCAAAGAATGTTGTATATTCGCAAGTTTTACGTAGTTAAAACCATATATATATATATATATCTATATTCACAGGTGGGACATAGGGACACAACTACAATGGCGCGTAACTATTATGGCGCGTAACGACTTACGCGCGCGGGGGGGCTTGGGGGGGGCGCGAAGCGCCCCCACCAACTAGGTGTTGGGGTGGCGCGAAGCGCCACCCCAACAGCTAGTCTATATATATAAAAATAAGTTGTCTGTCTGTCTGTGGATGTGTGGATGGATGTGTCAGGTGACGTCACCTGAAAAAACTGGATTAGGTGACGTCAAAACTGAAAAAACTAAAAAAAGGCAAAAACTACAAAAAAAACTAAAAACTAATAAAAAAAATAAAAAAGCTAAAAAACTAAAAAAACTATAAAGATAAAAACCAATAAAAAACTAAAAAAAAAACTGAAAAAACTAAAAAAAGGCAAAAACTACAAAAAAAAACTAAAAACTAATAAAAAAAGTAAAAAAGCTAAAAAACTAAAAAAACTAAAAAAAAACTAAAAAAAGGTAAAAAACTAAAAAAAATAAAAAATAAAAAAAAACTAAAAAAAAGGAAAAAACTGAAAAATAAGCTAAAATAAAGGTAAAAACCAATAAAAAACTAAAAAAAAAAAAGGAAAAAACTAATAAATGACGACACTCAAAGAGAAAGCGACCAGGACAAAAGGAATGTTCGATTAGCAATCAACAAAGCACAGGGACACAGGGAGTATAAATGACGACCAGGACATAAGTAAAAAAAAAAACTATCTATATATATAAAAATAAGTTGTCTGTGGATCGTGGATCAGGTGACGTCACCTGAAAAAACTGGATCAGGTGACGTCAAAACTGAAAAAAACTAAAAAAAGGCAAAAACTACAAAAAAAACTAAAAACTAATAAAAAAAATAAAAAAGCTAAAAAACTAAAAAAACTAAAAAAAGGCAAAAACTACAAAAAAAACTAAAAACTAATAAAAAAGCTAAAAAACTAAAAAAACTAAAAAAAAGGCAAAAACTGCAAAAAAAACTAAAAACTAATAAAAAAAAATAAAAAAGCTAAAAAACTAAAAAAACTAAAAAAAAGGTAAAAAACTAAAAAAACTAAAAACTAAAAACAACTAAACAAAAGGAAAAAACTGAAAAATAAGCTAAAAAAAAGGTAAAAACCAATAAAAAACTAAAAAAAAACTGAAAAAACTAAAAAAGGCAAAAACTACAAAAAAACTAAAAACTAATAAAAAAAGTAAAAAAGCTAAAAAACTAAAAAAAACTGAAAAAACTAAAAAAACTAAAAAAAGGTAAAAAACTAAAAAAAAAATAAAAAAAAACTAAAAAAAAGGAAAAAACTGAAAAATAAGCTAACATAAAGGTAAAAACCAATAAAAAACTAAAAAGAAAAAAAGGAAAAAACTAAAAAAAATTTTCATCTAAAAAACTAAAAAAAAACTAAAAAAGGTAAAAACTAAAAGAACTAAAAACCGGGACACAGGGACACAACTACAACGGGGACACCGGGGGAAACAGGGGGATATAAATGACGACCGGGACAAAAAAACTAAAAAGAAAAAAACAAACTAAAAACTAATAAAAAAACTAAAAAATCTAAAAATCTAAATAAGCTAAAAAAGAAAAAAAAGGAAAAAAATAAAGGAGAAAAACAAAACTAAAAAACGAATGTATATACAGACCGGGACACCGGGATACAAATGACGACCGGGACACAGGGAATATAAATGACGACCGGGACACAACTACAACGGGGACACCGGGGGAAACAGGGGGATGTAAATGACGACCGGGACACCGGGACATGGAATGGTCGATTAGCAATAACCATCAACAAAGCTCAAGGGCAATCATTAGAATCATGAGGTATAGATCTGAATACAGATTGTTTTCCCATGGACCATTATATGTTGCATGTTCAAGAGTCGGTAAACCTGACAATCTATTTATATGCAAAGACAATGGGACAGCAAAGAATGTTGTATATTCGCAAGTTTTACGTAGTTAAAACCATATATATATATCTATCTATATTCACAGGTGGGACATAGGGACACAACTACAATGGCGCGTAACTATTATGGCGCGTAACGACTTACGCGCGCGGGGGGGCTTGGGGGGGGCGCGAAGCGCCCCCACCAACTAGGTGTTGGGGTGGCGCGAAGCGCCACCCCAACAGCTAGTATATATATATATATAATGAATTAAAAGTAAAACCAGTTTGATTCACGAAATCAACACGAGATTTTTACCATACAGCTGACGGTTAGTAGGAGTGTCCCATTCGATGATGTGCAAAGAGACGCGGCGTGTGTACTTGTATAAAAACTAGTTGACAGGAGTGGGTCATCCCTCGTTTTGAGATAACATTACATTAAGCTTCCAAATAACTCTTATACAACTACATAGAGTCGGCTACAGGGTTATACTACTTCGTAAGATTAGCTTCTTATGGGCGTGTAAGCATAAAATTAAACAAAGCCGTATGCATTAAAAAAAAAAAAAACTAAAGTTCTCATTCATATGAGGAAATTGATATATGATTCGTGCAAAAGAAAAAAAAAAGAACATTGCTCAAACGTCGTCAAGATATATCAAAACCAAATTTGAATGCACTTAAGAGCTTAGCAATTGTTCGGACGCATTTAAACATTTATGATGCTTTGTGGATAAAAATATCTATATAAACATGAATGAATTAGTTCAGAATTGGACTCGGATTGTTCCGAAATTAGTTCGGATTGGGACTCGGAGACGCGGCACTGCTCTAACTAGTTCGAAATCCTTGCTTGTCAACCTTGCCAAAGGGACTGAAAAGGGTACATACTTATCCGAAAAAAAGAAGTAAAAATATGCTAATATATGTAAAAAAACATGGTAACAATCCAGATCACACTTCCGAAACAGCACCAAAAACCATACATTTCAATGATACGTCAGATCTATTAATTTAATATTAATTTCAAGAATATGTTAATTAAAAAAAAACAGATATATTAATTTCAATAATATATCAGATCTATAAATATAATTAGATAAAAAAAACAAAGCTTTTTTTAGCTGAAAGTAAGGAGCGACATTAAAACCTAAAACGAACAGAAATTGCTTCGTATATGAAAGGGACTGCTTCCTCATCAACCCCCCGCTCTTTACGCTAAAGTTTGACTCTTTCTCTCAACTCTGTTTTTCTTTAGAACAGTAAAAAAACTTTAGCTGAAAGAGCGGGGCGTTGATGAGGATGCAGCCCCTTTCATATACGAAGTAATTTCTGTTCGTTTTAGGTTTTAATGTCGCTCCTTACTTTCAGCTAAACAAACTTGTTTTTTTTTTATTTAATTTCTGAACGTTTTTGAATCAATGCTTGTTTTGATTTTGGCTCTCCGCAGAGGAATAATTAACACGAAATTTGCAATTTTTTTTTTTGGCTAAATGGCTTTCTCATAGTTTTGATCAAATGATTTTGAGAAAAAAAGGAACGGTGGAGGAAGCCTAGTTGCCTTGCGATTTTTTGGTTACTTAAAAAGGCAACTAGAACTTAATTTTTTACAAATATTTTTATTAGTAAAAGATAAACGTAACTTATAAATTAGCTTACGTAACGAACTTTTGTAATCTCATGTTTTTATTAAATATATGAGGGGTTCACCCCCTCGTCAGTATCTCGCTCTTTACACTAAAGATTAAATTTTGTCCCAATTCATTAAGAATGACCCATGAATCACAAAAGCCGTAGAATAAATAGTTGAAATCACTAAAAACACTTTAGCGGAAAAAGTGAGATATTAGGAGGAGGTACGCTCCTCATATACGTAATAATTTCTGTTCGTTTTAAGTTTTAATGCTGCTCCTTACTTCCAGTTGAAAAAACTTTTAATATTTATTTTTTCATGTTTTTTTTAATTAATGCTAGAAAATCCTGCGCTTCTTCATGGAAATTTTCTTCCCCCATGGCTAATTCCTCGATGGAAAGTTCCCTCAACATATCCCCCTCTTGTCAACCCCTCCACCCAACCAAAAAATCCCCCTGAAAATGTCTATACACTTCCCAATAAGCATTACTATATGTAAGCACTGGTCAAAGTTTGTAACTTGTAGCCCCTCCCAAGGGGACTGTGGGGAGTAAGTCGTCCCTAAAGACATAGTTATAAGGTTTTTCGACTACGCTGAATAAAATGGTTATCTCAGAATTTTGATCTGTTGACTTTGGGAAAACAATTAGCGTGGGAGGGGGCCTAGGTGCCGTCCAATTTTTTTGGTCACTTAAAAAGGGCACTAGAACTTTTCATTTCCGTTAGAATGAGCCCTCTCGCCAGATTCTAGGACCACTGGGTCGATACGATCACCCCTGGAAAAAAAAACATAACAAAAAACAAACAAACAAACAAATAAACACGCATCCGTGATCTGCCTTCTGGCAAAAAAAATACAAAATTCCACATTTTTGTAGATAGGAGCTTGAAACTTCTACAATATGGTTCTCTGATACGCTGAATCTGATGGTGTGATTTTCGTTAAGATTCTCTTCGTTAAGATACTTTTAGGGGGTGTTTCCCCCTATTTTCCAAAATAAGGCAAATTTTCTCAGGCTCGTAACTTTTGATAGGTAAGATTAAACTTGATGAAACTTATATATGTAAAATCAGCATTAAAATGCGATTCTTTTGATGTAGCTATTGGTATCAAAATTCCATTTTTTTGAGTTTTGTTTACTATTGAGTCGCTCCTTACTACATTTCGTTGCCACGAACTGTTTGATGTTCACCTTACAAAAAAGAAGAAACAAAATGGAACATGAATGAAAATACATTTAAAAAAATTACTTTGATAATAGAATAAATATGACCATTTTTTAACGTTGGAGAATTTTAAGCTGTCGGTATTACTAATCTTAATGCACACTTAAGATTTGCTATTCGTTGTTAAATTCCTGTTAGTCTTGTAGTAAATCCAGAATTGCTTAGTTTAAGATGAGTCAGTATTGTTTTTATGATCAAACCAGGAGAAAGTTTCAATTAACTTTTAAAGTCGCGAAGCTATTTTTGTCTTGAGTTTGGAATTTTAATTTCCGTGATTCCAGAGCTATAAATTGACCACCGTAATTTAGCGAGGGATTACCTACTCTTGCCACCTGATATACATCTCGGGTTGCTACTTATTTTGCTACTGGCGGGAAAATCCTGCAATACCGTGTATCTTCATGCCAGGCATGGCACACTTTACGTCATGTGTGATATTTATCTCGTAGCGCACACGTCACGCGCTTGCGGGAGTGCCCACTCTGACATCTTACATACATCCGTGATCGCTACTTATTTTGCTATTGCTGTACACTTCCGCCACACTGTGTTTGTTCGTTTCATGTATGGGACGTTTGCTCCATGCGTGACGTACTTCCAGAGCGTGTGGTACACGCTCTGGTTGAAGCGACTTTTCATATGGGCAGTCCCTCTTTTTAGCCTAATGCATCGGACAAGGGTTTTGTCCGATGCACAAGCATTGGTGTTACTCTTGGACAAAAGGTGAAAATTGCACAATTTGTTAATAAGCTGCTATGTCTTGCGGACTGGATTGAAACGTCATTTTTTTAAAGGTTCTTTAATTAATTACCATGAGAGATAGGGCAGTAATGCCCTTCAGGAACCAAATGGATTCACGTTTTTCGTTTTTTTTTATCAGAGCCAAAGTGCCGTATATATATATATATATATATATATATATGTATATATATATATATATATATATATACATATATATATATATATATATATATATATATATATATATATATATATATATATATATATATATATATATATATATATATATATATATATATATATATATATATATATATATATATATATATATAGAAGGAGAATGGGAAAACTGTTTTCCTAAATTAGTGATTAATATAGACCAGCACTTGAATGAGGCCTTAACCATACTCATCCATACAACCACATAAGTCAAACAGCATAGCCATACACAATCAACCATAAAGAATAATCCTTGGACAGGCAGTCATGTCCTCAATACGTATAAGTCGTCATTTTACCAAACAATAAAAAACAGTAAAGACAAATAATTCAGAGGCAACAACCCAACACAAGGGCTCATCGGGAGAATACACTTGCCTATAGGGTTTCTCAACCCAGTCAAGTGTTGTGCCTACCACAGAATATCCATGGCATCCCCGTGTCAGGTATCACCCCCAACGAAAGTAAAACAGTTCAAAATAGGGATGATGCCTTTTTATTGACAGTGAACAGATATAAAATTATCTAACTGGATATTTCGAACACATATACAGTGTTTATCAGGAACACTGTATATGTGTTCGAAATATCCAGTTAAATAATTTTATATCTATTCACTGTCAATAAAAAGGTATCATCCCTATTTTGAACTGTTTTACCTTTGTCATGGAAAGGCAGTGTGGTCTTCGAAGTTATCTACATATATATATATATATATATATAGATATATATATATATATATATATATATATATATATATATATATATATATATATATATATATATATATATATATATATATATATATATATATATATATATACTAATTTTGGAGGTTCGAGAAATGTTGTCGCAGCGCCATTTATTTTGAATTGTGTTTCTAATTGAGCGGATTTTCTTAAAAATTAGCCACATGGTAAAGAAGAATTCTATAATTGTTTAGTTCATTCAGGTTTTTTGCAATGTGTTAATATTTGTGATTGGGTAAAATTTATAATATTTAGTTTACCTATTATTGCTAAAGGGAGGGATATATTAACAGGATAAGCTTGTTTTGGTTTTACTTGGTTGTTTTACATTTGCTGTTTTTTTTTTTTTTTCATAGGCATGTATTTTGGGGGTGATACCTGACGCGGGGATGCCATGGATATTCTGTGGTAGCCACAACACTGTGCTGGGTAGAGAATTTAGAGTGGCGAAACCCTATATAGGCCAGTGTATTCTCCTGATGAGCCCTTATGTTGGGTGTTGCCTCTGAATTATTTGTCTATATTATTTTTTCTATTGTTTGGTAAATGACGACTTATACTTATTGACGACATGACTGCCTGTCCATGGATTATTCTTTATGGTTGATTGTGTGTGGCTATGCTGTCTGACCTGTTTGATTGTATGGATGAGTAGGGTTAAGGCCTCATTCAAGCGCTGGTCTATATTAATCACTAATTTAGGAAAACAGTCTTCCTTTTCTCCTTCTGTCTCTTTTTTATTTTTGTGTTTGTGCTGTTGCATTGGTGATTTCTCTTTTCATGATATATATATATATATATATATATATATATATATATATATATATATATATATATATATATATTAATATATACATATACATACTTATGTTCATATATATGTTCATCCCATGGTATTATATGGTTGTTAATGGCAACTGGATGCTGGGAACCTTGTTTTCCACCAAATGGCTGGCGTGTTGTAACCAAGACCAGCAAGCTTCTTCCATTATTGTTTTTGTCATATATATTTTTTGTTCTAATAAAAGCAAAATGTTTCCCACTTTTCATATAAAGCTATCATGTTGCATAATTTTTCAGATCTCTCAACACAGCAGTTCCAGAGTTGGTCCAAGAGTGCGCCCTACAGCTATTGTTCGGCATTCATCTCCCTCGACAGATTCTTCACGCTCTGCATCGCTGGAAAGGTGGACCACCGATAAGGATTTTACAAGATCCTCTCACTTCGAAGGGTTTGCCGAACGGTCGACAAAAGGCTGGGGATTAGGGAGTCAAAGGCCCCTTTCACGTTTACCAGTTAGTTTTTTTTTCATACAATTTAGTATGTTTAGCTCCCATATACAGGAGTGTTGACTAAGATTGTTGTTAAAAACATTTGAATTTCTGTCAAGATTTGCAATTTCATTAAAAAATGAAAATAGAAGAAATAGCAATTTATTATTTCTAATGGTTTATTTTGCTATCGGCTACCATCTGAAGTCTCTTTTTATTTTTACCTAAGAGTAAATATCAAAATCAAAAAATGTTTCTCCTGGACTACTATTACGTCTAATCATACCTGAAAAGCACAATTTTTAAGATTTTTCTTTCGGCTGTTTCAAACTTATGAAGTTTTTAAGGCGGTTTCAAATTTTCGCCAGTGTTGCCACGATGAACCATGGTAATAAATGAACATAACTAATTATTTAAATCTTCGTCCGTAAAAATCCGACATTAAATATTAGTTGCTCCCCAAAGACAACTAAGCCTTCAAAGGAAAGATACACCTGTTGACCTGTTTGGTTCCATGTGTTCCTAGCTTTGTTTTTGTTCGTTCTTTTATCCATGTTTCTTTTTTTTTTAAATTTGCCGCCCACTGCTACCTAGAACTGCGCAGCTTCGTATGGAGGCCTTTGTCATTAAACACTGAATTGTCGATTCAATAACTTTTGGTAATTTGGTAATTTTGGCAATTTTTTAAGATGCATTTGGTTGTGTAAGTTTCCACATAACCAATAAAACAATCAAGTGCATTTTCACTGTCCATGCTACTTCGATCCTAAGAGGTTTACAATGCAATTTCGTACTCAAAAGGAAGGTAGAAGATATAACAATTTTATTTATTCAAACCGGTTATGACCGGTTTTTTTTATTCAAACCGGTTATTCAAACCGGTTGTGTAAGTTTCCACATAACCAATCAAACAATCAGGTGCATTTTCACTGTCCACGTTACTTCGATCTTTGGGGGTTCCTGAGAGGTTTACAATGCAATTTCGCACACAAAAGGAAGGTAGAAGAGATAGCATATTTTTTTTTATTCAAACCGGTTACAATTTAAAAATTTTCTTATTTGTTTTTCTTTGTACCTGAATTTGCATTTTAGACCGAAATTCAAAGTTTATGATGAATCTTTTCTGCTCGTATTAATCATTGGTGTATCACTATGTTTTTCAACTGTCACTACTGTCACTACTGTCATGTTTTTACTGTCACTACTGTCATGTTTTTACTGTCACTACTGTCATGTTTTTCAACTGTTTTTCAACTGTCACTAGGCCATGCCTTGACTTTATTAAAAAAATTATAAAATAACAAGTGATTATTCTATAAATAAATAAATAATTTTTTTATTTCTCTTGTTAAAATTTTAAATATTAAAATCAAATAAATTAAAATTAAATTTATTAAATTAAAGTAAAGTAAAAAATAAATATGAATTAGGAAATTTGGATCAAAAATTAAAAAAACGATTTTTCTAAGCATAAATATAATCAAATAACAGTAATAGACAACAAAACAACAATAAAAAGAAACACAACTATTGACAATGTTAAAAGAATTATCCGTTTTCAATGTAGATCAATAAAGTTCAGTATAGAATCTAATGCAATTAAGATATATTGAGCGTGGAGATGGATAAGCTGTTTTTTTTTTTTTTACAAAATTTTCTGGGGAGGAAAGCTTTAAGTTACCTTCGAAGACCACTTTCTCCTTGAGGCATATGGACAACGAGAATCCAAGAGACGCTACCAACCCAGGGCCATATAAAAGTTTTTTTTTTTTACAAAATTTCTCTGTGAAGGAAAGCTTTAAGTTACTTTCGAAGACCATTTTCTCCTTGAGGCATATCGAAAACGAGAGTCCATGAAACGCCACCAAACCAGGGCCATATAAAATATTTTTTTATACAAAATTTCTTTGGGGAGGAAAGCTTTGAGCTACCTTCGAAGACCACTTTCTTCTTGAGGTATATGGACATCGAGAGTCTATGAAACGCCACCAACCCAGGGCCATATAAAAGTTTTTTTCTTTTTTTTTGTTTTTTTTTTACAAAATTTCTCTGGGGAGGAAAGCTTTAAGTTACCTTCGAAGACCACTTTCTTGTTGATGTATATGGAAAACGAGAGTCTATGAAACGCCACCAACCCAGGGCCATATAATTTTTTATTTTTTTTTTTTACAAAATTTCTCTGGGGAGGAAAGCTTTAAGTTACCTTCGAAGACCACTTATTTCTTTAGGTATATGGACAACGAGAGTCTAAGAAACGTCACCAACCCAGGGCTATATAAAAGCTTTTTTTTTTTTTTTTTTTTTTTTTTTTTTTTTTTTTTTTACAAAATTTCTCTGGGGAGGAAAACTTCAAGTTACCTTTGAAGACCACTTTCTTCTTGA
Source organism: Artemia franciscana (assembly GCF_032884065.1). NCBI lineage: Eukaryota > Metazoa > Arthropoda > Branchiopoda > Anostraca > Artemiidae > Artemia > Artemia franciscana. The sequence continues at coordinate 2,999,182 of NC_088876.1, forward strand.
GGTATATGGACAACGAGAGTCCATTAAACGCCACCAACCCAGGGCCATATAAAAGATTTTTGTTCCTGATGGGGGGGGGGTTACACAGTAAAACATTAAAAGGTGCATCACAAATTTGATTCAATGCATTTTTGTTACGTTTTTAGGAGTCGGGAAGTCATAGGAGGGAGGGGGACCCCCTACCTCCTCTGCTAGATACAGCCTTGCACCAATCCCAATGCTTCCATTGTTTTTCTGGCCTATTTTGATACAGTTCGCTTGTGTTCTCCTATTGTGACAAAATTGCCCCTCCTCCCTAAAGCAACTCTTGCACAAATAATGACCTTTTTGTGTTCAGCTAGGCTTTTCAGCTTTAATTTAACCTTTAAAGAAATGAATTACTTCTTTTTACCATTCTTTTTACAATAGAACAGTTTTTATTGGCTGTCAGTGACAAAAAAAAATTCTATCGGTTGCAATAGGCTACATTGAACATGGGGATGGGTATTTTCTTCCTTTAATATTTTGTAGCAAAATCTTTCCTGGTGAGAAAATTTTTCCCTTGAAGTTCAGTTATCTTTTGGAAAAAAAATTGTTCCTGGTCCACATCGGGAGAGTTGGCAGACCTCCAATTTGTTTGTTTTCTGCCGTTTTAACCAATCCCCCCCCCCGTAAATGAACTCTTCCGCAAATGTTGTGTTTATCCTATGTTAAGGTATTTTTTCAATAATAGTTTAACCGTTTAGATTGAAATACCACTTCATGTCTTTTGCTATCGAATACAAGCATATGTGTTCGCTTTTCAAAGTCTCTGAAGGGAAGGGGAAGTGATTTCTTTGCTGGAAAAGAGTGAAGTTGAAAACACACTCACACAAAAAAAATTCATTCTCAGGCGATTATTTCTCAATTTTTTACTGATAGAAAAAAGAGGGGTATCCTACACTTTTCATATGTTGACCCCATTGCCTGGGGAGGGAAAAATAAAATCTTCCCTCTAGTAACTTCATTCGGGAAGGAGCCTTGGGGGCCACCAACATACTCAAGATTGTATTATTTATTTTCTTGCATTATTTTTTAAAATAATATTGTTTCTAAATAATGAAGCTTTTAAATGTTATCGAGATTGTAATAATATTTAAAACAAATAATATAATGTAAAATAATAATAAAATTTGCATTTAAAAAACTGGTCTAAAAAACAAAGAAAAAGAAGAGTACATTGTGTCCAAATCGCTCTTTACCTAGGCGGCACCTTTTTTGGCACCCCGGTGATTTTTCTGGCGCCTTTTTTGTTTTATTAATTTTTTTGTTACCCTGTTTTTAAATCAACTTCTTCATTAAGTCAATTATTGGCACCCTTGTCATATTGGGCCCCGCCCAAGATTTGGCTTTAGATCTGCCTTTGGTTGCAGTATGACTCCCGTGTTACTTTGTTGTGTTTCTGGTGCTATGCATGACTTTTTTTTTCATTTTTATATTCTGGAGGAAGGCTAATATTACCAATTTTTCATTATATTGTTAATGCACTAATTTATGGTCGCTTTTTGTTTGTCTCTCTTTTTGTCTTTTAGGCTTGTCTAAATCTTTCTTTTCACTTACCTCTGAAATAAAGAAGGAAATGCTGCATCTGTGTGCTATGTTTGATACCCTAGATATTTCATACCCTAGATATAAACCTTTTTTTTTTATTTTTAATTTATATCTTTTATCTTATTAATTTTCATCTTCCTAATTTTTATCTTATTATTTTTACTAAATAATTCAAAATGTTATTTATTGTTAGAATAATGTACTATCTATGGTCGAATATGATTATTAATATTTAATTTACTTATTTCTTACTCATTAAACTGTTTTTGTTATTACATTTTATTTTAAATTGTTTTTATCTTTAATTGTAATTGTTTTTATCTTTAGGTGGTTGATTTTTCTGACAAGGGAGGATCAACTCAAACTGAACCCAACTTAAACGCAACCTGGAAGAGTACAAAAGAAGTTTCACGACAGCGTTCAAAAGAGAAGTGTGCACCATCTACTGAATCACTTCCCTCTTTTCATTCAGATGGGGAGGGAGAGCAGCGAACCCGTAAACCCCGCCTCTCTCGTGACTCTGTCTCCTCCCTCTCAAGTGGGATATGCCAACACAGTAGTATAGTAAAAGCCATACAGGATGGGATCAATGCAGCAATGCTGTTGAAAGCTTATCAAGAGAAAGAGTCTGAAGTGATAGATAGAAAGGTGAAGAGCTCTCATAAAAGTAAAAAGCATGATGGTCGACGAAGTAAATTTGAAAGACGTAACTCTAATAGAAGAGAAAGTGATAAGGGGATTGTCTCCCCAAGTGGGTTCAAAGGAAGGGATTTTGATAGTGGAAGTATTAGTTCAAATAGTAGTAAAAAAGGTTTCTCACCTGTGTTCCCATTAGAAAGACGAAGAAAACGTAAGAAAAAGGGAAAAGTTAAAGGCTTTAAAACGAAACACAAAAATATCTATGATCCGGAATTCCTTAAGGACTTAGAAACAATTATTTCAAGGGTCTCCCAAATTCCTGTTGGATGCACTCCAGGTCTACCTCGCCTCCCAGCTATCTTTCAAAGACGGAATTATGTATGTCCTTCCCTTTTATCAAAGAGGCGATATGCAAACGTAATAAGACCTCCGATTTGTCGATCGTTCCCCACTCCGAGTCCTGTATATTTCGATACTGCATGTATAAGTCAGTCATGCACGAGCAAGAAACCTAATGAAACGCCTTTAACTCGTCCTGACAGTGCCTCGACTCGATATAGTTTGACATCGAACTTATATGATTTTGTTTCCAGTGATGAAGAATCTCCTGTGCAGCTGAGGACACCTAAGATCTCAAGTCCGGGTAGCTTTAGTAGTGGTGCCTCACCCTATGGACCTGATAAAAAAGTGGGCATCAGCCGACCTAGTCCTTTGAGTAAAGATGATTGTTCTGTAAAATCAAAAGGTGATAGTCCGAGCAGTTCGAAAAGTTTTGAAAGAAGTGCTAATGCTTTAATTGCTGAACTGGAAGATAAGTTTAAAAATAATAGAAGTTCCGTTGTTAGCAAAGTAGCTCCAGTGAATGTTAGTGTTGTCGATGATGAAGTTCCGCTTAGTGTGAGAAAAGAGCGTAGAAAGTCGGGAGACGTTCCAAAAGGTGAAGAAATTGTTAAGGACGCTATAGCTCCTTCAAGGAAAACGTCATCTAGGAAGTTGAGAAGGAAGAAAATTAAAGTGAATGAGGCCAAAACGGTTCAAATGGATATTGATTCTCATGAGGCTGATGAATTCTCAAAGCAAAGATTATATAACGCTGAACACAGAAGAAAAGACGCTGAGAACCAAGAAAGTTCTAAAGATGAATTATGTGAGCCAAGTAAAACTAGTGCTCTGATTGACGAAAGTTTGACGTCCCCTCAAAAATATGTTGGAGAGGTAAATAGTGTTTCTGATGATGGCGTTAACACAGCCCAAGAAAGACTAAGGCCAAATCTAAGGTCACATCCTAATACCGCACCTGTAACCGCTGCGGTAGTTGAAGGTAGTGCTATTATTAAAAGGAGGGGCCGTCCCGGGAAACGAAAAAGTGAAAGTGAACAGTTGATTGAGAAAAATCATATAAATGAGGCGATAGAATCGGTTATTTTGAATTCGTCTGAAATCAATGGAATTTCTCCAGAATCCGGAAACGTAGGGAAAACCCAGGAATTGCAAGATGGGGCTCCCCCTCGAACACGAGTTCGTCGAAAGAAAGAAGAGCCATCAACAGCTAATAAAGAGGAAATTGATGATGTGGAACAAGTAGTGGGTGAAATGGAGTTTAAAAAGAGTAGAGTGGAACGAAAAAGAGGAGAGAAAATTAAGAAAATGTTGGACGAGCCCTTTAAAGACGGAGAAAAAAGTGTTGCTGTGGTGGTGAGAAGAAGAGCAAAGAAGACTATTGAAGATGAAACTGTAAGTCCATTTGCTTATTGCTATCAATCCTAATATTACCTATTTCTATTTATTATTTTACTAATTTGTTGTTTAGAGTATAATTTTAGTTGGTTTAGTATAAACAAGGCCGTTTATCAATCACCCGTTATAATTTATTCCACTCAGTTTTACTACTGAAGATGACATTAGTTCTTTTATTCGCTGAAATAATGGAATAAAATGTCCAAGAAAATGTACTGAGTAAATGAAATAATAAATTGAAATGAATGTAAAATCACTTGGTTATGCACTGTAAGTTACGCGCTAATTACAACTAGACCTCCGTTGCCTGTGCAACGGGAAGTGTTGCAGCAACTGTGCCCTGTTCCTTAGGGCACAGTTGCGGAACAACACGTGCAACTGTGCCCTACGGGACACAGTTGCGGAGCAACAGTCTCCATTATGTCCTTCAGAGGACATTTTTCTAATGCGGCTTCGATTGTTATCTTGAAGCATCTTTGATATGGTTTTATTTCGAGCTCCTACTAAACTGAGTTTGGTAAAATGTTTAGCTGGTCCAGAAATAAACGAGAAAAAAAAAATTCTAGCTGGCCCAGAACCGAAGTTACCTCTAGAACGTCGAAACTTCGGAAATTATTTCTAAGAGAACGAAGCAACTTGGTATAAAGAACACTTCACTTCTTCTTGCATAACTTTCATAGCACTACTCGATAAAAATAAAATAGACATCAAAATCGAAAATTTAAGAAAATTTCAAAAAATCGGAACGAGATTGACTTTTCCGGAATTATTTCCGGGAAATCTGTAAGAGCTACGGAATTTCATGCTTCAGTTCTCGAAAACATCAATAAAAGTTCTATATGAGTTCATAATTATTTTATCTCTAAAACGTTTACTTCCGAAACTAGGGCCGTCTTAACTTGACGCCAATTCGAAGTATTATGTTTCGAGACGCACATTTCGGGAATTATTTCTGGGAAATCTGAAAGAGATACGGAAATAACGTCTTATAGTTTTCTGCTTAACTTTTGATGGTCTAAACTAGGAAAATATAAAACAAACCAAATTCACCAAAAAATTTAAATTGCCCCGAGGGCATGACAAAACTTCCAAATAGAAAAACCCAAAGAAGGAATTTTATTTCGGTGAAACTATTGTAAGCTCCAGTTGTTAGGAGATCGAGACCTGTCGAACCGCGTTGGAAAAAAAATTCTAGCTGGTCCAGAACAGAAGTTACCTCTAGAACATCGAAACTTCGGAAATTATTTCTTAGAGAACGAAGCAACTTGGTATATAGAACACTTCACTTCTTCTTGCATACTTTTCATAGCACTACTCGATAAAAATATAAGAAACATCAAAATCGAAAATTTGAGAAAATTCCAAAAAAAATCGGAACGAGATGGACTTTTCCGGAATTATTTCCGGGAAATCTGTAAGAGCTACGGAATTTTGTGCTCCGGTTCTCGAAGAGACAAATGAAAGTTCCAAATGAGTTCAGCATAACTGTATTTCTAACAAGTTTATTTCCGAAGCTAGGGTCGTCTTAACTTGACGCCAAACATCGAACGCACAGTTTCTAAGAAAAAAACGGTTTTATTTTTTTTTATGGAAAACTGTTAGAAATTTTAGGAACTTCTCTGGAACTTTTTTACTCTGTTTCACGTTTCCCTTCCCTCTGAAAAATCTCAAATTTTTAACTCTTACCACTTCGGAGCTACAGGTCGCTGATCACGGTGAAAAAAAAAAGAAAAAACAAAAAAAAAAAACTACGAAAGCAGTAGTGTTGCTCCGCAACACAATTAATTCAGTGAAGACGTATTGTGCATAAGGAAATCATCCAATTTTATTTATGACCGATCAAGAGGACAGCTTCAACAACCTTGGTATTATTATTAATTAAGACTGGGTGCCTTGAAGATGTTAAAAGTAGAATAGCCAAAGCTCAGGGTGTTTTTTCACAATTAAAAAAAGTTTTGAAGAAGGGGAAGGTGAGTCTGCAAACCAAGATTAGAATATCGGAAGCTTCATTGATGACAACGGTCAAATATGGTTAGAGGCATTTGCTAGATGCTTTTCAGAGAAATTGCCTACGGATTGAACTGGGTACACCGCTGACTGACCTTCAAACCGTAGTCTGTACGAAAGTATGGTTTAATCCCGCTTTATAGAACTATTAAATAAAAAAAAAACAAGTTTTTTTAAATGAAAGTAAGGAGCAACATTAAAACTTAAAACGAACAGAAACTACTCCGTATATGAAAGGGGCTTTTCCTCCTCAACGCCTCGCTTTTTACGCTAAAGTTTGACTCTTTCTCTTAAATCTATTTTTAAAACAGTAAGGAACTTACTGTTTCTGCGTTCTTGTGTTTGGAACTTACTGTTTCTTGCGTTCGCGGAGTTTGGAAGAATGGGAAGGTGAGTCCGGGATATGTTTCCGCGAAAAATAACAGCCTGTGGATTGTTTTGGGTCTTTTTTTGGGTCCAACTGACTGACCGTATTTCAAGGAGTAGGCAATGCAAAAATTGTGTGGTGGAATCCCTCTTTAGGGCTATGATGACAGAAAGGTTGAAATGGCTAGGGCACGTTCTGCGTATAGGGCATGACAGATTACCAAAGATTGTCTTTTCCGGCCAGGGGCTAAATGGAAAGTGGGTTGTCTGTTTTTGGGGTGGGAATGTGTCGTAAAGAAAGATTTGAGGGAAATAGGAATTTCGTGGGAGGATGTAAAGGCTTTGAATAGATTGGAAGAGAGTAGGAGCGTGCGTGGCTGTGTAAACCTCAGGCGACTATGTGCTGTGGTGAGTTGTTTGCAGTAGTAGTATTTATAGCAGTATTATTGTGACTAGGTAGGGAGGTCGGGAAGAGATAAAGACCAAATATAAGATTTGTACTTGATTTGTGCTTTGATTGTAATGGCATAGCATTTTTTAAAGGACGTCGAAAAAGTGTAGAGGGCCTTGAATATAGGAAATTCCTTGGGAGTTATTTCAGTTAACACTGGTTCTCTACCTGTAAGGGTGGGTTAATAAAAGTTTCATTAGGGATGGAAGGTAATTATCACAAGATTATCCTTTCGTAATTATAAAGACACTAGATATTGCAACTTCTCTTCAAAGTGAGCTTTTAAAAAGTTCTCTATGATATCCCAGTGCCCTGCTAAGTGACAAGGAAAAGAAGAAGAAAGAAAAATTCAGGAAAAAAAGACACAAAAAAGCTACAAAAAAGTGAATTTCCTTGTTGTTCAAGGTAGGGGGGCTGTAATATTCATGTGCAGGGCTATAGGCAATGGGAATTATAATGGCGTATTTAACGTTTGTTTCCGATGCCAGTGTCCACGGGTTTCAAGCTGTTTTCGAAATTCCCGTAAATTAGTTTTCAAAATAGCATTTTACTAATCAGACTAATCGGAGTTAACGTTCCTGATCAGCTGTAAATGACAATTTTTTCTCACTAGACAGTTTTTTTGTATATGTTTTTAAATTTTGGTTATTATGGACCGTGGTTTGTTCTTTATTAGATTGCAGCTATCTCTGCATCCATGATATGGACTATCCCCCATTAGAGGAGCTGCCGAAGCTATACCTGTGAGAGCTAAGGCAAAAAGATGCATTCTTCAGATTGCGACACTTAAGGAGTACTTACAGCCGGGAGCACGTAAGGGGTAGGAGTACCCCGCCAGTAGCACGTAAAAGTTTATTCGACGTACTATCGCAATGACCCCATAGCAGAGGATACTAAAAAAAACCTACCCTTAGTGACTTTAAGAAATGGTAAAATACATATTTAAAAAATAAAAGATAATTACCAGGACTAGGGGCTATTTGCCAAATGAAAGCACCGTACAGCATAATCATGGTTGGAGAGATAGCCTCAACCATGGCCCATAGTCACCAAAAGTTTAAAAACGCTTTTTTGAAAAAAAAATGGGAAAAAATTGCCATTGGTAGCCAATTTTCTTACGACATCCTCCCGCCCCAACCGCAGATGACCCGTTTTCCGTTTAGGCCTATATGGTTGGCCGAAAAGGACAATTTTTGGCAATCTGTCATCTTCCATCCGCAGAACGGGCCCTAGCCATCTCAACCTTTCTCTCATTATAGCCCTAGAAAGAGGGATTGAGTCGCACTTTTCAAAAATATGTTGCATTAGCTCGCTCCAAGTTTTGATCCCACGCCGGCTTTATATTTGAGCTAGCCTAATAGAGGTTGGAGGTAACGGGGGTGTAAGTGGAGAAAAATCGTATGATTGACATCATATTTATGAGTACACTAGCTGTTGGTGTGGCGCTTGGCGCCACACCAACACCTAGTTGGCTGTAGCGCCACACCAACAGCTAGTTGGTTGTAAACGTATATATATATATATATATATATATATATATATATATATATATATATATATATATATATATATATATATATATATATATATATATATATATATATATATATATATATATTAGAAATATATATATTAGCCGCAAGCCTGTTTTCACGCTGTTGTCGTGATTCCTCGGCACGCTTTCTTTTCTTACTTTCTCTATTAGCCGCAAGCCTTTTCGCATGAACTCTTTGAGCAGCTTCCTCGGCTGTTTCTTCTGCCATTGTAGGTTCTTCTGTCATTTGGGCGCGAACCTGTTTTCACGCTGTTGTTGTGATTCCTCGGCACGCTTGCTTTTCATACTTTCTCTATTAGCCACAAGTCTGTTTTCACGCTGTTGTTCTGATTCCTCGGCACGCTTTCTTTTCTTACTTTCTCTATTAGCCGCAAGCCTTTTGGCATGAACTCTTTGAGCAGCTTCGGCTGTTTCTTCTGCCATTGTAGGTTCTTCTGTCATTTTAAGATCTATTTTAAAAATTTCTCTTTGAAAGGCGTAGTTCATATTTGATAAAGTTTGCCTAATAGAGGATGGAGGTAGCGAGGGTTTAAGAGGACAATTTTAATTATATTTATGCAGTCGAAAAAAAAAAGAAAAACGGAAACAATGATGAATGAAGGGAACTGAAGCATTATATTTAGTAATAACCTTTCAGTAGATGCAACCAGTACTCTTGGGGATACCTTATTATGCTCTTCTTGCCCTACCTTAGCAAGTTGTGAAAGCTGGGAGAAGAGTGGGATGGTGAAAGATAGATTACTATCAACGCGCATGTGTATGTATGGTAGGAATTGTACTAGAAGTGCCAAATTTGAAATAGGAGGATCTTTGAATGTCCTCCAATTGGAGGAAAGTGATCGCATGACATCATCTTCGACTAATCAGACACCTCTTACCCTGACAAACTTACGAAAGTTAATTCTAGTAAGCTCTTTTCAACGCAGGTAATGCTATTAAAAAGGATAGCGGTATTTTTATGCGTCTAGTAAAAGTGTCGCTGATAGCCAATGGAATTCATTGAATCGAATGAAATCAGGACAGTTTTGAATGCCCGTCATCCATGCAAAGTATGTGCATTGACAAGCGCACTAGTCTAAAATAGTGATACTTGGTGGGTTTTGTAAATGAGACTTGTGGTCTTGTGGGTTTTGTAATTCGTCACCCTGGGCTTGCTAGAGTAAAATTAGCGAAAATTTAAACTGTGATATAATTTCTTCAGATGCGCATTAGTCCAAAACTGTGACACTTGGGCGCAAATGCAACTTGTGGACCACGTCCCTCACCCCAAGTTTCCTAGAATGAATCTCAGCGGGAAGTTTAAACTGTGGCGATATTCCTTACCTTATTTGTTGTTTAACTTTATTAAAAATAAACTATTTTTTCTTGTCCTCTGTCTTGTTCTCAGCTTCATTCCTTCAAAAAAAAAACAAAAAAAAAAAAAAAACAGGACTATTAAACAAAAAAGTAGATATTACAGTTCTTCTGATGAATATTTTGAAGGTATAAAAATTATGATTTGACACGCGCTAAAAAAAAAAAAAAAAAAAAAAAAAAAAAAAAAAAAAAAAAAAAAAAAACTTCAGATAGGCAGACGCTAAACAATAAGTCTTCAAATTGATTCCACCTATGATGAAATCTCGACTTTATACGACACTGTGAAACATGTATTTTCGCAAGTCTGCTATTGAACCAGAATTCAGGGGTCTCTATTAAATTTAAAAACGGGGGGTCTTAAATCTTTTGTTTTCGGAGATTCATACTGTTTTTGAATGCTAAAAGAAATCTTGTCGGTACTCATTAAAATAAGAGTATGTTAGGTTAAAACAAAGTTAGATGAAAATCATAAAGGTAAAATAAGAATATTAAAATTAAGTATGAATTCATACTATTTGACAGCCTTTTATTTGCATGATAGTATAGGCTATAAATAGCAAGGCGTTAGTTCTAGAGGAAAAAAATCGATACAAGGCTAGAGGGGGATTTGAGCAGATGTGGAACATTAGCAGGGTTGTTTGCTTTTGCGCTTGAGTCACATCTGGTTACTCTCTTTGTATAAACGCTAAATTCAGTCTCAGAAATTGTGATGATTGACTGTGAGTGATACATTTTTGCTTTTTTGATAAAATTCTAGTTTATGGGCTTCTTGCAGTCTTAGAAGGTAGTTGAGTCAGGTAAATGAAACTTTCAGGAGTGTATCCGGAGTCTCAATGATCTGCTGGGAGATGATCTTGAAGCACTTAACTCCGCTCTTTGTTAATCTGGAGGGCACTGTAACTTAACTATCTTTGTCATATAAAAGTGAAACCTTACAAAATTGAATTTCTACTCAATTGAGGCGCAAGAAAAGTGATGTTAGAGCCTCACTCCTAAGTTATAAGGTTTTAAACATCTATAAATCTATTTCTTAAAATTTGGAAAAAACTAGATATGGCTTAAAATTCCATTGAAATTACAGGAATTTTATTTTCACAAATTTAAAGCCGATGAAAAAGAGATTAAAAACCCAAATTTAATGCACAATATTTTTTGTCAGAATTCAGATATATGATCTGTCATGTATGCAATTTTCTAAGCCCTGAAAATGAGAAAGGGGTAGACATAGTAGCTTGACGATACTTTCCCAGCGTAGGTTTATACTTTCGGCCATGGATTCATCCCTAAAAGTTTGAGCGAGGGAGTTGTTGTATAGTAATAATTTTCTGTGTTATGCATTATAAAACATTTTTTTCTTCTTTTTTTGTCGTTTGTAGTTTTTTTCCGTTTTGTAGTTTCCGTTGAGAAAGGCTCCCGGATGTGGGGCCGAAACATTCGTAATATTTTAATTTTTTTTAGTTAAAATGTAGTTTTGTCTTATGTTTTATTTTTTGTTCACTTCTTTGTCGAAATTGAAACCCATTCTCTCTTGCTTAATTTTTCGTAAATGGAAAAGCAGTGTGGTCTAAGAAATTATTTAGTAATAGTAGTAGTCAAAGACAAATAGACTCGAACCAAAATCAAAGAATTTTTTTCCAAGGTTAAGACAGGTATGAATTATGTTTTGTACTGTTTTCCAAGCCATAGAGTTAAGGATAGAGATAAGAGCTTGAAAACACCTTCCTTGGAGATAGTCTACTCTCCGAATGTATTACTAAATGTTTCATTCTTGCTAACGCGACTATTTTCATTAAAGAGAGAGGTTTATCCCCTAGTCTTCGATGTTTTCGAAGAGTTTTGTGCAATTAGCGTGAGATACAGATGGTTAGGGGGTGGTGGCTCCTTTTTACTACAGAAATATATATAATGGGGAATAAAGGATTGTGTTTATGGTCTCTGGGGTAGGCCAACCCACAGAAAAAAGACTGTTCATGCACCCCCTCCCCCTAATCTGAGAGATTAAATAAATCTTACCTGAAAAAATTCGGTGTTTGAGACTTCTCAAACCTTTACAATCAAAGGGGGCCGTCCCTTTAGAACCACTAAACTATAAAACATTATAGACATTGTATGTGTTTTTGGCATTATATATTTAGTAGACATTCTGTTCTATTTTAAACATTGTATATTTTTCATAGATGAAATGCGCTCTATTCAGTCAGACCACATTTTTGAACTGACCATATTGACACACTTTAAACCATAGCTGATAATCCCTATCATATTAAATTAAATTCTTTTTTATCAGTAACAATTGTGAAGAAGAAAAACCGAGGATATATCCAGCCAGTGAAATAACGATATTTGTGTTAAGACTTCCGCTTCATATAAGTAGATAATGAGTAAAAAAAAAAATTGAATATTTAAAAAGAATTGAAAATTTTTATTCGTCATCGATTTTTGTGCACTGAAGACGTCTCGATGGAAATATATGCAAATTTGTCCCCCTATATTTGTCCTTCTTTTTTCGTCACCGGCTAGAAATACCCACGTTTTTTCTTCTTCACTTTTTATGGCACTTGGTATTAATCAAGTGACATATAGCAATCACAAATTCTGTCGGTCTGTCGGTCCCGGTTTTGCTACTTTAGGCGCTTCCAGGTAAGCTACGACGATGAAGTTTGGCAGGCTTATCAGGGACCGGACCAGATTAAATTAGAAATAGTCATTTTCCCGATTTGACCATCTGAAGGGGAGTAAGGGGCCGGTTAATTCGGAAAAAATAAAAAAAATACTTATTTTTAACTTACGAACGGTTGATCAGATCTTAATGAAATTTGATGTTTGGAAGGATATCGTGTCTCAGAGCTGTTATTTTAAATCCCGACTGGATCTGGTGACATTGGGGGGCTGGGAGGGGAAACCTAAAATCTTGGAAAACACTTGTGGAGGGATCGGGATTAAACTTGGTAAGAAAAATAAGCAGAAGTCCTAGATACATGATTGACATGACCGGAACGGATCCGCTCTCTTTGTGATAGTTAGGGGGGGGGGTTGATTCTGAAAAATTAGAAAAAATGCGGTATTTTTAAATTACGAACGGGTGATCGGATTTCGATGAAATTTGATATTTAGAAGGATGTCGTTTCTCAGAGCTCTTACTTTTAATCCTTACCGGATCTGGTGACATTGGGGGGGGGGAGTTGGGAGGGGGAAACCTAAAACTTGGAAAACACTTAGAGTGGAGGGATCGGGATGAAACTTACTGAGAAAATTAAGCACAAGCCCTAGATACATTATTGACATAACCGGAACGGATCTGCTCTTTGTGGGGTAGTTGGGGGGGGGGTTAATTCTGAAAAATTAGAAAAAATGAGGTATTTTTAACTTACGAACGAGTGATCGGATCTCAATGAAATGTGATATTTTGAAGGATATTCTGTCTCAGAGCTCTTATTGTCAATCCCGACCGGATCTGGTGACATTGGGGTGTAAGGCTGGGAGGGGGAAACCTAAAACTTGGAAAACACTTAGAGTGGAGGGATCGGGATGAAACTTGGTGGGAAAAATAATCAGAAGTCTTAGATACGTGATTTACATAATTGGAACGGATCCGCTCTATTGGGGGGGGGGGGTTAATTCTGAAAAATTAGAAAAAATGACGGATTTTTAACTTACGAAGGAGTGATTGGATCTTCATGAAACTTCATATTTAGAAATACCTCGTAACTCAGATCTCTTATTTTAAATCTCAACCGGATCCAGCGTAATTGGGGTGGGGCAGTTGGGGGGACCGGAAATCTTAGAAAATACTTAAAGCGGTGAGATTAGGATGAAACTGGATGGGAAGAATAAAAACTTGTTTAAGATACGTGACTGACATAACCGGACCGGATCTGCTCTCTTTGGTGGAGTTGGGGGGGGGGTAATTTTGAAAAGTGAGGTATTTGTAACTTACGAAAGGGTGACCAGATCTTAATGAAATTTGATCTCTAGAAGGATCTTGTGCTTTAAAGCTCTAATTTTAAATTCCGACCAGATCCTGTGACACTGGGGAGAGCTGGAGGGGGAAACTGGAATTCTTGGAAAACGGGAAAATTGGGGTATTTTTATCTTACGAGTAGGTGATAGGATCTTAATGAAATTTGATATTTAGAAGGAATTCATGTCTCAGAACTCTGTTTAAAATCCCGACCAGATCTTTGACATTGGGGGGAGTTGGAGGGGGAAATCTTGGAAAACACTTGGAGTGGAGGAATCGGGATGAATGTTGGTGGATAGAATAAGCAAATGTCCTTGATACGTGATTGACGGAACCGTGCTGGATTCGCTCTCTTTGGGGAGTTGGGGGCAGGGGTTCAGTGATTTGGCGAGTCAGGCGTTTCTGGACGTGCTAGGACGATGAAAATCGGTAGGCGTGTCAGGGACTCGCACAAATTGACTTGATAAAGTCGTTTTCCCCGATTCGACTATCTGGGGGGCTAAAGGGAGAGGAAAAATTAAAAAAATTAGGTATTTATAACATACGAGTGGGTGATTGGATCTTAATGAAATTTGATATTTAGAAGGACATCGTGACCCAGAGCTCTTATTTTAAATCCTGACCGGCATTAAGCCTCTTAGCTCTTCTTGCCTCGTCACAAGTGCCATATGAGCTCTTAGCTCTTGTTTATTTTGTCATTAATTGCCAGTGTGGTCTTAGAAATTGTTTATCCTTTTTTTTATTCCTCTTTTTTTTGTCACCGGCTAGAATTACCTGCGATTTTTCTTCTTCACTTTTTTTTATTTTTTCATCCATTGCCAGTGTGGTCTTAGAGATTATTTATCCTTTTTTATCCTTCTTTGTCACCGGCTAGAAATACCCGCGATTTTTCTTCTTCACTTTTTTTATTTTGTCATTAATTGCCAGTGTAGTCTTAGAAATTGTTTATCCTTTTATTATTCTTCTTTTTTTTTGTCACCGGCTAGAAATACCCGCGATTTTTCTTCTTCACTTTTTTTATTTTGTCATTAATTGCCAGTGTAGTCTTAGAAATTGTTTATCCTTTTTTTATTCTTCTTTTTTTTTGTCACCGGCTAGAAATACCCGCGATTTTTCTTCTTCACTTTTTTTATTTTGTCATTAATTGCCAGTGTGGTCTTAGAAATTGTTTATCCTTTTTTTTATCCTTTTTTTTTGTCACCAGCTAGAAATACCCACATTTTTTCTTCTTCACTTTTTTATATTGTCATTCATTGCCCAGTGTGGTCTTAGAAAATATTTATCCTTTTTATCCCCATTTCCCGTTTGATGAACCGTTTTTACGGAGGCGGTTGAGAATTACGTAGTGCTTCTTTCAAATAGGTCGTGGATTAAGCATGGACTGCAAAATCAAATGCAGCTGTTGCTCCAATTGCTGCAGCTTCTCAAAACCAATTGAACCCCCCAAAACAGTAACCATTCGTAAAGTTTAAGTATGTTTTAAAAATGGATTCAACGGCAAAATATTAAAGCTTTAAAATCATACCATATTTAAAATTTTTTACCGAGTTAAAATCTGAAATCATGTAAATCAGTAGTGATTCACTTGGCTTCTGAATGACTCAACGATTAATCTTATTATTATAATTCAGCCACTATGGGAACGGAGAGGTTCGTCAAGCCAATGTTATAATTAAAAAGGTATAACGTTAATCTCCGTCCCTGCTAGACTGTTTGCAATGATCCTCCTTGGCAAATGCTCCAGCATACTTCAAAGATAGCGAAGAATTGAACAAGCTGAATTTATGCCCGGCCTTTCCACACCCAGGCAGAAATTAATCCTACATCAAGTGACAGAGGACACGGGAGCTTCGATACAAGGCGTTCACAGTAGTGACAGCATGTGGCTCTCTAGCAGATAGCCACTATTCTTTTCTTCCTTTAATGACTTAAGATAACGAAGAAAGTTTAACTGCGATTGGCTCAGGGCAAGATGCAGGTGCATGTTGTATAACAGGGAATGTTTTCTTCAAGTTGCGGGTGTTGATTACCTATTAGGGTCCACTAGTCAGGCGAGGGAGTTTTATCAAGCATTGTTCTTCAAAATGTTTTCTTTTAAGATGTTTCAAGACATTTCAAGACGTTTCCAGACATTTTTCTTCAAGATGTTTGTCAAGACGTTTCAAGACATTCCAAGATGTTTTTAAGACATATTTCTTCAAGATGTTTGTCAAGACGTTTCAAGACATTCCAAGACATTTTTCTTCAAGACATTTCAGGACGTTTTTTCAAGACGTTTCATGATTTCTTTAGTTCTTACATAATAGGGAATGTTTACTTATGTTAAGGATGACTCATTCACACGTGCGTAATGACGGTGCAACGAAATATCCTATGTGTCCGAAATATCCAGTTAAAAATTTTTATATTCTGTTTCACTGTCAATTAAAAGGTTTCATCCCTATTTGGACTGTTATATTTTTTCATGGAAAGGCAGTGTGATCTTTGAAGTTATTCCTCTCTGTTATTACATTTGGCTCATCTTTTGCGTTCTGTTCAGTGCTTCTACTATATCCGAATTTTCGGGGATTATCACAACAATTTTGCAAAAATGGAGTGGCCAACGCGCTTGGGTCTAGAAGCGTCAAAGCTTTAAATCAATCCCTGGGTACACAGTAGATTGGTCGGTAGCTTACATGGAATTCTTAAAAAAGATGCATGGAAGCCAAAAAGTTCACAGTGTTGGTATATCAGACCCCCCACCACCCTCTCCTATAGAAAATTCGTTTGATTTTCTCACCACAAAAATGTTGTTGGTGTTCATGGTTGATTGGAGTCTTGGTTTTGCCTATATACAGTAGCTTAATAGCTTTTGCTAAAATCTTTACGTTTTTCGACCACTTTCCGCATATTGCTGTACGATTTTGTCCATTTTCCATTATTTTTATTTATTCATTTTATATTTCATATTTTTCATTTTAAACCATCACGACTACTACTTTCTTTAACTCTTTATTTTTCAAAATACTAATTATAAAAACATTTTTTGAAACATTAAACCGTAAGGGTGTTAATCAGGAACCAGCTTAACTTTCCATTTGATAGTCGTGACCAGGGTTGCCACCACGATCAGTTCCTAAAGTGCTACATTTGGCCAAATTTGTGTGTTACACAGCGATTTTCAGTGATATAGTCCAAAAATAGACTGGAATTGTGCTAAATAGTATTTTCGTGCTATTTTAGCAACCCTGAGCGCGTGCTAATGCTACACATAATACGATAGTACTAAAATAACACTTTCGTGCTACCTCTGGCAACCCTGTTCGTGATTAGCGGAAAGCTGGCAGATGGATATTAGTGGGGCTTCACACATTGGCTTGGTTTGGAAATTCAATTCAGGCGAGAACTTAATGACCCCCTGTGTAGGTTAGGTCCTGTCCTATCGGTGGCCTAGTGTTCTTTATGTATTTTGTTCTCTCTATCTCCCCCTCCGGCTAGTTTTGCTTTTTAGGTGAGGTAGTAACAATTTTTTGTTTATTATTTGTTTAATGAATAAATCCTTCTCTCTCTCTATAATCCTAAAGTCTCCCTTTATAGGTTAGGTCTTGTCCAAAAACCCAACGTCCCAAAAAGGACCGATGTCTTCTATGCCATCAAATTTGTTTAAGATCCGACAATCTCCTCTTGTAGGTGTGCCTATGTGACAAGAAAACCCCGTATCTTCCCGCTGATTGTTAGTTGAATTGCAGCCAAACTTGGTTGTATTTAAATGGTACTGTGATTAGAATATAATTTTGCTTCAAACAATGATAATTATGGAGTCCGATCTCCCCCATTCCCCAGAGCCTACTGGTTATACATATGGAGCTTGGTCTTTGCTCTTTTTGTTCCGCGCCACCATCCTCCATCCAAAAGGATGAAATTTCTGTCTACTGGTCTAAATCTTAGAACGCTTGGAGCAATATCTGCCACGCTTGGCAAAGTTTCCGTCACGCTCTGCTTTTGCTACCCGGTGTACATAATTTCTGAAAGTTGGTGCCCCTCAAATTCATCTTTTTTTAAAGCTTTTGTTACTAGGTCAGTTGCTGTATTCGCATATTCTATAAACGAGAGATCTCTGTCTCTTTTATCCCGTTTTTCTTTTTTTTCTTTTTTTAAATGATTCGTCTTGAGAATTGGGTGTTTCAACATAATCCATTCCGAGTGATTATAAGGCGATACTGGTGGAATAAAGTAATTGTGGTATGATGTTGAAATTTTGGTTCAGTTATTGCTAGTTACTTTTATCTTGTTTTTGAAAGATTTGATTTCTGCTTCCGCATAATAAACATGAAAAAACATATGTTTATAAAACATCTAAAGAATCAGATTACGGAATGCAAAATATGTAATGAAAGTTGTTGAGTCTTTTATAGCTAATGATTATTTATGTTGCAATCAATCAGTTCGTGAAGGAACTATAGCAAGGAGCGATCCGGCTCAATAGTAAACGAAACTTTAAAAAAATTGGGATTTTGATACTAATAGATACATAAAAAGAATCGAATTTTTATGCTGCTTTCAAATATATAAGTTTCATCACATTTAGTCTTACTTATCAAAAATTACGAGCCTGAGAAAATGTGCCTTATTTTGCAAAATAGGGGAAAACACCCCCTAAAAGTATTTACTGTTTTAAAAAGTAGATTTGAGAGAAAGAGTCAAACTTTAGCGCAAAGAGCGGGGCTTTGAGGAGGGAACAGCTTCTTTCATATACGGAGTAATTTCTGTTCGTTTTAAGTTTTAATGTCGCTCCTTACTTTCAGTTAAAAAAAACTAGTTTTTTTAAATTTAATATTAGTCCAAGATTGGGGCTATTCAGAAGTGAACACGTTAAGCAAACAATTCTTGCTTCACAATAAGCAGAAAAATGTAGTTTAGCATATTTTGCAGGCGTTTCAACTATACTTTACCTCCCCCCTTATATGCAAATTTATTGCCCATTTGTTTTTTCCGTTTCTTGATTTTAACAGCGTTGAATCAATTTACGGGTACATGGGTTGAAACAAGAGTTACCCATGTTAAAGTGCATGGAAAATATATAATTTGGGCTATACATGCAGATGAAAGGGGATCTGCAAGTAAAGTATTATGAAAGTGATCTCAAAATGTGCTGATTAAAATTTATCGCATATCATGAAGTAAGATTGCTTTATACGTTTCCTTCTCAATAGCTCCGATTCTAAGCTAATACCAATGTTTAAAATTAAGTAACTAATTGCAAGTATAACATGAGAGGTGGCCGATACCTCAGTAATCAAACATTTCGTAGTAACGAACTGTAGTAAGGAGAGACCAGGCTGAATAGTAACCGAAACTCTAAAAAACCGAATTATGACACCAATAGTTACGTCAAAAGATTTAATGCTGATTTTAAATATATAAGTTTCATTAAGTTTAGTTCTACCCATCAAAAGTTACGAGCCTGAGAAAATTTCATTATTTTAGAAAATAGGGGAAACCACCCCCTTAAAGTCATAGAATCTTAACAAAAATCACATCATCAGATTCAGCGTATCAGAGAACCCCACTGTTAAAGTTTCAAGGTCCTATCTCTGAAAATGTGGACTTTTGTATTTTGCCAGTTGCCGGATCACGGATGCGTGTTTATTTGTTTGTTTATTTTCTAGGGGTGATCGTATCCATCCAGTGGTCCTAGAATGTTGCGAGAGGGCTCCTTCTAACGGAAATTAAAAGTTCTAGCGCCCTTTTTAAGTGACCGAAAAATCGGAGGGCACCTAGGCCCCCTCTAACGCACATTTTTTCCCAAAGTCACCGGATCAAAATTTTAACTTAATTCAGTTAATTAAGTTAATTCTGTTCAGCTTAGTTGAAAACCTAATAACTGTGTCTTTGAGGACGACTTAAACCCCCATAGTCCCTGGGGGAGGAGCTACAAGTTACAAACTTTGGTCATTGTTTACATATAGTAATGGTCATTATGAAGTGTACAGACGTTTTCAGGGGGGACTTTTTCGCGTTGGGGTGGGAGGGGTTTACGTGGGAGGGTCTTTCAGTGGAGGAATTAATCATGAGGAAGAGAATTTCTATGAAGGGGGCGCAGGATTTTCTAGCATTATTTAAAAAAATGAGGAACTTATAATTTTTTTTCTTCTGGAAGTAATGAGTAGCGTTAATACTTAAAGCGAACATAAGATATTATGTTTATAAGGGGGTTCGGCTTCTTCACAATACCTTGCTGTTTACACTGAAGTATTTTTAGTAATTTGAATTATTTATTCTACGGCCTTTGTGATTCGGGGGTCATTCTTAAAGATTTGGGATAAAATTCAAGCTTTAGTGTAAAGAGGGAAGTATTGAAAAGGGGGCAAACCCCCTCATATACGTAATAAAAATACACAAATACAGAAGTTCGTTACGTAAGTTAATTCGTAAGGTACGTATGTTTATTACTAACAAAAACGTTCGTACAAAAAATAAAAAAATCTAGTAGTATTTTTAAGTAGCCAAAAATTGGAGGGCAACTAGGCCCCTCCCCCACCTTTCTTTTACAAAAATCCTCTGATCAAAACTATGAGAAAGCCATTTAGCAAAAAAAACAAATTAATATGCTATTTCGTTTTAATTATTCATGTGCGGTTAGCCAAAATCAAAACATGTATTAATTCAAAAATGTTCAGAAATTAAATAAAAAACAAGTTTTTTTTAGCTGCAAGTAAGGAGCGACATTAAAACTTAAAACGAACAGAAATTACTCCATGTATGAAAGAAGTTGTCGCTCCGAAACGCCTCGCTCTTTACGCTAAAGTTTTTTTTTTTTTATTGTTTTAAAAACTGCAATTGTGACAGAGTCAAACTTATTAGCATTTTTCAACAACTCAGTATATAATTTTACATAAAAAAAAAAAAAAAAAAATCATTTTAGCTAAGCTATGAAACTCAAAATACTTTTTCTGGATCTCGTTGATGCTATAAGTCTATTTTTGAAAGTTTTCCTTTTATACTAACCTGTTTATCCAAGTTTATCAACGGTCAATACCCTTTGAAGGAGGAAGGGGTAGCGCTAAATTTTTTTCTTCTTCTCTGAGTAAGTGACTCTTTAATCTTCCCCCTTCTTTACAGGCCAGAGAGCCTTTGGGAGAATATTAAAATGTAATATTGTATTTGTATTTCATGAGGAATGGATAAATCTTATCCTATCTTACTCACTGCAGACGCTTGAGACCAATATAGCTATGCTCGCTTCTCCTTCATCCCAATATATTCAAAGACTCCCTCTTTACGCCCTCCCAAGAATATGTAGTTTTCATTAAATCATTCCTTGATGTTATGATTGAATCAAGCTCCTATCAGTTCTTTCGGGAACGACCTGCTTTTCGTTTGACCCTAGATGCTGTACTTGAAGCAATTATGTGCATCCCAGTTGCTAATGGGCGTAACTGCGATATATCAGGAACGGCCAAGGTCAGTACGCTGAAAATATTAGGCAATGGGGTGGGATGTTGAACTAAATCAGAAGCCATTACCTGCATTCTGGTTGTAAAATTGCACGTTGAACATTATAAGGGTGTGCTTCCCGGTTGTAAAAAATGCTCATGTGCTATATCTGAGGATTAGTAAGCTAATGGTATTTAGCTGAAACTTTCAGGGGATATTAAAGTAAATCAAGACACTATGTACATCCAGCTTGTTAAAATGGTGTACGTAACGTCTCAGGAACAGTAAATGGTATTAAGTTAGGATTTTTTGATTATGTTTAGGGGAATTATGAGGTCAATAAAAAAAATGCTTTATTCATCCGGGTTTTCAGAACGGCGTTCCTGCAATATCCCAGGAACGGCTAACTGAAACTTTCAGGGAATTTTGAGGGGAATATCGAAATAAATCAGAAGAAACTAATTAGAACTAATAAATTAGGATCGGATATTTAAATAATAAGCAGTAGGCGTGAAGACTGGATAAATATTCGTTATATTAATTCCCCAAAAATTTGGCAAATAAAACGAACGAAATTAATTTAAAAAAAGAAAATCCGAAAAAGCAGTTTTCAGACAAAAGTTAAGAGTCATATTAAACTTTATACTATCAGATAAACTACTAATAAATAAGCCCTAATAAATGAAGCTTCAAACGAGTAGAAATCATAGGTAGCGCAATAGCGCTGCCTAAATAAAGAGCAATTAGGGCACAATGTATTATTTATTTATTTATTTTTGGTTTTTTGATTTTAGACCAGGGCACTTCGTATCGAAGCAGTTGTCGTAGAAACTTCGAAAAAGGCTCATTCGATTAAAAATTGGAAGGGCTAATGCCCTTTTAATAGTCAAGAGTAATTGGAGGGTAACTAACCCCTCCCACGCCTATCATTTCCTTAAGCAAATCTAATCTAAATTTAAGATAGCCGTTCTGTTCAGCGTGGTTGAAAGGTTTGGAATTATATCTTTGAGGATGAAAACCACACCAGAGCCCTCAGGGCAAGGGTTCTAAGCTATGCCCTGGGGGCATATATGGTTTATAAAGAAAGGGTGATCGTATAAACTTTGGAGGGGGCTCACTGGATTTATAATCAGAAGTTTTAGTGCCCTTTTTGAGATTCAGAGTCATGAGAGGGTGGATACACCCCCTCCCCCCACACGAACCTTGTATTTTCCCAAAATGCAACCGATAGAAATTTTGAGATGGCTATTTGTTGTCATAGAAACTTGGAAAAAGGCTCATTCGATTGAAAATTGAAAGGGCTAGTACCCTTTTCAATAGTCGAAAGTGATTGGAGGGCAACTAACCCCCCTCCCGCGACAACCATTTCCCAAAACAAACCCAACAAAAATTTTGAAATAGCCATTTTGTTCAATGTAATTGATAATTGGAATGTCTGGAAATTATGTCTTTGAGGATGTTAACACCCTAAAGCCCTTTGGGCAAGGGCTCTAAGTTATGCCATGGGGGTATATAAAGTATACATTGAAAGGGTGATCGTATAAACTTCGAAGGGGGCTTATTGGATTAGTTATCAGAAGTTTAGTGCCCATTGTAAGATTTAGAGTAATCGGAGGGAGGATACCCCTCCGCCGCACCTCGTTTTTTTCCCGAAATGCATTTGATAGGAATTTTGAGATGGCCATTTGTTGTTGCAGAAACTTTGAAAAGAGCTCATTCAATTGGAAATTGAAGTGGCTAGTGCCCTTTTTAATAGTCGAAAGTGATTGGAAGTTAACTAATACCCCTCTTATGCCGAACATTTCTCCAAATAGATACAGTCACAATTTTGAGATAGTCATTTTGTTCAACTTAATTGAAAGGTTCTGAAAATTATGTATTTGAGGATGGCAACCCCCCTCCCCCCACAGCCATCAGGGTAAGGTTTGTAAGTTATGCCCTAGGTTCATATAATGTATATTAAAGAAAAGGTGATCGTATAAACTTTGGAGAAGTTTTAGAAGTTCATCAGAATTTCTATTGTTTTTTAAGATTCAAAGCAATCGGAGGGCGGATACTCACTTCCCCCTACACCTCTTATTTTCCTGAAATGCTGAATTCATTTCCTGAATTCACAGTACCTTTGCATTTTCCTGAATTCACACGAAAGAGAAGCCTTACCAGTGTGATGTATGTCGAAAATGCAATGAAAAAATACAAACAAAACAAAACACATTCTCTTGCGTTTCAGCCAAGAACAGGACTAAAAAAGTGACTAAAGTAGAAGCCATAACCAACCCGAAAATTTTGCCCGGTCCAACCCCACCCTCCCCTGTGCCAAAGCAAAGGTAACCCATTCAATACCATTCTTGAAAAAGACAATTGGAAATGCTCAACCACTTTTCCACCTGTACACCTCTATTCAAGTCGTCAAGTCTGCCAAACTTGGGCCACCCCAGCACAGTCATCCAGCCAAAAGTACTTTCTGAGTCGATCATGATGGCTCCTGGTAAAGCTCCCTTGGGTAAAATTTCTGGACACTTTTCCTGGGGAAATAAGTAGAGGAGTGACTGTATTGACACTAGCATGAATCGTGGTCAAGTGACCTCTTTCTGCTGACGTGACCTTCTCTACTTACTTCTGGCCTCGGTATGTAGTATTCATACCAGGCGTGTGGATGTTTTTCAGACCCGATTCGTCAACATTCCAAATGTCTTGTGGTCTGAACATGTGTTTATCTAGATCTTTCGCCAGATTGTTAAAGAAAGCTCCTACACTGAGATGATGGAAGGTAGTTGTCCGTCTTAAGCTTGTTCCTTCTGGCGTTCTTACTGATAGACTTTTGAGACGATCCATAAAACCACGGTACCAATCTTTACCTGCAATTCCTCCACTGTTTCTCCCTACTTTTGCATTTCCTGTTCTCCGGTACTTTTGTAATCTTAATAATGGTTTAAGTGTATGCAAATTTATGTGCTTCAGTCGAGTACTGGGTCGAGTACAGTCGAAATGCATATCAGCTGTCGTTTCCAAGTAAGTTTGTCAAGTTGTCAGTTGTCAAGTTGTCAAGTCGTTACTAGTCGAGTACAGTCGAAATGCATATCAGCTGTCGTTTCCAAGTAAGTTTGTCAAGTTGTCAGTTGTCAAGTTGTCAAGTCGTTACTAGTCGAGTACAGTCGAAATGGATATCAGCTGTCGTTTTCAAGTAAGTTTTCAGTCTTTTTTCTTGTTCTTCTGTAAATGTGTGTTATTTTTTGTAGCAGGGTGTTAAAAATACTCAGATCCAGTGTTTTTAGAGGGATGTTCAGCTTCTCAACTTTTTTCATATAGTCTTGCAGCGTTCCTCTAGTGACAACCATGGCTCTTCCAGAGAATCCGACTGACTTTTTGTCGACTAAGACAGAAAAAACTGCTGTTTTCTTTTCTTCTGGATCCCCAGCCTCTTTTTTTCATTTCTCTTCTGTTTTACGTTTAAGTATTTTATCTTAACTGGAATGAAATTTAACTGGAAAAATTAGAATTTCATTTCACCTACTGGTCTGACAGGATTAAACACCGTCAGAATTAATCTAGTTTATGGTTTTGAAATTGCCTTCAACCTAAAATATGCTGTTTACAAATCATTTCTAAGCATAGCCCACTCTCGGACACCTTGGTACGGCATGCCGAACATACCTTGGTTATTGTGGCCGAACGGGGGAGTTCGCCATCCTGCGAAGTGAAAAAAATGCTAACAGCAAAGATGGTACATCTCGGAAGCTGCCGAAAGACAGGTAAATGACAAGGGAATACAATGTGATTTTGTGACTTTTCCAATATTTGTATTTAGGTGTAGATCTTTAGACAAAAATTGAACAAAAATTCCGGTAAAACGTAATCACCATAAGGCGTGATCCAATCTAATATTTTTGTAAAAGTATTGACCAAGGCAAGACATTTTAAATACACACAGTGCAATCTGTCAGAGCTTTTATAACGTACCAGAAGTCCCGATTGGCTTTTCTATTGAGATTATTTGCTTTGGCTAAACGTGGGTCGGTCTTATTTTGATAATTAATTTTGCCCAACAGTAAACTTGAATTCTTAGAACAACAAGTTTTTATCTAATCGTAATGTGATTTGCGTCAAATCTCTTTTATGGTGTTTAATTTTTCTGGAAAGAGGAAGTAGGATAGTGGTTCGAGCTTCTAGACCTATATTCAAAGTACCTGGTGAAGGATCTATAATCCCCCCCCCACTCCGTCACAGAATCGGCTGCCCCTCTCTGGACAAGATGCTGCCTACGCACATGTACGTACACTAAACACGTTGTTTATCTCACTCAGTTTAAGCTATTTATCTCCGAGTGCAGTTTAAGCTATTAATCTCCGAGTATCTCCAGTTTTACAACAAATCAAGAATACCAGTGTGGCCGCTATAATGCACAAGCACCTCTGTTTTAAATATAACGAATTTTTGCTTGGTTTTCAAATTCGTTTTAGTAACACTGAATCAGCTACGAAATTTAAAATGAATGAGCCGTTAAAATTAGCTAGGATAGAGAAATTTTACCGTAAGTTTGAAAATATTCTTACTATGTATAATATTTTCATTGTTTTTCCAAAGTTTAAAATAAGGTCTGAAATTTTAGCTATTATTTCTTTATGTATTTTATTCATTTATGTTTTAAGTCTTGGAAATCGTTGCTCTGTTGAAGTATTTTTGTAATATCATTCGTATATTTAATGTACTCCTTGTTTTTGAGAGAAATAAATAGATAGATATAGATATCTTAGCTCTCTATTCAGCGTATTTTCAGCATTTGAGATACTTTATTTACCACCGTGGTATAAGAAAATAAAATTTTTGCTCAATTTTAATAATCCTTATATAATGGAAAAACTCCACGAGGAGATGGCCGAGTCTTCCATGTCAAAGATTCCGCTATTTCATACCCTTATCTTATGTTTGTCTTCTATTTTGTTTATTGTTTTTTTTGTTTGTTTATTGTTTTGTTTTATTTTCATCCCGTTTTTCTGTCATTTTGTCTTTTTGCCGAGTTCGATATCTGATTTAAATATTGGGATGGCACAATATCAAAGTGTTGCCAAGGTGGGCTTTCAGTTGTATCTCAACCAAGTCAGTCGGATTTCAGTATATTCAAACCAAGAGTTTGAATATACTGAATAAATTATTCCGTTATTCAAACGGAATAAGAGACCAACTACGCTTCCATGATAACTGCGAGCTAACCTATCATAAATGTTTATTTTTAGGTGATGTGTACCACCCCAGTGCAGTTGTATGACTAAGGCTAATCTCTAATTTAAGACCCCTCCGTCCCTCACAAACATGTAGTAAAATCCGATTTACATATTAGTTTACGACAGAAAATAAACCTGCATTTCATATATTATTACAATAGTAATACAAAATTATAAATACAATTATATAATTCTCATAAAAAATTATATTGGTAAAAATATATATAAAATTACGTATAACTATTATGATCTTGTATAACTTGTAATATTATTTAGGTGAAAATCAACACAGTTGAGCAGCATCTTCCTCTGAAAAAGCGCCACCATCATTTAACAGAAGCAAAGGCTGATTCGCCCAAGTCAAATCAACTTGATGGCTCTGTTGAAGATAGTAGTACTTTAGCACAAAATGATCAACCCGTCGCTAGTGGTACTCTGCAGCCCTCGCCAGAAGATGTGAAAGGTATTTGTTAGCATTAATAATAAGGTCATTAATTTATAACCCGGTGCAAAGAAGGACATCGGAGTCACAAAAATAAAATGAGCAAACACTTCGAACGTACACTATACAAAAATAAGCTCTGTACACTGTAAAAAAAAATCAACACCGTACATCATACAAAACCAAACACCGCGCATTGTACACCGTACAAAAACAAGCACCGTACACCGTACAAACACCACACACCGTACAAAAAGCAAAACCGTACACCTTACAAGAACAAACACTGTATACCGTACAAAAAAAAAAAAAAAAAAAAAAAAAAAAAAAAAAAAAAAAAAAAAAAAAAAAAAAAAAAAAATTACACCAAACGGGTAAAGGCATCATGGGCAAACAAAACTTTTTTGTCCATGCAGTAGTTTGCCATCAAGCTCCGTAAGTTTTAAACTGATGTTTGAGAGTTCATACACGAATTCTAATTTCCAAACCACTTACGTGAAAAACGGTAACGGACATAATATGAAATTAATTATTAAAAATAAATAAATTATTAAATAAATAATCGATAATAATTATATTAGAATGATCGGATTTTTGTTGTTGTAAAGAATAGGGCAAACTCTCGAAAAAAATTGCAGGTATATTTAATCATACGGTAAATTAGATAAATAGAGTAAACAGAGTGAAAATCTTAAGAGTTTTGGATTTTTAATATTCAGCCACAGAGAAAGAGAGAGTTTACTTTCATATATAAAGCGCGCTTGGATTTCATTGGCTATATATTTGTGGCTCAGTTTCATTAGCCAATCACCTTGTTTATCAGTTCTGTAGAGACAATTAACTAGTGATCTATTTATCAAGAAAATTTAAACAATTAAATTCAAACATTTTAAAAATTAAACCTTTAAACAATTAAGGAAACTTTCCTATTTGTATCGATTGAGATTTTTTAAGATTAAATTTTCAAATAAATCTCGTCGAAATAGCTCCAAAATCGCGCTTGGAAAGTGACTTTCAGTATTGGCAAGAATGACCATACACATGGTAAGAAACGCTGGGAAAAATGGATAATTTGAAAAGAAATTAACTCGTTTTTTTCAGAACAAAAACAATTCTAAGTCTGAATGTTTTGCAAAAATCACAGGTACTTTAATCTAAAAAAAGTTTGCTCTAGATCCAAAGAAAAATAATTTATCAAGAATAAAAAGATGGCACGTCAGCTCTTTTGCGTATACAAAAGACAGCTCGCTCCAAAACATTGTCAGTCATACAATCAATTGCCTGAACTGCAAAAAGTTATCTTTACAATCCATTAGATTCATTAACATGCTAGAGATGAACAAAAAAACCTTCTACTTGCAAAAACCACTAACAAACAAAATTCCAGTGAGGGAATTATGACACTATTAGTAAGCTCAAATATAGGCCAAACAAAGAATATGAAATCGAAAGCCTAAAACGACAACAGACTTGACTTTTTTAAAACTAACTGGCTTTAAAACATCCTGTCTGAAAATATAAGCCAATAAAGATAACAAAATTTTTGCTTCTTATGATATTTTTACAAATAGTCTCATTTTTTCTGTGATCCACCCTCATTTGCCTCATTGCAACCTCTTCCAACCTCAGTGAAATATCACCCAACCGCATTGAAACCTCATCCAACCTCATTTCCACTAATACTTTTAGTTTAGCATTTATGTACCATGCAAAATCTTAGTTGATAGGGTGGTCCAAAGAATATGGGTAAGTGAGAACTGGCACTAGGGTCGACAACAAAAAAGAATCTGTCAACGCCATCTTCCTTTTCGGCAACACCTGGCTCAGTTTAATAATCAAGATTAGAACAAACTCAATTTAAAATTTAAATTTAACATTTTAGTTAAAAGGAACTTTTACTGTAGTTTTACTCGTTTTAGGTTTAACATATAACTACTACAATCAACAAATCATTGCTACATCAATCCTCCTGAGGTCAAATAGCTGTGAACGCTCCTTCTCCGTGCTCAGTTTCACTTAACACTTTCCCTCGAAGTTTAAATTTCCTTTAAATTTCAAAATAAATCTTTCTAGGCATTTGGAGATGACCTACTTTCGAATGATCGGCTTATGGCTAAAAAGTGCTATAGTTTGCCATTTTGATTTCTATTAGAAATTTAACCACGTTTTGTTACAGTCAGCCAAATGAGCATCAAAGACTGTTCTTAGACGATTCCTTTGGTAAAGACCTTTTCTAACTTTCTCTGGCTTTCGAGGTGTACACGTTTCAATTTTTTTTTGTCAACGGATAACAGGTCGAGGCATTTGCCCCCGAAGAAACCCCCACCCCCAAATACCCCTTGTTGAAAATACCCCTCCCCTCCCTCGCGGTTTGCTGGTTTTCAATCACTTTTGACTTATAGAACAAAGACTAAAACTCTCAATTTCTGATCGAATGAGCATCCTCCTAAGTTTTTGCGACCACGAGGTCGAGGTGGGGATAATAAAGGGGCAGCCCCCCTTATAGGGATAATTTCTACTCATTTTTGAGTTTAATGTTACTCTTTACTTTCGTAGTAGCAGCATAGACTAGAAATATTCACAGAAATCAAGAGGGATTAAATATCAACTTCAGACTTTTCATATGTTTTGTATCTTTTTTTGTTGCTCCCCCCAAAAGCTAATGAATTCCCCCTTTAGCATTAGAAAACACTTTACATTTACACCCCTTCGCCCAACTCTGTTTTAAAGTCTTGTAAAACTGCGTAAGAAAGCACAATGATTGAGCTTTTTTGCGGCAACTACACTTTTATGGATTACTAGATGTCCTGAAAAACTCTCCGCCTCCTTCCTCATAAATTCTTAGTTGGGCTTACCTCCGCCACTATTTAGTCATATAAGACCTGTATTCATCAACCTTTAAGAGGGAAAGCGATCGGAGGGCTCTTTTCTGGTATTTCAGACTAATTCTTTAAAAAAATTGCTTGTTGCCCTCAAGGCCATATCAGTGGGGGGATGGATCCCCCGAAATGTTTGTTTGACTCATAAAAATATAGCAAAAATGAATATAAATAAATTTTTGACGTGTTTTATAAAGTTTTTTTAAAGATCTCATCCCCCCTCCGAAAAAGATCATTTTGTACCCCCCCTCTCCCACCCGAATAAAATCTTGGATACAGCCCTGGTCGCCCTCTCTCTTCTTAAGAAAGGCTCTCGTACTATAGCTAAGTTGTCTATATCTTTTTTTCAGGCAAACGGAATATAAAAAGACGTGTTCTAGATCCAGACCCTTCCCTTAATAATAAAATGATATCTCCAAAGAAGCGTCATCTACTGCAACCCCAACCTGAATCCTCCCAAACCTCTTGCGACCTTGTAGAAAACCACATACAAGTTTTGGAAGAAGCTCCTTTAGCCCCAATGCACGCACTACCTGATGTGATACCAATTTTAAATCCTGTGCCAAAGATCATGCTTAAAATTACAAATGTAGATGGTGCTCCCCAAGTTACCTCTTTATCGATGAAGAAGACGAAAAGAAAGAAAATCAACAGAACTGGATTCCCAAATAAAAAAAAGAAAAAGAGAATTGAGCCTACTGTGACCGAATCCGAAAGTGATATGCTTAAGACAAGCTCATCAGTGACAGATGATATGAGTGATGCTAAAATGAGTTCGAAAGAGGTGACTTCAGTGGTTGTGAATAGTGATAGAAGTGCTCGAACCAGTAGAAAAATGGCGAAAGTGAAAGCTGTAAAAATATCACAGTTAAGAAGAAGGAGGATTGTACAACTTCGACGTCCTTTGAGGAATAGGGCCAGTTCAGAGCACGAGTCTCTGACTGAGGAGCTGCTTCCTGTTCAGCGCTCGCTACGAAGTAGGATTATTTCCCCAGCTCCTGGTGCAGCATCGATCCTATCCGATGTTGACGAGTAAGCCTTTTTTCTCCCTCTTTTATTCCTTTTTTTCATTAGTATTATTATTCTCTTAAGCATTTCATGTCTTTTAGCTGATTTTATTCTATCTTTTTGCTGATTGGCTTCTTATAAACAATTTTATAACTTACCTTTCCTTTTTTTTCCATATTGTTATTTTTTGAATTATATTATCTATATCTATAAATGCATCAAAGATGTAAAACCATCTAAACTCACCCCCTCAAGATTTTCTCTTTCCCCTCAGATTTTGTAACATTCCTTTGGTACTTGTATGATAAACACCCTACCTAATATTTTTCTATATGTTTCTCTGACGCTCAGTCCTATTGAATATACCAAAGTAAGATGCTTTAGAAATAAATTTGGGCTATATATTTGTACATTAGAGGGGGTGGGGGTAAAGTATTGCGGGTCTGCATGCCTAATGTGTTAGGTACAATTATCTTCTAGATTCTTTTATGAGAATTGTTTTCTAACTTCACACTGTCAAAATACTTTACCCCTTCCCCCCTAGTGTGCAAATATATAGCCCAAATTATATATTTCCATTTATTTTGTCACTTCTCTTTGTTTTGTCTCACGCTAAGCTAAAAGAAACTAATGAAAAAAAAATTCTGTAATTCGTCAACATGTTCTACTTAGATGAAGAATATTAGGTAAGGCGTATATCTTACAAGTACCCCCTTTTTAGTAATATTTTTTCTTTTGAGAGATTGACAAAAATAAAAATATACTTCCCCTCACTTTAGAAAAATTATTCCCCCTCAATTTTGTGAGTTGCCGCAACTTACGCATACCCAGGGCTGCATACCCAGTGTTACCACCTGTGTAGCACAAAAGTGTTATTTTAGCTCTCTTTCATTATGTGTAGTAGTGTAGCATGCGCTACATTGAATGTAACACTTCTTCTCTTTATATGACCAAATTGAAAATAGATACATATAAAAGGCATTTACATGACGTGTCTTACATCGAAATGTATGTCAAAATATTTGTTATGTGTGACCATAAGGCCTGTGCGCGTACATTTCCCATTCAGCGCTCTTATCAGTTACATTTTTTTATGGATTTTTTTTATTCCTCTACATTAAACAAGGATCAAATTTGACCTAAAAACTAATCTAAACGGACCTTGTGCGTGTCACGGAATTTTTTGACTGTAGCACCGAAAATCGCCACGTAGCACGCAAATTTGGGCAATTGTACCACTTAAGAAACTGACAGTGATTGCAACCCTGTCGGCAGAGCGTGCTATCTTTAGGGTTCATAATCACAGGTATGTGGGCCAGAGTGTCCGAGCTTCTAACTTGACATTTTTGTTTCTACAAATATTTACTAAATAATTTTGGAGAGTAAAATTAAAATTAAATTAAGCTTTTCAAACTAAAATTGAAGAAAAATAGTTGCGCATCAAAATTAAACTAAATGTCCGTGTGGATGGATAAAGAATTGAATTAAAAGGGAGAATTTTTCTCTTTGTAAATCGAGCATTTCCAAAGTTTGTTTCGCTAAGTCTAACCTGGCTCGTCTCACAGCCGGGTGATTGAGTTGAAAATTTCAGTAAAAGTCATGGGGGGACTGAATTTCTTGTTCTTCATTTACACCTCTCTGTTAGCTGGTGCATATCCATTGGAGATACACAATCTGAAGATTTTTGTGATCTTTCTTCTTCTCTTACCCCCCATTCCGAATTCACTCTCCCCTTTTAAAAACATTTTTTTCAGCTCTTTTCTGTTCATCCTTTTGACATTTTGTTCCGTTTTTGATACATGTTTTGTCGCTTTTTGGCCAAAATAGTCACTTATATTTTAAGAAATTGATTTCCCTTTACATGTGAATTTGTTTTGCTTTGTATTAGACTAATGCTTAGTATAGGTCTTAATGGCTGAGCGATCTTAATTGCATATTTTAATATAGAGATTTGGAAAATTAAATTGTAGTACCTTAACTGAGAAATAAGATTACTCATTCCTTAATTATATCTAGTTTAAGACTATTTTTAATCTTAAATATTAATTTTTATATTTACCTGAATTATTTTTCTAATTTCTTTTTATCAGCTGATCTTTTATTTTCAATTCATATAGTCTTTGATGTGGGGGGATGTTTAGCCCCTTTTTTTGCGCTTCTGGGGGATTCTAAACATACCCCATCCCCCTGCTGTGCTCCCATAACTAGGAATCTTAATTCTGGAATCCAAGATATTATTTTTTCGTTATCATTTGAAATGGCCAATATACATAACTGTCACATGGAAATACACTTTTCTCCCTTTCAACCCCTCTCTCCTCCATAAGGGTCAAATCTCTTTGTCTCTATGGTGGACAATATACTGTAAAAAAAAAAAAAAAAAACAGTAATGCACGAAAATCTATGAGAAAGACCTTTGCTGAAAACATAAAGTGTGACATGGATTTTTTTTTTGTTCCTGTTTAATTACCTAGGTATTGGTATAGCCCCTACTGTTTGGCTCTATAATTTTTCTTTCTTTTTTCATTTAAGTCTAAAACAATCCGTAGTTGTTCACAAAATCTTTTGGAAAAATCAGTACTGGATAATTTAAGTAAACTTTACGGTTTCCCTAGTATAGTTTTAAGGCGTTAGTTTTAAGGCATATCCAGGGGGTTAGGTTTGACCCCCCCCCCAAAAAAAAAATGTTTGTCTGACTCGTAAAAACATAACAAAAATGAACTATAAACACATTTTTTATATATTTCTTAAGTTCTTGTACCTCCTCCCGCCAAAAAGACTCTTGTAACCCCCTCCCCCCAAAAAACTGGATATGACCTTGTATAGTTTCGTCAATATTGTTCTAGATTTTAGGTTTAAAGTAATTTCGCTGGAAGAAGGGGGGCTGGGGAATCACAGAAAGTTTGAAACACGGATCAAGGGATAGCTAAGAAAAAGATTATGTAAGGAACCAAAGGATTGTTGTTTAAATCACATCTCTTGGGTATATATATAACTATATATACTGCTATTTACTATAGCTTATTGTATCGTTCCCTCTACAGTAATACAATATTAAAATTATATTAATAATAGAGTTTATAAAAAATTTTAAATTCTGGAATCACCAGCAGAAGATTAATCCTCAAACAAATTCTTCAGTGTATTCTCATGGGATCGGTGTTCACAGTCCAAGTCTGATATTTTTTTTCCTAATCTATATTGTTAATTTTTAATAGCTTAGGAATCGTTTTTTTTAGCCGCTACTATGTGGCTTCGTGGTTGAAACGACTTTTGAACGAAATGAGAAAACCATAAAGCTTGCTAAAGAACCATTTATATAATACTTAAGTACTAGGCCGTTTAAAGTTAAGAAAGGAGTAAAGCAGGTTAAGTTAAATACTTAAGTACTAGGCCGTTTAAAGTTAAGAAAGGAGTAAAGCAGGGAAGTGTCTCATCACCTCGATTTGTTTTAGAAAAAGAATTTAGAAAATATATATAAAAAAAATGAGCTCCAACAGTGAGTCTAGGCAATATTAATTTTTGTTATTTGGAGATAACACTACTCTAGTAATCGGTATTTTATTTTTATTTTGTTTTGCAAAAAAAAAAATGTATACACTAATAAGATTTCTTATTTATTGATCTTTTATTTTTATCTATTGATTTTTTATTTATTTTTTGGCAAAAACAAAATAAAACTTTGCTTATTGATATTTTCTGAGTGATATTTTGAAATAACTAAATAATTTCTAAATAGAAATAAATAAAATAAAATAACTAATTCTAAATGATATTAATTCACTAACTAATATTAAGTCTATAATAAAATTAAGTCTAGTCTAAATAAATTCACTAAATGATTTCTAAATAACACACTAAATGATTTCCCCCTCTTTAGTATATCTGATGGCTGTCTTCCTCCATGTGATTATCCTTTGGAACTAGCCAGTGACCTTGATTGTGCTACTTCTCCAGAAGAAGAGGATTCCGGGAAAAAATCCCCACAAAAGAAAATCCAAGCCCAGAAAAAGAAATACATACCTGCTGGACTCTTTTCAAATTACTACAAAGAAAAAGAGTGAGTAACGCTTAAATTTTATTAAAAATAGACAGGACCTGCGCAGAAAGAAGATTGGTCTACATTCCTCCTCGAGATTCGTCCCCCTGCCCTCTTGATCTTAATCCAGAGAAAGGTTGTCCTTCCTCCAGGTAATCCCTAGGAAAGACTGAAATACAGACGACTAAAAACGGACAATAATAATTTTTTGGCCTCATCCCCTTAATGATAAGGCTTGTTTGCATCTATGGTGGAGTGGAGGAGGTGTTTTTGCAAGTGTGTTGGCTTTGGTGGCTAAGTACTGGTGCTGCGGTGGAGTCACAACTGCCATCTGATTTTTTTATATTATTATTTACAGTCTTTCATGACTATGCAAAAAGATGCTAAAGCTGGGATAGAATGTATCAGTCATATCGAAAATATTTTCGTTTAATTCTGATTCAGGAAGGGAAACTATCATTTTGGTTCATCTTAATAGTAAAGGTTTGCTGCGGAAGCAGATTTGTGAAGGTTTCGAAAAAAGCTTGAAACCCCTCGAAATTGGCAAAGGATTGAAATAAAAACTGACTCTCATTGGAGTCAGCATGGTAGATAATTTTTTTATCGGAAGGTTTCAATCTTCCATTTGAAAACCCCAAAAATATCACTTCCTTCTTTCCGCCACTAGTGGGACATTGGAATATAAATAAGATGCTGTGTACATGCCTGCATATAATGAAGGTAGGGGGAATCCCCCTTCCTTAGATTATATAAAGACCAAAAGATCTTATCCGGGAAATTTGTGAAGTAGAGGCATATAAATACCTCTTTCATGTTTACCCCTCACCCTTTGGGTTGCACTGTGCAGACCTGTGTTGGCAAGGAAAGGACGGTTTTACACCATTAGTTGAGTAGTAATCTTGAACTAATTTTGTTTAATAGGCATTTGCTATTTATATCTTATCTGCACAATTGTGTCTGCAGTATCTGCACAAATGCCTTATGTGATTCGGAAGTCACCTGACAATGTTTTGTTTTTGCACATTCCGAAACGACAATTTGGGAATGGAAATTTCAATTTTTGGAAAAAAAAAATTCAATTTTCGGAATAAAAATTTCAGTTATAGAATCAGTTAAGGAATTTTTCGGTTTTATTACAATAAAACGTTCTTGTGCGCTTTTTTCAAAATTCCGATCAGTGTTGATGAGAGGGGGTATCTAAAAAGGGCAGGGGTGATGGAACTGCCTACCCTTCGGTCATTTTCCAATATTCCCCATAAAATACTCTGAAAATTTCGACTTAATACACTCAGTCATTCCTAACATATTGCTGATACGCCCTTTTAACAAACAGCATGGACACAGTGCCCTTTTTCCCAATAACAAACCTTAAATATCAATAATAGGTAACTGGCATAACTTACAGCTCTTCCCTACGGGTTGTCGGTGCTTATGCCATCCCTGGAGACTTATCGAATCGTTAGACTGTTGGATCGTATCTCATTATATAATCTAAATTTGTAAACCCTCTAAAACTTTGCATACAC
Organism: Artemia franciscana; assembly: GCF_032884065.1. Taxonomy (NCBI): domain Eukaryota; kingdom Metazoa; phylum Arthropoda; class Branchiopoda; order Anostraca; family Artemiidae; genus Artemia; species Artemia franciscana. The sequence goes on from NC_088876.1 coordinate 3,035,355, forward strand.
CGACATGATTTTCATTTGAGGGGTGGTATTTTCTCGTAGTTTTTTTTAAAAGTATCCAGAAATTTTTTATGTTTTTCTGGGGAGTGGAACTTTAATTTGGTGACTCCACCCCGGATACGGCCAACAACTACGAAGTATAGCGGAAAAAATATATCATAATTGAGCCTTGTCTCAAATATGTACTTACTTAGGATTTGATTAGAAAGGGAGGGGGTTTGAAAAAAGAGAAATTCTATATAAATTAAGGAAGGCTCGGGGAGGAGCCAACAAGCATCTCATAAATCTCTAGGGCTCCCACATAATGTATCTGTTTTTGTAGCTTCATTTTTTCTAATTTCTCCGAATTGCCCTCACCCCCCACTCTCCCAACTCCACCAAAGAGAGCGGATCTGGTCTGGTTATGTCAGTCACGTATCTTGGACTTGTGCTTATTCTTCCCACCAAGTTTCATCCTGATCCTGATCAAAATTTTTAGATTTCAAAATTTTGTTCATGATAGTTGAACCCTTGTCATCAGTTTGGTTTCTTTCAAATTTTAAACGTTTCTCTATTTTCATATAGCATTGAAAACCTCTTTAATTTTTTAAAATAATTTTAAAAAATTATTTATAAAATTGTTATGAAAATCATTTCAATTCCAAAACAAGTAGGAATGAAATTTAATAATCAAGCTTAAATGCTTACTAAAGGCACTAGACATGGCAAAAAAAAAAATTCCTAAAACAGACCTATCTATGTTGTTCCAATGCTCTGCTAAGGCTGAAGAGAAAAAAGGCTGAAGGAAAGGAAAGGAAAGGAAAGGAAAGGAAAGGAAAGGCTGAAGGAAAACCGAAGATAAAGAAGACATGTCAGTGCTAATCCTACAAAAATTTGATTTGCATTGTTGTTAAATGTGAGGGGGGGATGAGTCTAAGAGTGTAGTTTGCTCTGGGTTAGGGGGGCAACTGCCCCTCCCAGACCTGAGTTTGTCCCCCCAAAAACTCAAGTGTAGTCTCTTCAAAAATCCTGTCAATAAGCCTATATAAATCAAGCATCAACAGAAACGAATTAGTATCAGTTTTCTTTAAATTATATTTATCTTTATAATACTACAAAGTACCTTTATAGTACTATATAGTACCTTTATGGTACCAAATGGCTCATTTTTTAGTTTTTACAATCATTCTCACATGACTTGGGAAAATTGGCTCCAACTCCCCCCCCCCCTTTCCAGGATTTTTAACAAAATTACGCCACTGGTTGAGTCTGTAGCATTCCCGTGTGAGGTTCTTGATATTGGCGATTCCAATGGTGGAATTTTCATTTTGATCCGCGACAATTTTTGAGGGTTTTCAGGGCATCTTTTAACATTCCCATATTTTTTTTTTTGCAATAAACTTTTACCATTAAAAGTAACCGAAAAATAGCTACCACTCCTAGTTACCATTTTTTCAATATTTCTTTTTAAAATGTTAATTATTATGAAAAAATGTAATGCTCTCCATACTTTTGTTATAAAATATCTCAATAACTATCTATATTCCATCATTCAAGAAGGCTTGTTTAGTCAATTTTAAATAAACCAATGTGTAGCCCGTGAATGTTAATCGGAATTCTATTCCAAATTTCTGGAGCTAAATAACGGATGGTGAAAGGGGCACATGTGGTATTTCAATACAACTACGAAATTGTAGGTATTCCTAGTATCATATGAGAAAGGCATTATTTTACGAGGGAACTTGCTAAAAGCTGAAGGACTATGTTTTCTTGAGGAATTATCCAAGGATTTTTATGGTAGTCGTTTAGCAGGACTGTATACCAAACAATTACCTATGAAAAAAAAAGGAATTATCTTTTCAATTGAATTTTTGCGGTTGAAGGATTATAGGCGGCTAAAATCTGAGCCTTTTAGAAATCCAAATTGGGCCAAAGAAGAAGCAAGACATCCTCGATAAAAAAAAAATCCGAAAAAATTCGGGGGAGGGGTTTACAAAGAGAAACTTTAAAAAAAGCCTCCAAAATTATGAATTTCGGATTAAAAGAAACTTTTTGTATTCACAAAAACTTTTTCGAAGAGATTTTTTTTTGGGGGGAGGGGGGAGGTTGCAATGAGAAACTTCAAAAAACGCATCTAAAGTTTAAATTTTGGATAAGAAAAATACACTGTTGGGATTAAAAAAAAAAAAGAACTTTTTTGCATGCTGACCAATGGTCTGCGTTGCGCAGGTATCAGTCTCCTGGTCCAATGCATTCGGCAGGAAGTGCAATGCGTGGTTGCGGACCAATCATCCCACGCTTCCCGTGTTTTTCCCCCAGACTTCTCCAGGTACTCATTTAGAGCTGGGTTACCTCTGGCTGAGCTTACAGGGTCACGCCATTGACCCCCGTTACAAACCAAATAACCAGTGACCCTAGGACTCGAACCCCTGGCCTCAGGGCTTCAAGTCAGTAGCGCTAACCACTCGGCTCGGACGACTCATCCTCGATTGGACTGGGAAATATTTGGAAGAAGCAGAAAAATTGCGGGAGGGAGCCTACTACGAAGATTTAGTAGATTAGGAGGGAGAATGAGCCGGTGTGGGTGTTTTGAAGTTCGAGTAGCTTAATTTAGAAGCTATTTGGAAATGTACAAAATGTTTTGAAAGTGTTCAGAAATGTATGCAAAATGTATGAAGCTTGGAATAGATAGGGATGGAGGAGGTGCCATTGGAGCTTTGCTACCTGTAGGTTGGCTGTTAGAAGTAGTAGTAGTTGTTGTTTTGAAGTCTGCACCTATTTATGAAGTGGTAAATCAGAAAAGCGATGACATAGCAGTAGTTGATGTATTCTGTTTAGGGTTCTACCCGCCTTTGCAAAATGTATGAAGCTTTGAGTAGATGTGGGTGGAGGAGGTTGCCTTTTGAGCTTTGCTGCCTGTTGGTTGGCTGTTAGAAGTAGTAGTAGTTGTTGTTTTGAAGTCTGCACCTATTTATGAAGTGGTAAATCAGAAAAGCGATGACATAGCAGTAGTTGATGTATTTTGTTTAGGGTTCTACCCGCCTTTGCAAAATGTATGAGGCTTTGAGTAGATGTGGGTGGAGGAGGTTGCCTTTTGAGCTTTCTGCCTGTTGGTTGGCTGTTAGAAGTAGTAGTAGTTGTTGTTTTGAAGTCTGCACCTATTTATGAAGTGGTAAATCAGAAAAGCGATGACATAGCAGTAGTTGATGTATTCTGTTTAGGGTTCTACCCGCCTTTGCAAAATGTATGAAGCTTTGAGTGGATGTGGGTGGAGGAGGTTGCCTTTTGAGCTTTCTGCCTGTTGGTTGGCTGTTAGAAGTAGTAGTAGTTGTTGTTTTGAAGTCTGCACCTATTTATGAAGTGGTAAATCAGAAAAGCGATGACAGTATAGCAGTAGTTGATGTATTCTGTTTAGGGTTCTACCCGCCTTTCCTAATCAAATCTTTGTTTTCACAAAGCTGCTAGAATAGTAATAATAAAAGAGTAATGAAAGACTGTTGTGAAACTGTTCTTGCGCAGTTAGTAAAGGACGAACCACGGCCTACATAAAATTAAGTTACTAACTAAAAATAGAAAAACGAGCTATAAAAAAAGACTGACTGCGATAAAAGACTGTCTGCTGCAGCAATTAATTAATATAAATTTAATCAAATTATATTTGTATACACTCCGGTATCTAGAGGGAGGAAGGGGTTTAGTCTTTGCGCAAGAGATGAACTCCTGTCTTTGTCAGGGAGGTACACATATAAAAAGTGCGATGTAATATAAGTTGATTTGTTAGGAGCTGTGATCTCAGGGTACTGGTATTTCGTTTATATTCCTTAGTTATTCCTTAGATAGTCTCTTCTTGAAGAGAATTTCTCTCCATTATTTCAGTTTTTCGGAAGGAGGGGGCTTGTAGAATCCAAGTGAAGCAAAATAAAGAAAATTGTTGCACTTGATTTCTCAAGGGCTTAAGATCTAGTTTCTAGTTTGAGCTTTTTCCATATCGGAATAACACCCAATGCACTTATTCCCTCAAGGACAGTCATTGCTTGGGGGAATCCTCTACCCTCAAGAATTATCTGTTGACTCCCCTTTGTAGAAAAATTAACAGTATTTTTTAATGCATAAAAATTGACATTATACTGCAATAAAACGAAAAAAGGACAAAGAGAGGGAAAAAGCCTTCAATTGTTTGTGTGATTAAATCATAAATATGAACTGATTCTAAAGGGAACGGATGAAAGTAACCCCCCTAAACAGAAGATTAAATCTATTAAAATAAGATAAAATAAATAAGTAAAATAAAAACAATTGGGTTAACTAAAACAAGTTTAAAACCGGATACTTAATGATCATCTTTAGCAGATGACCATCAAATACAGAACAACATCACATGAAATTGGTTTTTCTTTTTTTAAGATCTAGAAGGCGATTGTCCGAGTCTCCCTCTAAACTCCCTCTATGCAGTGACGCAAATGACCGTTCAAGCGGTTTGCTTCCTCTTCCATTACATTCCACTAGATGGCTCTGCTCAAGAAAATTGGATTATCACTTATCATATGAATGTTGGTCCATGAAACGGGAAGGAACTCTACCCAAGAAACCTGTATCGTCATGGTCTTATAAGAAGATAAGGAATAGTATGTTTTTTCCTTTTCTTTGGTTCATTATGCCTTATCATCATCTTTTCATTTATTTACGATAGTTTCTTATTATCTTTGGAGACATTGAGGAAAACGTTCCCTCTGATCCCATTTTTGGTGTATACTTAAATAAATTCTTATTTACGCCACTGCCTTTCCTTTTACAGGATTAAGTAAATGAAAATATAGACAAATGAATCTAATGTTTTAAAACTAGGCTGTGGACAAAAAAAAAAAAAAAAAAAAAAAAAAAAAAAAAAAAACTAACAAAGTTTCCGAGAAAAAATAGAAATGAAAAAAATATCCATGGGGGTATTACATAAATATGTTTCTTAAATAAATATATTCAAGTAGGCACTTCAGTTGCTATAGGGTGGGGAGTACACCCTCCCCCAGATTGTTGTCTGCTCCACTGACCATCATTTCTATCTCTGCTCACCCTGATATTCGAGAGTCGTCTTATTTAACTCAAACACACTCAAGAAGTGAATGTAGGTTAATTATAATGACATACCGAGTGGTTAAATCGAGCGGCCTTCTTGATTGTTGTTCGTCTAACACATAAGTACCCAAAATTATAAAAAAAAATAAAAAAATGCAACTCTGAAGACCTGACATGGTTGCAAAATTAAGTAAGCAGGAAGTCATTTGCTGCACAAAGCAAGCAGCAAGCGAAAGCCATATATGTTTTTTTTAAAGTTACTTTAAAGATAGTTACAAAGGATAGTTACAAGGATAGTTACTTTAAAGAGTGGCTATGATTTATTTAATCGACTTTAGCAGCATCTGTTATCATGTATCTCTTGGCATTCTGCTCATCTGATCATATCTTTCTGTTTTCTTTCTTGATTAGTCATTTCATTTTAGCTTAGTTTTGGATTTCATTTCTTCTCTGTTTTTTTTTTGGCTTTATATATTCGATTTCGACAAATAGTAGAGAAGACCACAGAGTTCCGACAGAAAGCATTTATTGCCTTCGTTGACTTCCGTGCTGCATTTGACTCAGTTGATCGAAAAGCTCCTTGGCGGATCCTAGAGTTGACTGGCCTACCCGAGAAATATTGCAGACTTCTTAAGGCGCTGCACCACGGGACGGAGAGCTGTGTACAAGTAAATGGTCGGCGCAGCCCGTTCTTTCAAATCACGACAGGGGTGCGCCAAGGATGTGCAGTGGCCCCAGAGCTCTTCAATGTCATCATAGATTACGTTATGACAAAAACCACTTCACGTCTCAGCTTTGGGCTCAAATTCGGAGATCATACCATCACAGATGTCGATTTTGCCAATGACTTGGCCATTCTGGCGGACTCCATGGAGCAGCTGCTGGAAGCGCTCCGAATTCTGCGAGAAGAGGCTGCCAAAGTAGGACTGCATATAAACTGGAACAAAACTAACCCGTCTTCTCCTGCTGTTAACTCTCCAGTTAGCCTGGACAGCACCACTAGCATCGAGGTTATCAAAGACTTCACCTACCTGGGCTCCGTAATTTCTTCAAATGGCTCACTTCTCCCCGAGCTGCAGGCAAGATTATCTAAAGCATCTTCTGTCATGGGTAGACTGAACCGTCACCTCTGGCGATCAGTCGCACAACGAAACTGCGGATCTTCAATGCTCTAGTCGGTTCTGTGATGCTTTACGGAGCTGAGACATGGCAAGCATCAGCTGCAACCCTCAAGAAAATAGACGTATTTCATGCAAAGAGCCTGAGGAGGATTGAGGGCCTACGATGGTCTGACTTCGTCAGCAATGAAAAGCTCCTGCAGCTCATAAAGCAGTCTTGGTTTTCGTCTCAAGCAGCCGAGCGAACCTTACGTTGGTTCGGGCATCTGCTTCGAATGCCACCACATCTACCCGCAAAGATGATCTATGACTTCGACCCTATCAAAGTTGGTTGGAAGCAACCTCGAGGCCGACCGAAGAAACGTTGGTCCGATAGCCTGTCCGAGTTCTTGGCGATGGCAAACATCAGACAGGACGAAGAGCAAATACTCGCCATGGACCGAAGTGGGTGGAGGAGGCAGACGTCACTCTCTACGCCGTGCAGTGCCCGGCAGGAGACTTAAGTCAAGTAAGTAAGTCAAGCTTTATATATTTGACACACCTTTTGCTGTTATGTAACTCACCTCTTTTTTTCGATTTCTTGTATGTGGTGACCTTTGAACTTAGTAATTTTTCAGTTGTTCTCAATTTTTTTTTCCTGTTGTGACGAAATCGAATTTCTGTTCTTGTTATATATAATTTATAAGAAAAGGGCAAAATCTAAGGAACTTTTTAAGATAAAACATAAATCTGAGGATTTATAATACGATGTCAAACCACTCACTGATAAAGATATCTACATACATCTCTAGAAACCTCTTTCACGTGGGGGTTGTGTGCTTTTGGGAGTTTTTAAGAAAGGGACAAAATACAAATTATTGGCTCAGATAAAAAGTATTGCTTTAGGTCTATACTTAGATGTCGAACCACCTCTGTTTTTAAGAGAAGGACCAGATACAAAAGACATTTTTTAAGGTGAAACGTAAGCCTGTATATTTATGCTACGATGTCAAACTACTCATTGAAAAAAAAGATCCACAAGTGTTTTTATTATATTTTATTAGGTTTTTATTATATTTTATTATATATAAGCCCCCCCCTCTTCCCTGCTGTATTTGTGAAAAAGGGCAAAAAAATAGTTTTTAAAGGTGAAACATAATTTTGTAGATGTATACTATGATGTGAAGCCACCGGTTGATAAAGAGATCCACATATGTCTGTGTAAGCCTCCCACTTCCTCGGGTGGCATTGGCTGCGTTGAGAGTTGCCTCAACAGAGTCTGCTACACAGAATGTCTTCCCTCCCATTGTCCAGTTGGGCTGCTGTGCAGCAACCAAAGGATACAGAAGCATCAGTGGGTACTTGGACTCCAGAGGTTTATGACAAAAGAAAAGGTAAGAGGCTTATACAAGAAGCCCATTCGCTATGATTATTTTAGTAATATCAAGACTTAGCTATTGCTAATTTTAGCCAATCAGCTTGTTTGTTCAATTTTATCTTTGGCTTATTCTATGAAAAAATTTTGTTTGGTTTGAATTAGCGCTAGCTAAATGTGCTATTAAAATTTTTGAATTTTTCGTCTATTGAGATGTTTATTGTCAATTGTGAAGAATAGAAAGTAGCATATAAAAGTCTTAGACCCATGAAATCGTAAATACCCATGAAATCGTAAGGCTCTTGAATCTTTAGATTGAAGAACATTTGTTAATATAATATTTAACCAATAGAATGGAAGTGTGGGTTGCAAGTGTGCAACCTGTAAGTGTCACTACTCATCCCGGGCAAAATATGTTTTGTGTTAATTGGAACGATATAATCCTTGATTGAGAGCTTCAATCAAGGATTTAAATGTACCCTTGAATGATAACGGGAGGAATCATGCATTTGAATGAGGGTGTATCCCAAGCCACGAGGGCGTATCCGGAATCCCATGAGGTCCTATTCTTATCCTGATTGTCATGAGGGTGTTTTCTAACTCCTATGGAGGCGTGTCCTGAATGCCATGAGGGTGTATTTTTACTGCCTTTAGGGCGTATTTTAACTGCCTTGAGACTTTTTCCTGAATGCCATGAATCTGCCATGAAGGGGTATCCGGACGTGACTGTTTTATATCAAAGGTTAACACTGATACATTCAGGCTTGCCGACTCGAACTTCTTATTCTTTTGTTTCTGCCTATTCTTTTATTATTGTTTTCTTTTTGCATGTAATCATTTTTTCTGCTTATCTTTTGTGTCTGCGTTGGTAATTAAAACCAAGTACTCTATCAAAACAGGTGGATTTATAGTCGAATATTTTAGTGAAGTTGGGCCAGCAAGAAATAGTTCCGTGACCAAATGACTGGAATTCATGTCAATGATTTTCTCCATTTCTGTCTTGATAATAATAATTATTAATTATAATTAATAATTGTAAATATAGAATTAAATGAAATCAATAATTACAATGAAATTAAATTTGAACGTCAGAATAATGTGAAACGAAAACCATGTAGTCTGTAAATGCATCTCATGAAATGGCTTATGCGTCACATTGTTCTCGGTTAATAGTACGGAATGGTTGGTGGCTAAAAAAAAATGCGGCTACTTAGAGCTGAATCAAAGAATGTTGAAGTGTTGTGCTATTCCGTACTGTTTGACGAAACAATTCTAATTAACAATGATCAAGTTGTCTGTGTCAAAATAAGAAGCATTGTCTTTGAAGCAAGTGAGATTAAACAATTTTTGAATAATAATGATAAGATAAGATAAGATAAGATAAGATAATATTTATTTCAACAAAGTGACTATCACAAGCCCAAAAGGGCCGAATTCGCACTTCAGCGTCAGTACAACATCATAAATTGCAATCAATAAAAAGTCAAACGATAAAAACTCGTAAAGTTAAACAGGGAAAACAAATTTAAACAAAAATGTAGCTAGCAAGAATTACAAAGTTTGCAATTGCAAAATAATCACTCAAACTATAAGATAAGAGTGGAGTGAGAAAAGAAAAAAAAAGGGGGGGGGTATTAATTTAAAATTTCAACTATGTGAGGGATTAATGTTCTTAGATAAGATAAGATATTTAATTTCAAAAAATAACTATCACAAGCCCCGAGGGACGCATTTCGGAATTCGCATTCCAGAGTCATAAAACCATAAAAATAAAAACACATCATAAAAATAGCACAACAACTAAAAAACTGGTTAAACAATGTCAAAAACAACTAAATCAGAAAGGCAAAGCCATTCATTTGTCAAAAAAAAGAAAAAATTAAACGGCAATATGTCAGAAAGTTGAAAAGGTAAGTCGTAAAACAAAACTAAAAGAGTGAGATAAAATTAGCGTTGAAAAGGTTTAAAAGAGAACATATAAACAATCGGTGGGAACAAACGAATCAAACGAACAACGACCTAAAGCACCTCACATGAAAGAGAAAAAAAAAAAAAAAAAAAAACGGGGGGCGGCGAAACTAGTTGGCTATTTTATTTATTTTTTCTGTGATGAAGGGGACAAAGGTTTTTTTATATCTGGAGGTAACGCAACGAATGGGGGACAAAACTGGGATGGGCTCAGAAACAGCTCGAGGCTGTCGTAATCTGGATGGTGAGTGACGTTTGGGGAAAATACTTGCCGTCCGAGGGTTCGTTATTGCATTTTTTGAAAAACGGAGGCACAACGACGACCTCCTTCGCTCAAGGGTTTCCAAACTAGCTTTTTTTAGGAGCAGAGAGTAAGGCACCTTGCCTTCTTTGAAAATTATTCGCAAGGCTCTTTTTTGTATTGACTCAATTTTGTCTGATTCTTCACGGGAGATGCCAGGGTGCCAAACTGGACAAGCATATTCAAGATGCGGACGGACAAACGACGTGTACAACCTTAAGGAGTGAGAAGGGGGGACACTATATTTACTTAGGAGCTTAAGGAGGGCGATAGACGCATTAGCTTTATGGATGATATCTTTAACGTGGATATCCCACTTTAAATTTGACGAAATTGTGACTCCAAGTAATTTAACCGAGGATGCATAAATTTCAGGAGGGATAGGATTAAGAAAACAGGGCGAGGATTTGAGGAAACAAATCGGCATTATCATGGACTTAGAGGGGTTTACGGTCATATCTAGGTCCAAAGCCTCACTTCCAATTTCATCGAGAATACTCATAGGGTCGCTTATTAAATTTTTGAAGCAACTTTCAACAATCGTTAGGTCATCAACAAATTTCCAACGGTCAGGAACTTCCTTTGCAAGGCTGTTAACCATGACTGAAAAAAGGAGGGGGCCTAGGAGAGTTCCTTGGGGTATGCCATTGTAGATAGGGAGAGGATTTGAGTAATGGTTCTGGTATTTAACCACCTGTGATCTATTTGTTAAAAATGAGGCAACCAATTTTACCAGTAAGGGATCGATATTGAACTCGCTTTCTAGTTTCTCAATTAAAATATTGTGGTTAACAAGGTCAAAGGCTTTCTGAAGGTCAATAGAAATTAAGTTTAGCCAGGAATTAGGTTTTTCGAGGATTTTCCCGATGTGGTCAATAAGAGAAACGAGGTAGTGGGAAGTAGAAGTTGATTTTAGGTTTCCAAATTGTTTCAGGTCAGTAAGAGGTAGGATTTTTTCCTTTAGCAAATCTGCAAGGAATCCTTCATACAATTTTGAAAAAATAGGAGTAAGCGTAATAGGCCGAACACCATCAAAGCCAGGCTTTCCATTTTTCTTTTTCAAAGGGGTAATAAAACCCTGTTTCCAAATTGTTGGAATTTGCCCAGACTTAGTAATTTCGTTAAACAGGACAGACAAGGGCTTAGACAGGAAGTCACCGAAGGCTCTAATAAGGGGAAACGGGATATCCAAAGGACAAACACTTGTCTTTCTTAGTTTATCAATTCTTCTTTCAATCTCAGACGGGGAAACAGTCGGGAAAAAGGGGGATGGGGCTCCTGTTGATAATTGGATTGGCAATGCTGGAAGGCTCTGGACAATGGAAGCGAGAAATTTATTTAGATTATTTGCAGTAACATCAGGGGGCTCTGGTAAATTGAAATTAAGCTGGTCAAGACTCCTGCCACATAGCTTTTTAACCTCGGAATACCAGTTTTTTGGCTTATTAGTGAACAATTCTTCGATCTTATTTTTGTAGTATGATCGTGCCAATTTACGAATTTCTCTTTTAATTGATTTTCTTAATATATTGGCTTGATCGAATTTACCATTCTTAAACAGCTTCAATTTGGTTCTAATTAGTGTTTTTATTGTTTGATTAATAAAGGGTTTGTCACTTGAGCACCTTTTAAACCTTTTTTCTGGGAAACAAATTTGATATTTATCAATTAGCTTTTTATGAAACGTGGCTGTTTTCTCATCAAGGTTTTGTAAACTATAAATGTCGGACCAATCTTCAGTACTCAGCCACATACCAAAAGAAAGAAGACCAGAATTTAGAAGGGGGCGGTAAGTGCTATAAGTCTTTGAGAAAGTATGCTTAAAAGTTGAGGAGGGGGACAAAAGAATGGAAAAATGATAACTCCCACCTAATGGGGGCAAAGTTGAGGGAGGGCTGTAAAAATTATACATATTAGTTAAAATAACATCAAGAGAGGTATTTCCCCGAGTTGTCGGTGTTTTAACAATTTGTTTTACTTTAAGTGAAGCACAAAAGGAATCCATTTTAAGGTCGTTGGCATCGCCAACTAAAAAAAGGCCAGCATTGGGGTACTTAGAAATAACAAAATCAGCACTTGCCTGTAATTGCTGGACAAAATTACGTTTTGACTCGATATTTTGATTTGGGGAATAATAGAAAACAGCTATTGCAATAATACTAAATGGACGAGGGAGTACTTTTGGTCTAACACTTAGCCAGAGGATTTCATCATACTCGGATAAATTAGGGACTTGAATAATCTTTGGGTAAAGGTGACTCTTAGTAAAAAACAGAACTCCGCCACCTTTTTTCCCGAGTGGGTGGTCTGAAGGACGGAGTTTAATAAACTCTGAATAATTTGTCAGGTGTAGGGACCCTGGGTCATGGGATTGAACTTCAGTAACAGCTATAATATCTATCAAATGTGATTCTGAAACCACCTCGAGTTCAGTAAGCTTTTCAAAATTAAGACTTTCAGCATTAGTAACTAAAAGTTTAGGAAAAACAAACCGATTGGGGAATCGCGACAGGGAAATTTGATGGGTTTGAGAATTTCCTGGGGGGTAGGGTTTTAATTTAATTTTATTATGCTTTGGAGAAGAGGGGTAAGAGAAGGATTTGCTTTGGGGATTTGGATGTGGGGGGACGGGCAAGGATATGGACGAAGCACGAGGACTTATTATATGACAATTATTGGGCGCAAAAAATCTCAGACCTGAGTCACGTTTACAGGGTAGGCACGAGGGATAAAACGAATGGGCTGGGGTTTCGTAAGGTGCTGGGAAAGGGGGGCTGGGTGGGAATAGTGATTCATGTCCGTCAAGAAATTGCTGGTTTGCGGCGGAGTAGGGAGGGTATGGGGCAGCATACTGTAAGGGGGAAGGAAATAGGACTTCTGTATACGGAGAGGAGGAGGAGATAACAAGGGGTAAGGCGGGGGAAAATGTAATCGGGAAGGGTTTATTAATTGTTGGGCTGAAAATGCAGGGGGATAAGAATGGGTGTCGACAGGAACCTGGCCAAGGGGAGGATGGGGTCGTGAGTGCTTTCGACGCTGGCCTAAAAAGGGCGGGGCCTCCCTCCGAAATCCATCTCCGTTTTTTGTCAAATTCTTAGAACTAGCATCGTGCACATGCGAAGGTATAGCTTGTGGTTTAGAGAATAACCTACTAAACGACTTTGGTATAAAAACATGATACTTGTCACAACCGAAACAACGACCCGACATAAAAACGGAACAAATTGAAACATGGTCAAACAAGCACGAACTTTTATTGCAAGAACCCGTCAGAAAATATTTGCAAATATGGAGCCGATTACATCTTTTTCCGTGGTTACATTTTGCACGTAAAAAATCCTTGCAAACTGATTTCGTTTTTTCTTTATTTTCAATTACACGCTGATCACCATTTTTTTTCCAGCTAATTCTTCCGTTTCCTTCACTTTCATATGCCACAAGTTTCTCATAAACAATTTCAATATCTGCATCGGATTTCGTAGTAACCTTATTAGTCTTTAAAACAAAGGTGTCATTATCCTCTTTCAAATTCAGCATATCCTTTAATAGAGACTTGGGTGAGTACAGACTTCATCCTCTGTACAAAACTTAATGATAAAAAATAATTCGATATAGTGTAAATCACTACCCAATATAGTATAATCAATACCCACCAGAAATGAAGCTGTATCAAAAGCACATGCTATAAAAGGTGCAAAAAAGAATGGCTTCGATTTTTGGTCAATTCGAATAGCACGAATGTAAAACTGTGGGTAACTCAGTTCCTGACAGAAAAATGATTATAAAACTTAAAAAATGCCAACTAACGCTAAATGCTAGATGGTGTTGACGTGTATTTGAGATTTATAGCTTTGTTTGTTAGTCTTAGCTGAACCTTTGTGAGGTAAGGACGCTAAGACTTCAAAACTATTTGGTGATTTTACTTTATTTTTTTTTGTCATTTTAAGGGAGTAAGTCTTTACTCCATATATTTTTATCAAATGAAGGGATAAGTTTTAGAGTATGTTCCGCCGATGCCAGCAATTATTTGTATAGCCGAAATATTCGCTTATATGTTACTCACTTCCTTCGAAAATCCCAAATATATTTTTTACAAAAAAAAACCCATCAGTTTACCTTTGCGTATCAGCTTCTTTTCTTCTTCTTCTTCATAAAAACGAACCAGTCAATCAAAACATTTGATTTGGTAGTTGAGCATACTGGTGAAGTGTTCAGCGAAAAAGAGTTCCGTAACTGAATGACTGGAATATATCGCAATGTACAACTTTACTAATAATTAAGTTAATTTAATGTATCTATATTTGAATGTCAGAAAAATGAGGAAGTATACATATTTCTGTATATTCTGTAAATGTATCCAGTGCAAGGGATTGGCCTTTTATATTGCTCCGTATAAAACAAGCACTGTTCACATGTGTGAACCCTCCTTTATCAGCACTCCTTTAACAGTACTGTTCACTTCTTTATTTTCTTCTTCTTCTTCATATTTCTGGGTTTTAGTATAAAAGCTAAGCAGCCAATCAACACAGGCAAATTTATAGTTGAATATACCGGTGAAGTGGTAAGCAAAAAAGAGTTCCGTGATCGAATGACTGGAATATATGTCAACGATAAACATTTTAATAATAAACTAAAATTTACTGCATTTAAGGCTGATATGAGGAGCGAATACACATTTTTGTATAATCTGTATATTCTGTTGCCTCTTCACATGTGCTTACCACTCCCTTATTTACTTATTCATATTTCAGGGTTTTGGTATAAAAACCAAGCAGTCAATCAAAACAGGTGAATTTATAGTTGAATATACCGGTGAAGTGGTAAGCGAAAAAGAGTTCCGTGACCGAATGACTGGAATATATGTCAACGATGTGCACCACTATTGTCTTAATTTGGACGGGGGTCTTGTCATCGATGGTCATCGAATGGGCAGTGAAGGTAACTTTAGTTGTTTAAAGACTAGTAGAGATTAACAAAGAAGGTCATGTTTTAGTTTGAATAAGTAATTAATAAGTGATTAACGGGGGTCTCGTCATTGATGGTCATCGAATGGGTAGTGAAGGTAACTTTAATTGTTTAAAGACTAGTAGAGATTAACAGAGAAGGGTATATTTTAGTTTGAATAAATAATTAATTAGTTAGTTAATAAGAATTTACAAAAAAAAAACTATGAAAAAACATCTTAAATTTTGCTAATCTTTTCTTTTACTCATTTCTTTCTTTTTTTTCTCTTAATGCTTTAAACGTGTTTTTTACCCCTATGAAAAATGAAAGATGTGGCGGTTAGGACCTCCCTCTTTTCGATTGAGGCTGGCTTCTGTTATTCAGTTACTACTTTATTCAGTTACTACGTTGCTTTTGGAAGTGGCTACTGTAGAAGATTTCAGTTTTTACTTTTTGTAATTTTAATTTAAGTTTAAGTTGTCAAGTCGATTTTAATTAAGTGGTATTTTAACTTAAGTTTGTAGTCCTTCCTCTTTTAAATTTCGTTATTCAGTTGCCATGTTGCTTTTTGGGCTGGATACTGTAGAAGATTTTAGTTTTTACTTTGTGTAATTTTAAATTAAGTTTTAGTTTAAGTTGAGTTAAGTCGATTTTAATTAAGTGGTATTTTAACTTATGTTTTTAGTCCTCCCTCTTTTTGCTTTCGTTATTCAGTTGCTACGTTGCTTTTGGAAGATTTAAGTTTTTACTTTTTGTAGTTTTTAATGGGCCAAGTAGTTGCTTGTGAGTGTGCTAAGCTTGAAACTGGCCAAAAATAGGGCGTTCGACTCCCCCCCTCTCCTAAAATTTTTTTGTTTGACTCGTAAAAACCATAAACAAAATGCATAAAAATTTTTTTGACTACTTTTTAAGCTTTTTGCCCCCCCCCCCCCCCCGGAAAAAATCCTGGATATTACCCTGATTGTACTATTTGAAAAAGCGAGGTTAAAAAAAGTTGCCAATATCTGTCAGGGGTTTGACATTTGTGTCCAAATTTTGGTTTTTGTCTTAATATCCAAAATGTTTGCAAGTGCTATTCTGATCAAATTTAGAAAAGCGCTTCGTCAAGACATACCTAACTCAACTTGGAAAGTTAATACTCCCAGAGAACTATATCTGGTGTAAATTTCATTACTTTAACAGAAGTCCGTAACTAGAGGATAATGTATATTCATTTATGCAATTAGAGAAACTTCTTTATTGATCCACAAAATGAAAACGAAAATCAAAGATCATCTTTTCGTATTGACCAATTGTGAAGGAAAGGTAGCCACCCTCCTAATCGAATATATAACGATTTCACCCCTTACCCTGTCATAGTTAAATTTATCACAAAACGAAGAAAAATCTGTCTGGACTCAGAGAATGACTCATTGCTAGGGTGCAGATTTTGACTTCTATGTAGTAATAGAACATTGTATAAAAAAGGAAATATTGTTTATGTCATTTATTTTTTGTAGCAAGATTTATCAACCATTCATGTTCGCCAAACTGTGAAATACAAAAATGGAATGTCAGCGGACTCTCTAGAATGTGTGTATTTGCACTCAGAGACATTGAGCCGGGTGAAGAGCTGACCTATGACTACAATTTTTTTCTGTTTAATCCAGATGAGGGTCAGACGTGTCGGTGTGAGGCGACAGAATGCCGTGGTGTGATTGGAGGAAAGTCTCAACGAATGACCAATGGGATTTCACTTGGACCTGTGAT
Organism: Artemia franciscana; assembly: GCF_032884065.1. Lineage (NCBI taxonomy): Eukaryota > Metazoa > Arthropoda > Branchiopoda > Anostraca > Artemiidae > Artemia > Artemia franciscana. The sequence continues at coordinate 3,051,835 of NC_088876.1, forward strand.
TAATACGCGATCTGGCAAGGTATATTTTGTTGAATCCCCAAACAGAAGGGTATATCTCTGACTTATTTTTTGTAAATAAGCTAGAAAGCGGGAATATAATATACACAATTTCTTGGAAACAAGTCAGTGAAAAATTTTTTTTAGTCATTTTTTTCCACCCCCTGCACTTTCAGAGGCATAGTCACTTGACATTGCAAAACAAATGTACATGTAGCAGAATAATGAAAAACTTATTTCTAAAGCATAATACAGGCTTGTCCTACTCTACGTTATGATTCTAATTAGATTTTTAGATTAACTATATTCTAATTTAGATTTTAATATGATTCTAATTAGATTTTCTTTTACATACACGCTGTTTGTTAGTTCACGGGAGTAATATTTCATTATTTATATATTTCCTGATATTGGAAATATATAACTAAAAAGTGGTAAAAATTTAAAGACCTTATTTGATTTTTTTCTGCAAAAGAATCACCGAATTATTTTTAAGGATAATACATCAAACCTATCTATACATCAAATGCATCTATACATCTAGTAATCTATACAAAGCAAAAGAATCACCAAATTATTTTTAAGGATAATGCATCAAACCTACCTATACATCAAATACATCTATACATCTAGTAATCTATACAAAGCAAAAGAATCACCAAATTATTTGAAATGGATAATGCATCAAACCTATCTATACATCTAATGCATCTATACATCTAGTAATCTATACAAAGCAAAAGAATCACCAAATTATTTTTAAGGATAATGCCTCAAACCTATCTATACATCAAATGCATCTATACATCTAGTAATCTATACAAAGCAAAAGAATCACCAAATTATTTGAAATGGATAATGCATCAAACCTATCTATACATCTATATATCTAGTAATCCATACAAAGCAAAAGAATCACCAAATTATTTGAAAAGTATAACACATCAATTACACATATACAATCTATATATCAAATCGCGAACATCGCGATTTCTATGGGTACAGGTCTAAAGGCCTCTGCAATTGGGTGGCTACTGTAACTGTGTAGGTACTATTTTACTATTATAATTTTTTTTAATTTAGCTTTTACGGTTCAAGGCTAGTACATACTAATTTTTTTTCTGCAACCTGCGTATTTGGACATAAAATGTTTAAAAAAAGTGAAAATTTTGAGGGATTTTAGAAGTTACAAATAAATAGAAATAGGTGCAATGTAGATGATTGTGTACAATATAAATAATATTATTATAAATATAATTTACGCAAACTATAATTAATAATAAATAAATAGGAAATATTATAATAATTAGTAATAATTATTAATCCGTGAATAATAATACTATCCGTGAAAATGCTAGCCGACTTGGACTCAAGATCAACACGGAGAAGACAAAGAGTATGGCAACAACCGATTCCCCTCTGGTCATGAAATGCGGATATTCAACCATCGAGCAGGTCGTGGAGTTCAGGTACCTCGGCAATACTGTGGAGAACTCAGGATCAAGTGAGCGAGAAGTGCAGCAGAGGATTGGGCAAGCCAGTGGAGCTTTTAACCGACTAAAGCCAGTATGGCGATCGAAAAAGTATTCCCTGAAGCTGAAATTGAGACTATTTAATAGCAACGTCCTTTCTGCACTTCTCTACAGCAGTGAGTGCTGGAAGTTGAATCAGCAACAAGAAAAACGGATCCTAGCCTTCGAAAACAACTGCCTTCGGAGGATCCTGAACATCGACTGGAGGGATCACATCAAAAACCAGATAGTCCGCTCTATCTCAGGTCAGCCCAGGGTCACAGACGTCATCCGGCAACGTAGATGGTGTTATGTTGGGCACGTGATCCGTATGAAGGAAGACAGGATCCCTAGGCTGATCCTAGAGTGGCAACCCCAGGGAACTCGCAGGAGAGGTAGACCCAAGAACACGCTGCGTCGCACCTACCAACGGGATTTGTCGAACATTAACACGACAATCCAGCCTCAGTGGGAAGATGTTTGGGCAGCGGCGCGCATGCGGGATGACTGGCGGCTCTTCGTGGATGCCCTGGGTGCCTCTGGCGGCACAGGAGGATCTAAGGTCTAAGGTAAGGGTAAGTAATAATTAATATGGTTAATATAAAATAATACACAATTTGGTGTGGGAGCTACAAAATTCGTGTCGTCAGGAAATCTTCTTGGAAAAAAGGTCTGGACATTTTCTGTTCTCTGTGGGAGTACTAAAATTCGTGTCGTCAGGAAATCTTCTAGAAAAAAAGGGGTTTCAGATCTCAGCCATATTTTATGGAATCTAAGAGTTGGTGTCCTAGTTGGCTGCTTTAGGGTGTCTGGACATTGTCTGTTCTCTGTGGGAGCACTAAAATTCGTATCGTCAGGAAGTGTTCTAGAAAAAAGGGGGTATCAGATCTCAGCCATATTTTGTGGAATGTATGAGCCGGTGTCTTAGTTGGGTGCTTTAGGGTGTCTGGACATTGTCTGTTCTCTGTGGGAGCACTAAAATTCGTATCGTCAGGAAGTGTTCTAGAAAAAAGGGGGTTTCAGATCTCAGCCATATTTTGTGGAATTTAAGAGCCGGTGTCCTGGGGTGTCTGGAAATTGTCTATTCTCTGTGGGAAAACTAAAATTCGTGTCGTCAGAAAATCTTCTAGAAAAAAGGGGGGTTTCAGATCTCAGCCATATTTTGTGGAATGTAAGAGCCAGTGTCCTGGTTGGCTACTTTGGGGCGTCTGGAAATTGTCTTTTCTCTATGGGAGCACTAAAATTCGTGTTGCCTGGGAATCCTCTAGAAAAAAGGGAATTTCAGATCTCAGCCATATTTTGTGGAATGTAAGAGACGGTGTCTTAGTTGGCTCCTTTGGGGTGTCTGGAAATTGTCTATTCTGTGTGGGAGCATCAAAATTCGTGTCGTCAGGAAATCTTCTAGAAAAAAGGGGATTTCATATCTCAGCCATATTTTGTGGAATGTAAGAGCCAGTGTCCTGGTTGGCTACTTTGGGGTGTCTGGGGTGTCTTTTCTCTATGGGAGCACTAAAATTCGTGTTGCCTGGAAATCCTCTAGAAAAAAGGGAGTTTCAGATCTCAGCCATATTTTGTGGAATGTAAGAGACGGTGTCTTAGTTGGCTTCTTTGGGGTGTCTGGAAATAGTCTATTCTGTGTGGGAGCATCAAAATTCGTGTCGTCAGGAAATCTTCTAGAAAAAAGGGGATTTCATATCTCAGCCATATTTTGTGGAATGTAAGAGCCAGTGTCCTGGTTGGCTACTTTGGGGTGTCTGGGGTGTCTTTTCTCTATGGGAGCACTAAAATTCGTGTTGCCTGGAAATCCTCTAGAAAAAAGGGAGTTTCGGATCTCAGCCATATTTTGTGGAATGTAAGAGACGGTGTCTTAGTTGGCTCCTTTGGGATGTCTGGAAATTGTCTATTCTGTGTGGGAGCATCAAAATTCGTGTCGTCAGGAAATCTTCTAGAAAAAAGGGGATCTCGTATCTCAGCCATATTTTATGGAATGTAAGAGTCAGTGTCCTAGTTGGGTGCTTTGGAGTGTCAAGGCATGATCCATCATTTGTCCAACCATACATGTCGTTAGGACATTACTAGAATAAATGGTCAAATCTTAATCATACTCCATAGGAGGTAAGAATAAGTGTCACAGTTAGGTTCTTTGTGGTGTCCAGACAGATTCGACCCTCTGTAGGAGGACTAATGAGGAAAGGAGTATGAAGTTAACAATAAGAACGTAATACGATAATCTGATGAAGGAAGGGGTGGAAGTTAATGCTGATGGGGAAAGAATGTAGTTTCACGGAAGGACTATGGAGGGAAGGAGTGAGAGGTTAGTGACAGTGAGGAGATCATTCTGTCTAATGGTTTCTTGGAATAAGGAATAGAATGGAAGGAGTAGAAAGCTAATTGTAATAAGGAAAGAACGCAGTCTAATGACTTTGTGGAGTAAGGAGGAATGGAGATGGGCGTTAGTAATAACGAGGAGGGGAGGTAATCTAGCAGTTTTTAAGGCAAGGAATAAGAAGAAAAGAGGTAGAAAGACAATGACTATAAGGAAAGAACGTAGTCTAATGATTGGGGATCGGAGTAGGGAGCTGAATGATAATTTAAAGAGGATGTAATCTAGTGGCTTTGCGTAGCAAGGACTAAGCAAAAGTAGTAGGAGGGGTTTATTAGTTTAAGAAGAAGTTTTTGCAACATGGCCAGAGACAAATCTCATTTAGTAATAACGTAGAATTGGCTAAATAAACCTTCCTTAGATTGGTACAGTAAAGGGCTTCAGTTAAATGTCCATCACCTGTTCGAGTTTCCATCTTTTGTTTGAGTTTCGAGTTTCATGAAATATTTTTCATTCTTTATTTTGTTTCTTCTGTATTTCGTTCTATTTTTTCACTCGTTATTCTTTCTTTCATTCTATATCAGTAAAGATTCTATACCTGTATCAATGATAGAGAACGATTCCTTTTTTATTTATTTGCGTAACAAGGAATAAGCAAGTAGTTTGCTGACACAGGACATGTTCAAGTAAACCATAAATAGGCTGGCGACCTAACATATATCAGATTGATCAGTAACTGATCAGTAATTGCCAGAAGAAAATCTCTTTTTACATACACAATTTTTTTTACACTCACTTTTAGAAGAATTTACTAGTCGCCTAAACACTTTAGGTGGAAGAGAGATGCCCAGGTCACAAACGTTATACAGTCACGGTCACAAACCTGCGCGTGCACCTATGTTTAAGACTGTCGGCTGTTGCGTACAGAAACCAAAGAAAAAATTTACAAAAATTCCTTTTTTATAGGCTATAAAGACAAAAGGGGAGCTGAAGGCCATGCCTAAATCCCCTCCCAAGCAGCTATTGAAGCGACAGCGGAATCGCATCAGTGAGGAAGATAAGTCACTTCAAGATGTACGGCGGCTACAAAACCAGTACCTGAAACCTTTCCCAGTACTCTGCCAAAATGATATTCCATGTATTAAAGAAAAGAGATGTTTCCTCATCAGGAACTACGAAAAGGTAGTCTTTTTTCGAATATTCTCTTATTATAATCAATCAATAATATTTCTATATTATTAGTAATATTTTATAAGGTTTTTAGCAACGTATTAAGCATGGTCTAAGTTTTTGCTGAGGGTTTTGGTGAATGTGTCTCTTGTGTCCTTGGACACCAGGATATGTCGAAAATCAACTCGGTAACAAGCTATGCATCGTAATTAATGAGTGAAGCGAATGTATGATGGAAATTTTCAGTTTTGTGTTTTCAGTAAAGCTCTAGTTTTGGAATTCTACTAAGATAGAAAAAATATAACCAGCTACTTTTGAAGATATCTTGTGCAACTTGTGAATCACGAATTCCATTTGTCAGCTTCAAGTTACGGCGGCTATAAAACCGGTACCTGAAACCTTTCCCTGTACTCTGCCAAAATGATATTCTATGTATTAAAGAAAAGAAATTTTTACTCATCAGAATCTACGAAAAGGTAGTCTTTTGTACTCTTTGGTAGTCATTTTTCGATGGCTAACCTAAAAGGTCATTTTGATACAGACTTTTGTTATTAGCTATATGTTTTGTAATGTAATTGCATAAAACATCTTTAATTAGAGTTGCACATAATGTGTTGAGTGAAAATTCCTATTTAAAAGTATTAAAGAAAAGAAATGTTTCCTCATCAGAAATTACGAAAATGTAGTCTTTTTCAAATGTTCTTTTACTATAATCAATCAGTAAAAAATTAGGAAATATCAGGGGAATTCTGCTATTTCAAGCAGGACATTTCAGGGTAACTAATTCCCTTCTAGGAACAGACCTAGTAAAGAACGAATCACTGTGAACCAGACCGCGGAGTCACTCAAATATGACATCATACCCAGATAAGCAACTTTTGAAAACATACACGTTGGTTAAATCATCATGTTGCAGATATTTCGTGTATTGCTCTGTAGTAACGAATTGAAAGGGCATTTTTCTGTCGCGGATTTTTGGTTTACTTTTTACTTGAATAAAATATCTTACTTAAACTCCTTATTAAGGCAATCAAGGTGATTCCAATGGTGCACTTATGTTTCGATTCGACACCGTTTGTAAGGGTCTCAGGCTATTTTTGTCTAATTACGGGCCTTGTCGTCTTTTATTGGATTGCAACTACTGCTGCGACCAGGAGGTCTAAAAAGCTAATATCTTATCTATCTTCCTCCTATCTGGGAATAACTTTTAAAAAGTAAATTAAATCCATTTCTGTATGGTATTAAACTATACATTTCTGTAGGAGGTAGATATTAATTATAATATATAATTAAAACTATACAAACCGTATCTTTCCGTAGGAGGTAGATATTAATTAGATTATACAATTGAAAATATTATATATTTATATTATTTAAAATAATATTTAATTATATTATTTAAAATAGTATATTGTAAAAACAGTACTATAGTATGAAAGATCTACTTCCTATCAGGCAACTACTTTTAAAAAGCAAATCAAATCTGTTTGCATTAAACCAAACCCAGGGGCCTAGATAGTTTTCTATTTTGGAATGTTTCTACTTGTTTAGTGCATGGGATAGGGTTGGGCTTTTTCTGATTTTTTAGTCTCTATGGACTGTGGTTCTTTACGAATTTCCAGCTTTCACTGGCTTATACTGGATTTCCATATCTTGTTTCCAGCTTATACTGAAGCTTATTCTTACATTTTTAAACGAGCAACTTTGTGTGCATTTATGTATAAATTGTTCTTGAAAACTGCTTGAAAATAGGTACCCTAGGATTTTTGGCCAGAAAAATGATCTAGATAGGTCATGAGCTTGAGAAAATTCATTTACAGTGCCTAAAAAAAAAATAATCTTGTGAGTGCTGTTATATTTATTTACATTTAAGGAGCATAAATTGCGTCATTTATCCCCAGCAATGATTGTGTCGTTTTTAGTATCTATGATGCGTGTAAAATTACACAAGATGACAAACTACCCTGAACAGCTAAAGAAAAAGGCATGGAACTAGAAACAGCGAAAATCACATTGAATTGAAAACAAAAATGCTGTGCAACGAAATTTCTGGTTACAAGACAAAGCATGGAATGAACAAACATGCTAGTTTAGCATGTGTAAGTCTTTGAAAGATAAACAGGAAGAAGGATTTAATATTTAATGTTCCATGACACGTGCGAAGTAAACGAATGACTCTGAACAGCTAAAGAAAAAGCAGGGAACAAAAGACTTAAACAAATAATATTGAATTGCAAACGAAAATGTTACTTAAAATTAAAGATTGACATAATAATCGTACTATTGCGTAATTTAGATATTTGAGAAAATTACAGTTGAAAAATAACGTGGTAATTTTTCAGTTTTCTTGTAGAATAGAAAAAATAACTGATATCTTCGAATCCTTTGGGAAAGTGTTCGTCCTCCATAGTTCTTCAAAACCATGGAATTGTTCCGCTGTGATTTTGGTCTCGAGGCAATGTGGGTCTTTGAACAGCGAAAAGTAATATTTTTGTTTGCAATTCAATATTATTTGTTTCTGTTTCTTTTTCCCTGCCCTTTTCGTTAGCTGTTCAGAGTAAAAAAAAGTCCGCCAAGTTGATTTTAATTCAAAAATGAAGATGAACTTATTGATATAAAATGATTATTGGTTACTAATTTTAATATTAGCGAGAACCGGTTGCAGGGACTCACTCTGAGATAGTAGTTTTGAATACTTCTAGTGGCACAAGACAAAATAGCTCTGCTCAATTGACAAAATTTTCTGTCAAAAAAGACAAAATTTCCGGTTTCGGGGCACTGTTTGTCACTGTTGTCAATGAGAAAAAAGTTAAAATTTTGACTTTTTAACGACCATCCTGTTAATGACCCATCCTCTCAATGTTTGTCTTTTTGACCTTATTCAAGGAAGAATAAACCATCTTGTCACCCATTTTCAAAAGACCGATCCTGTCGATGTCTGCATTTTTTAAATGTGTAGGTATTGTATCAGATTAACGACGCTTCTTGACTACTAAGGTCCCTGCGTCGGCCCTGTAGTGCATTACTGCAGCATGATTTGATATCTGGGTCCCGTATTACCAAGCTAGGGTCAAACCCACTGCGCCACCACAGGACTTAATTGTGTAGGGAAAAAATTAAACCTTATTCTAAATTTGGTGCCATTATAGGTTCGTAAGAAGCAATTAAGGCTCATTCAGAGAGCCGATCCAGCTGCCTCCAAAGCTGAGCTTGAATCTCCATACTCAACTAGAAGAAGAAGACGAAGTAGTAGGCGGAACAGCATAAGCAAAAATCTAACCCGTAAGTTTTGCTTATTTTATGTATCATATTATTGCTACGGTCAAGATTTAACTTCAAAACATTGAGCTATTTTATTATCATATAAAGTTTAGATAAAATGCATTGTAAGCAAAAAAACAGAGAGGGAGACACTTTGTGCCAGTGAGGAAAAGAGAGGGGAGAGAGGAAAAAATATAAGAAAAAAGAGAGAAGAAAGAGAAAGTAAAGAGATGCTATGCTCCATAAGAAAAAGAGAGGCACTGTGTCTTAATGACGAAAAAAGGACTGGAGAAAAAATATAAGGAAAAGGTAAAGATAAGAGATAGGGCAGAGATACTGTTCTCATATAATGAATATGTGTTAATGAGCTGCAACAAATAGAAGAGTAATCTAATATTGCACCTGAGTTAAATACGTTAATGCCTAAAAATAAGTGTCCATTATTATAATAACAATTATTATGTTAATATAATAAAATATTACACCTAAAAATAATCATAATAATAATAATTATTATATTATTATTTTAATAATAATAATAATAAGATAATCCAATACACTATTTTAGATTTCAGGCGGCACTTATTAGCCATGGCTTAGCTCTCGGGTCTGGTTGATTTTATTATATACCAATATTATATTACCAATTTCTACACCAACTTTATTGTATCGCCAATTTAGACGACAATTCACTCAAACTTGAGGTTCGTTTATTTACAATACATGCACAACAACAAAGAAAAAATAAAAATTAAATTTCACAGCCTGAAAAACAGGTAAAAAGAAATAAAAAACAAGCAATATAAAAGAAGGAAAAGGAAAAGAAATGGACAGAGAAAATAAAAAAGGAAGGAGCAAGCAGATGCAAAATATCACCAAAAACCAGCTCAAATCAGGGGATACGAGAGTCTGCAAACCCGGCAGTAAAAAGCTTTAAAAAGAAAGAAAGATAGCTGCACTTCAAAGAAGAGACGCATTTATTTATTTATTTGTTTATTTGTTGAAAAAAGAGGTAAATTAGACTTTAACAAAATTTAAATTTCCTGCAGTGTTAGCAGATAGCAAAAATATTTTTGTCAGTTTAATATTGTTATAATAACTTTTTGTTATTTTGGTTCCAAATTATTATTCATGTTCTGCATTTTCAGAACTTTTTTTTATATTTAATATTTCTTATTTAGTTTCAATTTAATAGGTTTAGCTAGTTATAATACATTTTTTTAGTAGTTTAATTTATTAAAAATTTTCTTATGTAATAATAACTTGTATAACTTATAGTAACTAGTAGCTGATTTTGTACAAAAACAGGTGTTTCCACTTCCAGGACTACATCTAGGGCTATAATGAGAGAAAGGAAGAGATGGCTAGAGCACCTTCTGCGGAAGAAGGATGACAGATTACCGAAGATTGTCCTTTTTGGCTAACTGTCTTGAGCTAAACGGAAAGCACGTCGTTCTCGGTTGGGGTGGGAGGATGTTGTAAAGAAAGATTGAAGGGAAACGGGAACTTCATGGGAGGTTGTAAAGAGGGAGGCTTTGATTAGATTAGGAGGGAGGAGCGTGCTCAGGTCTTATTTGTCTTCCGGGCGCTGTTTTTATCTCTTTAACTTCACTGGTGTGATATAATCGATGAAGCATGTTGGATCACCAAAACCCAACATTAGTTGGGTCATTAGTGCCTGCCCCTGGGCCGTTTTATTGCGATAACTGTTTGACGTGATGGATTTGTTTTCTGTAAATTATGGTTTTAGTTTTTAACTGATAATATTGTTGTTTTATTTTGTGTTTATTGTCACATATATCAATAAATATACATCTATGAGTCCTCTTCTTCTTGTTTGGGGACGCTATAAAAATTTTGGAGGGTGGACACTACACTCATTCTCCTAAAATTATGCAAATTTCCTTATGCTGCCTAAATTTATTCACTTGGTCCTTCAATTACATTTAGAGGGAGGGGGATTACAGAACGACCAAATTTTTTTTCTAAATATTCTTCCTCTGAAAAAAAAAGAAAATTATGACCATTAATTCCATTTTTACTTTTTAATTCGCTTTGAAAGTAACCCTTGTTTTGTCCCTCTCCTTCCCCCTTTCCTCCCCGCACGCATAAATACAGTGGCAAATGTCTTTAGAGTACTCCAGCTGGAAAGATTGTGGAGATCCAAATATACACACACCATTCAAGTCACTTGTCGAACCTTGACCATACAATTTCTTCTGCAAGTGTCACCTGTTCACGTCGTTACTGACTTCTAACTATCAGACCACCTTCCAATATCTGCATCTATTTCTTGTTCTTCTGCTCAGTCTCCTCCCATCCCACAACCACATCCGCCTCAGGCCCAATTTTAAAGAGATTGGAAAAACATCCAAGGTGGTCTTTTCGCAATAATTACTAGTTCTTTCCTACACAGAATTCATGTTCCGTTCCAGATGCTCATTCAAGTCCGCAAGATGATGCAAATAAAATACGGGCGTTGCTAGATGTCTTATCCTGCACAAATTTGCCATGCCCTGCGATGTGCAGAAAAAGCCGCTATGCCTCTTAAACCTATACGTCGGGCTGTCATGAAGTCTAGGTACGGTAATCCGAGTCTAGTTGAATATTGTAGAAAATCAAAATTTTGGTACCATTTGTGGTTCAATGTGACCGTCCTTGCTCTGGCTGGGTTTCTGACATTCGTCCTTCTACCAAAAGAAAGTTTACAAGAGAACTATCTATCCACATTAATCAGATAGTTGAAGAGACGTCCCAGCAAGGTTCTCTATCCCAATCTTCCTTCTGGAGAAATGTCAAGAGATCCTCCTAGCTCAAGGTATTCCTGATTCCGAGTGGAATTCGTACTTCTCTGCTGAATTCTTCCCACCAGATGCCGCCTTACTTGATAAATTTCCGTCTATTTGTCTTATGGACAATTTTATTGTTTCGGTTGATTCTGTACTGCGAGCAATCCAACGGCTAAAACGTGAGAAAGCTTTTGGTATCGATGAAGTGAGCGCTCTTCATAGATCGCTCATTGAAGCAATGAGCTTCAATGAGCTTCACATGGAAGCAAGCGGTAAAACTTTGCTCTTTTGATGCTTTTGATTGTTATCTAAGGAGTTGTACCTTCTTCTTTCTGGACTGGAGATCTCACTCCAATTCCAAAGAAAGGTAAACGCGCTTATCTTCTGTAAGCTTTTCGAACTTCTGTTCATTGACCATCTGAGGGCGAAATGCTATGTTCTACCTAACCAATTTGGATTCCAGCCACGTCTCGGTTGTGCCCACGCTTTTTCGGTTGTCGCGAACACATTGATCGATGCTGATGCATCAGGTGAAACTCTCATGTTAGCCGGGCACGATGTTCGTAAAGCGTTCGATTCTCTCATTCACGGCTTTATGCTACTCCGTGCAGTAAAACGTGGAGTAAGCCCTTCATATAACAGATCCCTTTGAGACATGTATTCTCGTCTTAAAGTTCGTCTAATATTTCACCCATTATTTAAAGCTGATGACTCTCAAGTCTACGCACCAACCCCTGATATTTTTGTCAACTTCGAAAAAGGTACCCGTCAAGGTGTTGTTTCTTCCCCTTCACTCTTTAATAATGGAGTTCTTGATTCACAGTCAGCTGCTCCCACATCTTTCATCTTTACCGGTCTTGATTTATCTGTCGTATGATATGCAGACGACATTCTGAATTTGAGCCGCACTATCCAGTGCATTAGCAAGATTTTTGCAACGCTATAATCTGAGTGTGCAAAACCTGGCCTTAAGTTCAATGCTGGCAAGTCTGAAGATGCATTCTTCAACTGGAAGCAATTGTCAGCTGGGGAAATTCCTCTTGGAAATAATGAGATGCAGTCAGTAGATGATATCGTCTACCTCGGTCTTCCCATTTGTTCGTCAATAATGCACACGCGACAACTATTAATTGCTCTCATTGAACGTAGAGTTGGGTTATCATATGCTTCTTTTGTAACGAATAAGTTAAGCTTCAACCGCCGTCTTCTTTCAAAACTTTTCAACTCTGTCGCTCTACCACATTATTTGTACATATCACCGTTTTGCAAATTGCTCACAAAATCTGACAAGTCAAAATTTCATTCAGTTTCTTCCCGGTTCACAAAATTTCTTTTATGATTTCCCCTTTGGACCCGCAACTCTTCTCTAGTTAGAAAATTCAGCATTGCTGACCCCATTATGGTTGTGGAAAAGCAAATTCGTGCTTCTAATTTGACAAAGTTGACAAAGTTGGCAAAGTTGACAACAGTTCTAGTTTGACAAAGTTGGTCGTCGGTACTGGCCCAGTAGTTAAGATGGATTTGTTGTGTTTTTTAAGTGTTTGTTTTCGCTCTTAGTGTGTATTTCTTTTTTTCGTTTATTGCTCCGTCTTTTCCTTTTTTTGTATGACGGGTTTTCCAATAAATAATAATAATAGGTTGTGCTTTACATATCGGTTTCCACGAAACGAAAATTCTCCAAAGCTATGGTTTAGCATCAGGAAATTTTTACATTAAAAGTGATTTTTCTGTTGCTTAAGATGAAGAACTGCAATTCTTCTGTAAGAGCTTACAAGGGAACTCGGGAAAACAATCTTCAACGTCGAAACGCCTTCGCGTTTCCAAGTATGGAGGTGTTTTCACGAAATCTCATCACCAGAATCACTTCCGAGTCCTGCAGCTGGGTCGCTACAGCTGGGTTCGAATTCTGGGTCATATGTTACCATCTGAGATCAAACCAACGCTTTCGCGTTTCAAAGTTAGGAGACGTTTTGCCATTATCCTATAACCGGAATCAAATTTTGAGCCCTCTAGTGCGTTTCTACAGCTGGATTTGAACTCTTGATCGTGGATTACCAAGCTGAGATAAAAACCCGCTCCGCCACTACAAGATTTCATCTTTTATTCTTTTCATAATTTATTTTTGATCCATTTTTTTTCATATTTTATAGATGACTCTGCCAAAGAGAATATAAAACCCGAATCTGGAAGAAGGCTTGAATTCCCAAATTTGGACTATACCATAGACAATGCAACCCCGTCAGAAGATAGTCTAGCTGCTGTTTTCTTAAGGATTGTTAAGAAAATACTATCTTTAAAAGGTATGCATTTTAAGGCTTAAATAATAAAATTTTTAATTATTTAATTTAATGTTAATGAATTAATTAATAATTTTCAGTTTTTGACAGAGCTTGGGTGCGATTATGACAACAGGTTTATTGCAGATACCGACCCTCAGGTATGAGAAGTAGCTTCATGAACAATTCAACGTATTCCCACGTTTTTCCGGTAGCCTGCTAACCACTGCCACCCATGCAATAGCGATTTTCGTTGTTTTCAAGATGGGGGGGGGGGGTCAAAAAAGATTATAGGTGTATGAAATGATGATCCGAATGGTACAATTTTCATTTCGATTCACTACCATCTTGGAGGGGTTTCAAGATCTTTTTCAAAGTTTCAGTCTTTTCGCAGTAGACTGTGTCCTTTTGCCCCCCCCCCCATCCTTCTTTTAAAAGAGGGAATGCTCTACAAGAATAATAAAAAACCTAAATGTTTCATTTTTCAGTAATTCTAGATGGAATTTATAATACTGCGATAATAGTCAATTGTGGTGGGTACATGCAATCTTTTTTATTGTTTGTTTATTGAGAATCTGGGTAAAAAGCAGTTTTAGAATAAGACAGAGTATGTAAGGATAAATATATACAAATTACATATAGCTAACTAGCAAAGTAGCGAAAAAGTGACGTTTTTAGAAAAATTAAAAAAAAAGCTGTAAATGATCTTTGGATCAGATATCACTTTTTTGCTTTGCTGTTTTTTGTATGCGATTTGTAAGCCTCTGGAATTATGGGCTCCACTTTCCTCTAAAGTTTGTTTCACGGTTTTCAATAACAAATAATAAAAAAATCACATCTAGATAAACAGTTTTAAAATGCCGAGTAGCGTAGAGGCAGAAGGAACAAATACTTTTGAAAATTCGCGTGGTTAATATCAGTTTCAGTGAGAGGTTTCTAGAAGGGAGTGACGCTCGCAGTGCCATTGTGCTCTCTGAAACTTCTTTAATATTTCTTTCCATCCGCCGCTCCCCCGTGTGGGTAGGCATATACAATACACATCAGCTCCCCTCAAAAGCGATCCTAAACTAGATATCCTTTGTTCCTTATGACAGGGGTTCGACTCCTAATGTAACTGGTTATTTGGTTTATGACGGGGGTCGGTAGCGTGGTTCTGTAAGCTCAGCCAGAGTTGACCTAGCTCGAAATGGGTACCTGGAGAAATCTGGGGAAGATTTCTCCAGATTTCTCTGGGGAATGTTTATTTATGTTAAGGATGGCGCATTCTAACGTGACTTGGGGCTCGCCACGGGCACCTCTTGTAACTGCTGAGAAAAGGCACGTGGAGTGTTACGCAATGATGATGGACACGTGGGTTGTTACATAATACTTTAAGAAATGTTTTTTCTTCAGTGCGTTTTTCTTTTTTTCTCAAGGAACCTTTGTAATCTAAAGTTTTTTGTCTACCTTAAGATTCAATAGGGATTTCACCTCATTGAAATGGAGCACTAGACATCTGGACTATGAAAGCCTTTCTAATATTACTATTCGGGCAATATTCCCTAAGTTAGAACATATTAAATGCAAGGAGAATCCCCCATACCCTACACTACAATGATTAAAGGGATAGTGTGTTTTCCTAAGTCTGCAATAATAAGAAATACAGGAAGGATATGCAGAAGCAAAGGGTGGCTTGCCCCCAGCTATCCATTGCAGTTCCTGGCTGAAGGGCCATGAGGATCACCGGTAGTGGCTGGGTCTTATTCTTTTTTTGTCTTGAAATTGTCAGCTTTTAATTCCAGTTTTTTTTTATTCTTTTAGGTTTTTTTTTTAATTTTTTTTCAGTTTTGTAATTATTTTTAATCGATTTGTAAGATGGCTTTGGAACTCCAATAGCAAATTTACTTAAGATTTATTTGTGATAGATTTACTTACAATTTAGTTAAAATAGATTTATATACAATAGTGAATTTACTAGTTGAAAACCAACAGTAAATATACACGAAGTAAATACAAACTTTTAAACTATACAATTGAAACTGCAAGCTATATTATGCTTATTAAATTTAAAGAATTTAAGGAACGCACATTAAAGTATTAACAAGAACATTCTCTGAGAATTGTTTATTTTATTTTGCAGTTTCTTATTTTGTTTTTCCATTTTTAGATGGCTTTGGAACACCAATTGTAAATTTATTGGCCGATTCAGAAAATTCCTTTAAAGAAATCGCTCAAAAAGTACAAACCTGTCATCTATCCACACCTGCGGACTTTGATTCAGCTATTCGTGACATCTTTAAGCAGCTTTTCATTATGTTCCCATTGAGTTCAGTACTGGGACAAATGGTAGCTAAACTCCGAAAGACTTATTATGAGGCGAAACATTGTGAATACAAAATAATTGAAACACTTATTGAAAGTGGAGTGCCCGCTTCTTTCATTTCTGATGGACATCCAGATATCAATCTGCCCGAAGAAGAGGTGAGTTGCTACAAGTAGGCTAATCTTTCTCTCATGCAGGCAGATTACATCATAATATTTTTTCCATAGTATTTTTTTTCCCATAATATTTCTCATAATATCTATATATATAAAAATAAGTTGTTTGTTTGTGTGTCTGTCCGCATATGACGTCTGGATTATTTCATCATATACCAATTCAAAAACGAATGTATTCAAGCCGAAGTAGCTGAGTTGGTAAAGCGTTATGTTCCAGGTTCTAGGTCCGAGAGGTTCCAGGTTCGAACCTTGGCTTTAGCATTAATACAAAAGAAGAAAAAAACTAAAAAAGGTAAAAACTAAAAAAAAAAACTAAAAAGAAAATACTAAAAAGAAAATACAAAAAAAAACTAAAAAAGCTAAAAAACTAAAAAACTAAAAAAAAAACTAAAAAAGCTAAAAAACTAAAAACTAAAAAAAAAAAAAAAAAAAAAAAAAAAAAAAACTAAAAAAGGTAAAAA
This sequence comes from Artemia franciscana, assembly GCF_032884065.1. NCBI lineage: Eukaryota > Metazoa > Arthropoda > Branchiopoda > Anostraca > Artemiidae > Artemia > Artemia franciscana. Next base: position 3,068,101 of record NC_088876.1, read on the forward strand.
CTACAAAAAAATAAAAAGATAAAAACTAAAAAATAATAAAAAACTAAAAACTGAAAAATAAAGGAGAAAAAGAAAACTAAAAACCGGGACACAGGGAATATAAATGACGACTGGGACACTCAAAGAGAAATTACAGACTGGGACACTGGGACACAAATAACGACCGGGACATATAAACCGGGACACTCAAAGATAAATTACAGACCGGGACACCGGGACACAAATGACGACCGGGACACCGGGACACAGGGAATATAAATGACGACCGGGACGCTCAAAGAGAAATTACAGACTGGGACACTGGGACACAAATGACGACCGGGATACTGGGAATATAAATGACGACCGGAACACAGGGACACAACTACAACGGGGACGCCGGGGGCACAGGGGGATATATAAATGACGACGGGGACACAGGGAATGTTCGATTAGCAATCACCGTCAACAAAGCTCAAGGGCAATCATTAGAATAATGAGATATAGATCTAAATACGGATTGTTTTTCCAATGGACAATTTTATGTTGCATGTTCAAGAGTCGGTAAATCTGATAATCTATTTATATGCACAGACAATGGGACATCGAAGAATGTTGAATATTCGCAAGTTTTACGTAGTTAAAAACATATATACCTCTCTATATTCACAGGTGGGGCTCGGGGACACAACTACAATGGCGCGTAACTAATATGGCGCGTAACGACTTACGCGCGCGGGGGACTTGGGGGGCGAAGGCTAGTCTAGTATGGAGAACTTAGGCTAACTGATAAAAGAGTCCTTAAAGAAAATGGCATTTAGGCTTACCTTAGCCATTGATATCCAGGCGCAATTTAACTGAGTAGCCGTAGTGTGTGTTCACAGGAGTATATAATAAAATTAATTTTGGTAATTGTTTTTTTAGTCACAAGCTGTCTAATATTTTTTTTTCATTAACTGCATCAACAAAGCTGCTCGTCAAGTGGAAACTATAAAATAGAGCTTGAAGCCATTAGATGGCGCTGTTTATATTTTTTCCCAGAAAGAACATCCAGTTTTTTTACATAAGTATATATATATATATATATATATATATATATATATATATATATATATATATATATATATATATATCAATTATTAATAAAAACAAACTTAAACAAACTTGACTTAACACATCCCTTCCTTGTGTCACAGCCTGATATGGAGAAGGGCTAATCAAATAATCCACAAAAAGAATCAAACGCATTTACTCAGAAGGGATTTAAGGAATATATTTCCTCTAAAACAAACGATTTTGTGACTACCCCGCTGTAACTTGGATTAAAAGGAAAAGACACTTACATTTTTGGATTTATTAGTCTCAAATCTATCCTGTCACTGAATCGGAACTGTTATATTCTTACTCTTTTTTCTAAAGAAGGATCTAAATGTGCTTAAAAACTAGGAAAATTGTCCTTTTTCACATGTTTTCAACAAATTTTCAACGTATTTTCTGTCTATAAAACTACCCCAAATTGTACAAATGTATTTCGGTAGATGGATAGAACTGAATCACAGCTGTGGAGTGATATAAAAATGTCGCCTTCCGCTCATATATAAAAACTGTTAGTAAAGCAGAAAAATAGCACCATACCGATTGCGCAGGGAACATAAATCTTAAAAAACAAAACCCAACTACAGCATCATATACCCTACTACCACTAACTTAACACTCAACTTCTTCCTTAGCACACATCAATCAAAATAGAAATACTTATAATAATGATTTAATACCATTTTGCTATATTAATTATATATCGTATTAACTTAGTCATTAAAAATATATTTAGAACACTATCCATTCTCCAACAGCCTTTTAAATTCACTTAAACTACTATTTTTAATATCCCAATTTACCGAATTCCATAACTTAGCCCCTCTAAAAACAAGAGATTATCCCGACAGAGACGTAACCAAATTACTAACATAAATTTTGTTCATTGACCTTGTGCCATGGGAATGAACCTCATTAACATGTGGACTTACCTCCGAAGCAGACCTACCTTTGACGCAAGGACTTACCTTTGACGAAAGGACTTACCTTTGATGCGTACATGAAAACAGGAGGATTAAAATCATGGAGAGCAGTTGGAGAGCAGATGCTTTCAGTGGCTGATAGCCATTGTCTTTTTTTGAAAAACAGAAACCATGTATTTTGTCGTAAATCGTGCTTTGAATAATTCGTGGCTTGTGCGCTGTGATAACTTCGTTGACAATCTTTCTCGTGTTGACCGTATTTTAGTCACTATTTTTGACTAAAAGAAACCATATTTAAAATGCACATGCATGTGAAAATTTATGTTTGTATAACATATGATTTTATTTGAATTTGAAAGAGTTGTACAATTGAAATAAACGTTTACGTTACCTTAGATGGCATTATAATTCTTATTGGTTGCCACTGATATTTGCCCCAGACTTTTTTTTTTAATTCTGGACCTTTTTTTAGTTTCAATATGTTTTCACAGGAGTGTATACTGACACTAATTTTTTGGGAGAGAAGAGGGAGGGGAGGGGTAAATGAAAGAAGAGAGGGAGTAGTATTGAAGGGTAAATGAGAGGGGTTGCTGTTAAGGTTTGCTGTTTTGTCTAAAAAACGGTAGAAAAATAAAAAAAGAAAACGCATAGAAAATATAAGGTTTAGTGTGGACCAGAATTCCTTTAAAGAAGTGAATTTTGTTGAATTATTTTCAGAAGTTGAATTTGAGTTATTTCCAGAAGTTAAATTGTTTCTTGAAGAAGTTGAATTGTTCCATAAATTGAATTTGTTTCGAACTCAGCAGAACTGAAACAATTCAAAACAATTTTGATTGATTGAAGTTTGTGTTTCAATTATTTTTTTTTTAAATTTTAACTGTGTTTTTTAAAGTTTATCAGATTCTTTAGTCTTCAAAGACTTTGTAGATTATGAAATAACTGAGGCTAGGCTAGTATGCAGCACGTAGGCTAACATGATAAACGAGTCCTTAAAGAAAATGACCTTTAGGCTTACCTTAGCCATTAATATCCAGGCTCAATCTAACTGGGTAGCCGTAGTGTGTCTTCACAAGAGTATATATTAAAATTAATTTTTTGAAGAGAAAAGAGGGAAAAAGGGCAGGCCAAAATTTGGCCAATTAGGCCAGGTCCAAGAGGCGCAAAATGCCAGGGGGTGCAATAAATTACCACTGAGTGTTTTTGTCTTAACAAAATCTGGACGGATGTGATTTATCGTCGAAGTGGTTGTAGTCTGCTGCCGCGCTGTCTATTCCCAGAAAAGTGATTTTAAAATAGCAAAGGAATTCTTTGGCCAGTTAGAGACTGTTAAATGTCTCCCAAGAATGACAGTTGGAGTTCGGTGTCACCTCTCTCTTTCATTACTCTTGGCTCTGTAGTTGCAATCTGCTCAGTGCTTTCACTTTCCTCGAATTTTGGGGATACTATTTCTTGCTTCAATTCTCTTTCCTTGTGTGTCTGATGTGGGTTTAGTACCCGTATACACCCTTGGGCTAAATAACTGAGGAAATACAACTCGGTGTGCCATTAAAAGGGCTTCAGTTATATAAAAAGAAAAACGAAAAAATTACCAGTAATCTTGGCCTTTCGAAATAGCTGAATAATAGTTGACAGATTGAATATAAGTATATGAATTGTTATTAAGTTGAATTATTGTTAATAAAGCTCTGAGTTGTGATGGTGTAGCATGGCAGCATGTTTTTTTTACACTAACAAGCCTTTTGTGCGTCTTTTATTTATTCCTTGATTGATTAATATTTATTTCAAAGCGCTTTTGATTTTGTTTATATGGTCTTTTGCGTGAGGAAGTTCTGATGATACAGTGTGAAAGTTGTAAGACATGGCAGGATGCATTATGGGACTTGGGAAAAGTGTTTTCTTTCACTTTATTTGATCACGTTGTTTTCACTTTGTTTTTGTTTTCACTTTGTTTCACTTTATTTTATCATGTTGTTTTCACTTTTATTTTTGTTTTCACTTTGTTTCACTTCATTTTATCACATTGTTTGCACTTTTATTTTTTATTTTTTTATTTTATCACGTTTTTTCACTTTTATTTTTGTTTTCACTTTGTATCACTTCATTTTATCACGTTGTTTTCACTTTTATTTTTGTTTTCACTTTTTTCCCTTTATTTTATGCTTGGCACGGGTTTCCAAAGAAGAATTTTCCATTGGGAGGGAAACTTCTGGGGTTGATTAACTTTCCAGGGTAAATTTTACACTGGGAGGCTTGAAAAAAATCTTATAAGAAATTATTTTTATTCGTCTTATTTTTTCTTTGCCAAATCAGTTTGCGTGTGGAGATGTTCCGGGGGAATTATCCAGGGACTATTCTCAGTTTTTTTGGCTCTCCGGGAAAAAATTTCTACCGATGGTGAGGGGGCTTCCACCGGGGGGGGGGGGCTCTGGGATGATTAGGAAAATGATTAGAAATTAAAGTTTTTTTTTAATGAAGGTGTGATATGGAGAACTTTTCAGGCTGAATTGTCTGCGAAAATTTTACGGGGGTTGCATTTTCAACGAGGATGGAACTGTCTGGATGAAATTTTGCGGATGGGGTGTGCAATTTGGATACTATGGTTACGTGGTTGTTGCGAGGGTTAGTTCATCACTTTTTCGTTTTGTAAATTCTTCCGAAGTACTTTTTATTTACAGATTGTTTTATGTTTCAATGGGCTTCCGCATGAAGATGGTTTGATGGTACGTGGCGACATTCATTGTGGGGCTAGGTAAAGCTCCGAAGCGTGGTAGCGTGGCAGTTTATTTTCTCTAATTTGGCTTTTGCGGGGGTAAATTTATCCCTTGTTGGTTTTGTAATTATTTGAAAGTTTTGGTATTTGCAGGTTGTTTTATGTCTCTGTGGCCTCCTGAATGGAGAAGGCCTAATGGCGCAATGTAAAAGCTGTCAGGAATGGCAGCATATATCTTGTGACATGGGAAAACCGTAATACGTAGCAGCGTGACATGGCATCACGTTTATTTTCGCTAGTTCGGTTTTTGTGGGGGTTCGTTTGGTACGAGGCGATGCGACATGGTCACATGCTTTGTTTCACCAATTTGACTCTTTTTTGGGAGGGGGGGGGGGCTTTTTCCTTTGCTCAATTTGACATTTCCCTAAATAACCTTTCAATTACAGATTGTTTTGTGTCTATAGGGCCTCCTGAATGAAGAAGGTCTAATGGTACTATCTAAAAGCCGTCAGAAATAGCAACATGTATTTTGTGACATGGGAAAATCGCGATACGTAGCAGTGCGACAGGGTATCACGTTTATTTTCGCTAGTTCGGTTTTTGTGGGGGTTTGGTACGAGTCGATGCGGTAGGATCACATGCTAAGTTTCATCAATTTGTCTTTTTTTTTTGGGGGGGGAGCTTTATTTGTCTCTTGCTCAGTTTGACATTTCCTTAAATGCCTTTATAATTACAGGTTGTTTTGTGTCTATGTGGTCTCCCTCATGAAGAAGGTCTGATGGTTCAGTGTGAAAATTGTGAGACGTGGCAGCATGCATCTTGTGTTCAAGTGGCGAATCCAGAAGAAACTTATAACTGTTTCAAATGCACAAGGAGATTTACTAATAGAAACCGTTGTGTGGTAATCCAACCTCAACCTGAAGACCCGCCTCCTGGGCACGTTTTCTATCTATCCTACGTGTCTAAGGATATGCATATTAAACAAGGCAAGTAAAGTTTTGTTGCATTGTAAGGTATTGATGTTAAAAGTAAACATCACCATCTAGTAGTGTCTAAGGTTAATCTAAAGCTGAAATTTCGGAAGGGTAACTACCTCCCGGGAAGTTGTGATGTTGGTAGACTCCAAGATGCGAATTTGAGAGAAACTTTCCAGGAACAATTGAATACTAAATTGGAGAGTTTAAAATTTGACAGTGTGGAAGATGGATGGAATAATTTTAGGAAAACAATTTGCGAAGTTGCTGATGGTGTCTAGGGGAAAAGTTCAAGACTGCAGCTAGGATTATTAGTGAAAAAGTTTTATGTTTAATAGAGAGGAGAAGAGGCCTGTACAAGAACTATCTATCTATCTAGCACATTTTCCTGTGCCTCCTGGGCACATTTTCCTGTGCCTCCTGGGCTCATTTTCTATATATCCTACGTGTCTAAGGATATGCATATTAAACATGGAAAGTAAAATTTTACTGCTTTGTAAAGTTTGAATACCCAAAATCTGGTCAGCAAGACGTGGCTCATGTTATCGTGGCCTAAGGCCCACATAAAGTAAATATTGCTCTGCTAATAATAATAATAATAGCGTAGGTATTTTGAAGACCACACTGTCTTTCCATGGCGTACAAATAAGAGATCAACAGGGACATATCCTTTTATTTGACAGTGAAGCAACAACAAAAAATGTTTAAGTATTTCGACCATATACAGTGCCCGTCTTTGGATGAAGAGTCATTGTTGAGTTATTTTTATTATGTATTTATTTTTATAAATTATTAACAGTTCAATAGGGACAAATCCTTTTATTATACAGTGAAACAACAGCAAAAAATCTCTGGATATTTCGATCACATATGCAGTAGCCGTCTTTGGATGTCGAAATATTTTTATTTTATAGTTATTTTTATAATTTTCATAAGCTATTTTCATGAATAAAACGATTTGTCCCTGTTTAACTGTTATTTGTAAATAATAATAATATATTTTAACCGTCTATACTAACATTAAAATGATATATTATAGGAGTAAATGAAGGAAAAAATACAACATAAAAAAAAATATACAACATGTGACATAAGAAATGAAAAACAACGAAAAGTGAATTTGCATAAAATTCAAACAAAACTACAGCATAGGAAAATAAGAAAACGAAAACGTCTCTGAGTAATCTCAATGCTCTTTGAACATGGATAACACGGATTCAGAGGGAAATCAACGACACGTTCTCTACGCTTTTTGGACATCTTTCTACGTTTCTTTTTTTGAATCTTGACGGAAGATCTTCCGTTTTCACGGTACTATCAAAAACTCTGTATTTCTTAGCGATTTAAGTGTTCTTGATCCAAAGAAGAAGGCCAAGAAAATTTTTTCGTTATCTGAAGAATTTTTTAGGGATTATAAGGTATTCCATCTTGTTAGCAAACTTTCAAACCGGCGTCATAAAAAATATGTGGGGTACAAAGATTGCATTGTAGAGGCTTTCCAAGCACTTCTTATCAAACTTAATTTAAAGACAATACGTATAACAGAAGTCAGAAAAGAATAAAAAATGTTTATTAAAAATGAAATTTTTAATGATTTTATTTTTAATACTTCTTATTGTTAATTCATATTTAAGTTTTTCAAATTAATTTTTATTAATAATTTTGATTTTTTAATATTTATAGTTGAAACAGTAATGTTGAAAATTAGTAAGACTAATTTTAAAAGCTAATTTTTTTTGAATAAAATGAACTGCGAAGTTGAAACTTAAAAAGGAATAAAAATGTTGCTTCATCGCTTCATCAATTTTAATTTTTTTGAGATTTCATGTAAAATGAACTACCTATTATATTTTGTAAAATCAAAAATATCTGTATATAAAATACCCTTATATTTTAGATATCTGAAAAAAAATGTGTTTTACCAAAAACAGAAAATGCGCGTGTAAAATAAAGATTTTCTTTGAAAAGTGGGAAAATCGGTGAGTAGCGAGTGTGAGTAGGCTGCAGGAAAATAAAAGATTAATTTAGGAATCTTTCAGTAATCTTTCCATAGGACCATGACATAGACAACTTATAGCAAAGAATTATAATAATCTTCCCCTAGAAGCATAGATTTCTTTTCAGGTGGTATAAAATATGATTTGATTGATAATAAATATAATTAGTGATGCAATTTTGCAAAGGAAGCAAAGTTTTATCACCAGTAGACCTACCTGCTTAAAGTCAACCCAAAGTTTCCCCAATAGGCAAACCTCAGAGTGTATGGAAAAATCTCATTCGCCCACTTGCCAATGTCCAGTGAACATCTGTTGGTCTTGATTCAAGCTGAAAATGACCCCGCTGCGATTCTGCTAGGCTTTCGTCAATAGGCAAAGCTCTGACAGTTTGAAAAAAATCTTAGTCACCCATTTGCCTACACGTCCAGCGGATATTGTCGGTCATGAGTCAACCCAAAATCTCGGTCACCCCATTATAATTCCAGTAGGCTTTCCCAGTAGGCAAAGCTTATATAGTTAGAACAACCTCAGTTGCCCACTCGCCTTCAAGCTCTGTTGGAATGTTTTTTCTTGGTCTGAATCATTATTTGGTCTCCAATTGCCATTATTGTATAATTATCTGCCTTAGTTCTGCCCTAGGATAATAGACTATGCTTTAACAAGTGACATTAATCATTTCACTGAAAATGTTATGAAATGTTATGCTAATGTTAAGTAATGATATATAAACTTTTGAGTAGCTTTTTTAATTGAATTGTCAAATTTTTACAATTTTTGAGGTTTTACAGATTTTTTACAAAATTTTGAGTAGCGCTTTTAATTGATTTGTCAAATTTGTCCAATTCTTGATATTTTTCTGCTTTTTGACTATGTTTTGACCAACTCTTGTAATTTATAAACTATAGCTTTACCCGTTCTGTTATTTAATTGACTAAGTTTTGAGTAGCACTTTTAATTGATTTGTCAAATTTTTCCAATTCTTGATATTTTTTTGCTTTTTGACTAATGTTTTGATCGACTCCTCTAATTTATAAACTAGTTTTACCATTTCAGTTAGTTAATTGACTAAGTTTTGAGTAGCACTTTCATTGATTCGTCAAATTGTTCCAATTCTTGATATTTTTCTGCTTTTTGACTTATGTTTTGACCAACTCTTGTAATTTATAAACTATAGTTCTACCATTTCAGTTATTTAATTGACTAAGTTTTGAGTAGCTCCTTTAATTGATTTGTCAAACTTTTCCATTTCTTCAGATTTTTCAGATTTTTGACTGAATTTTTGACTAGCTCTTGTAATTTATTAACTATAGTTTTACCAGTTCTGTTATTTAATTGACTAAGTTTTGACTTCCTCTTTTAATTGATTTGCTGAACTTTGACGTGCTATTTATTTTGTTGACCAAGTTTTAAATAGCTCTTTTGATTAATTGGCTAAATTAGTGAATTGTAAAATTCTTTTATTTGATTGACGCAGTTTTCACTGATTGACCAAGCTTGGCCAGTTCTTTTATTAGATTGATTGAGTATTGCCAAGATCTTTCAATTTATTTCGTTTTTGACTTGTACATTTGACCAAGAAATTAAATGTGCAAGGGGGCCCGAGATTAAACCTGCGTGTTCCAAGGTCTGCTCACGTGAAGAGTTGCGTTGCTTAATGTTAATACAGCCAAGAAACTGCCGCCACTTTGTGCCGTGTCTGTCTCTGGCTGCTTTTGGTTGTGATAAATAAAAAAAAAACAAGTTTTTTCAACTGAAAGTAAGGAGCGACATTAAAACTTAAAACGAATAGAAATTACTTCGTATATGAAAGGGGCTGCTTCCTCATCAACGCCCCGCTCTTTACGCTAAAGTTTGACTCTTTCTCTCAACTCTTTTTTTAAAACAGTATAAAACTTTTGCGTAAAGAGCGGGGCGTTGATGAGGATGCAGCCCCTTTCATATACGAAGTAATTTCTGTTCGTTTTAAGTTTTAATGTCGCTCCTTACTTTCAGTTGAAAAAACTTGTTTTTTTTTTTTAATTTAATTTCTGAACGTTTTTGAATCAATGCATGTTTTGATTTTGGCTCTCTGCAGAGGAATAATTAAAATGAAATTTGCATTTTTTTTTTTTTTGGCTAAACGGCTTTCTCATAATTTTGATCGAATGATTTTGATAAAAAAAAAGAGCGGGGGAGGAACCCTAGTTGCCCTCCAATTTTTTGGTTAATTAAAAAGGCAACTAGAACTTTTAATTTTTTACGAATCTTTTTATTAGTAAAAGATATAATTCTGTCCCAATTCATTAAGAATAACCCCTGAATCACAAAAGCCGTAGAATAAATAGTTGACATTACTAAAAATACTTTATCGTAAAGAACGAGGTATGAGGAGGAGGTGACCCCCTCATATGGGTAATAATTTCTGTTCGTTTTAAGTTTTAATGCTGCTCCTTACTTCCAGCTGAAAAAAACTTTTTCATATTTATTTTTTCATTGTTTTTTTTAAGTAATGCTAGTAAATCCTGTGCTCCCTTCATGGAAATTTTCTTCCCCCATGACAAATTCCTCGATGGAAATCTCCCCCAGAATATCCCCGTCTTCTCAACCCCTCCCCCCAAACAAAAAATCCTCCTGAAAACGCCTGTACACTTCCCAATAACCACTACTATATGTAAGCACTGGTTAAAGTTTGTAACTTTTAGCCCCTCCCACGGGGACTCTGGGGGAGTAAGTCGTCTCCAAAGACATAGTTATAAGGTTTTTCGACTACGCTGAATAAAATGGCTATCTCAGAATTTTGATCCGTTGACTTTGGGAAAATAATTAGCGTGGGAGAGGGCCTAGGTGCCCTCCAATCTTTTTGGTCACTTAAAAAGGGCACTAGAACTTTTCATTTCCTTAAGAATGAGCCCTCTCGCAACATTCTAGGACAACTGGGTCGATACGATCACCCCTGGGAAAAAAAACAAACAAAAAACTAACAAACAAATAAACGCGATCTGCCTTCTGGCAAAAAATACAAAATTCCACATTTTTGTAGATAGGAGCTTGAAACTTCTACAGTAGGGTTCTCTGATACGCTGAATCTGATGGTGTAATTTTCGTTAAGATTCTATGACTTAGGGTGTGTTTCCCCCTATTTTCTAAAATAAGGCAAATGTTCTCAGGCTCGTAACTTTTGATGGGTAAGATTAAACTTGATGAAACTTATATATTTGAAATCAGTATTAAAATGCGATTCTTTTGATGTAGCTACTGATATCAAAATTCCATTTTTTAGAGTTTTGGTTCCTATTGAGCCGGGTCGCTCCTTACTACAGTTCGTTACCACGAACTGTTTGATGGGTAGTTATGGGTAGTAGTACCATAACCAATGATTTTACCTGCTGCACGAACTACCGAAGACCTATTCTGAATAACGCGCCACTACTGATCTATCAAGCCTCTTCGTGTTGTCAGTGATTCCGACTGATTATCTGATCAGTAAAACTCCTGAGTAAACAGAATACCCAGATCAGGGAACACTGGAATACAAAACGGACAAGCATGCTTAAGCGAAAGGTTTGCAAAAGAGACACAAAGACACAGTTGATACTTGATGCTCACCATACTTGATGATGTCACTGATGATATCTTGATGATATCTTGATACTTGATACTTGATACTTGATGATATCACCTAGTATTGCATTCTACTACTACTACTACTAATAACTCACTGCAGCACCAAGCCGCCTGAGGCCAACACAGCTACGCACGCTCCTCCTCCAACTTAATCTAATTAAAGCCTCCCTCTTTACACCCTCCCAGGAAGTTCCCATTTCCTTTAAATCCTTATTTATGACATCCTCCCAACCCAGACAAGGACGACCTGCTTTCCGTGTAGCCCCAGACGGTTGGCCAAAAAGGACAATCTTCGGTAATCTGTCATCCTTCATCCGTAGAACGTGGCCTAGCCATCTCAACCTTTCTTTCATTATAGCCCCAGAAAGCGGGATTGAACCACACTTTTCGTACAACCTACTGTTTGAAATACGGTCAGTCAGCCGGGTACCCAGAACAATCCGTAGGCAATTTCTCTGGAAAACATCTAGTAAATTTTCATCTGCTTTTCGGAGTGTCCATGCTTCAGAGCCATATTTGACCACTGTCATCACTGTAGCTTCCAATATTCTAATCTTGGTTTGTAAGCTTATCTTTCTATTCTTCCAAACTTTTTTTAACTGTGAAAAAACACCCTGAGCTTTAGCTATTTTACTTTTAACATCTTCACTGCTCCCACCATCTTTACTAATAATACTACCAAGGTAACTGAAGCTCCCAACCTGATCAATCTTTTCGTTACCTAAGGTCACCTGTTCATCTTCACTTATTCCTAACCTTAGTGACTTAGTCTTCTTAACATTAATTTTCAAGCCTATTTTAGCACCCTGAACTCGTAAAACCTCTAAAAATTCATTCATTTTGCTCACACTTTCATCTAATATGCTTAAATCATCAGCATAATCTAAGTCCAGGAGCGTTCTTCCTCCCCATTTGATTCCATGGTCTCCAATTGCCTTTCCTGTGCTCCTTAAGACGAAGTCCATCAAAATGATCCATATAAAGGGGGATAGAACACAACCCTGCTTAACTCCTGATTTAATACAAAACCAGTTGCTAACCTCATTTCCTACCTTAACCGCAGCAGTATTATTCTCGTACATAGCGCAAATCACTTTAATGTATTTTTCTGGTATACCATATAACGATAAGACCTTTGTTAACGCTGTTCTATCAACAGAATCGAAAGCTTGCTCATAATCGATAAAACTAAGGACCAAAGGTGTTTGACAACGAAGGGACTTCTCAATTATTAACCTAAGAGTGAAAACATGGTCGACACATCCTCTACCTTTTCTAAAACCGCATTGTTCTTCCCTTAAAACTTTGTCTACAGCATGTCTCAGTCTAAAAAGTATCATATTACTCAGTAATTTGCTACCTACAGAGACCAGACTAATGCCTCGATAATTCCGACATTCACTCTTGTCACCTTTCTTATACAGTGGTTTAATTAAGGTTTTCCTAAAATCATTGGGTACTTCCTCTTTTTCAAAAATCATGTTCATAATCTTCAGTAGCTTATTCCTAACCTCAGAGCCACCATATTTAAGGAACTCATTAATCATACTATCAGCACTTGGCATTCGCCAAGTCAAAACGCTATAATGATGATTGTGAAGCATTTTTTGTCACAATTTTAGCCTAGAAAGCAACAATTAAATAGGGTTTCATAAAATGTATTTTAATATTTATTAAAACTTGTTTTAATTGATTATTTATTCTTTTAGTTTATAAATTATTATTTGATAAAATTACTATTTTAGATATTCCAATAATTCTTTATTTTTATTAATAGGTGATCATGTTTATGTTTTACGTGACCATGACACAGTTGGTTTGGAGGATCGCCTGTATGGATCTCAGTATAATGACTATGAAGGCCCTCTAAGAACCCCTGGAACTTTATATGGAAACTATACCCCGAAACAGTTAGACATTTTTCAAATTGAAAGGATCTTCAGGGATGAAAAGTAAGTTACTTTTATATTGCATATCGAACTGAATCAGTTAGGAATTAAAAAATGATTACAATAAAAAAAATATTAAACAAAATATAAATAATGAAATAATAAAATAAAAATTAAATGAAAAGTAAAAAATAAAACTGCATAAAGAAAGAAAGTTCCCTTTATCTTGTACGTAGAACTGGATCAATGTAGAATTAAAAATAATCTTATTTAAAAATTCTAAATTATTTAATAAAAATAAATAAATAATGAAATAATAAATAAAAATTAAACCAAAATTTAGAAATAAAAGAGTTTGTTCTTTTTTCTTTCTTTTTTTTTGGCTCTTGTCGCATCATTGAGTTTTGAAAGAAGCTGCAACGTATAACCTATGAATTTAGTTGCCATTTTAATTTTTTTTTTTTAATTTTGGTCTCTTGTTGCTTCATTGAGTTTTCAAAGAAGCTACGACGTATAACCTGTGAATTTAATTGCCATTATTTTTTATTCGCTTCTGATCTTTCGTTGCTTCATTGAGTTTCCAAAGAAGCTACAAGGTCTAATCCATGAATTTAATTGCCATTTTAATTTTTTTTTTTTTGATTTTTGGTCTGCCGTTGCTTTATTGAGCATTCAAAGAAGCTACAACACATAACCTATGAATCTAATTTAATTTTTCACTTTATAATTAGGGGTCGGCACCGTTTCTGTTTCTGTTTTTTTTTCCACTGTTTTTTTCTTCTTCTTCTTTTACTGTTTTTTTTTTTACTTTTTTTGTTCTGTTCTGTTATTTTGGAGATAACAGAAACCACATAAACAGGTACCTGTTTTTTCAATTACCATTCTAGTTTCTGTTCCGTTTCATTTCTTACCGTTTTTGCCGTTTTTGTTTTAGATAACTTCGAAGACCACACTGCCTTTCCATGACGAAAGTAAAGCAGTTCAAAATAGGGATGATACCTTTTTATTGACAGCGAATAGATATAAAATTATTTAACTGGATATTTCGAACACATATACAGTGTTCATCATCAGCAATAAAACACTGTATAGGCCTATGTATATGTGTTCGATGAACACTGTATAGTAGATGAACACTGTATATGTGTTCGAAATATCCAGTTAAATAATTTTATATCTATTCACTGTCAATAAAAAGGTATCATCTCTATTTTGAACTGTTTTACTTTCGTTTTTGTTTTTAGATCTGTTTTTCTTTATTTTTCGTGTTTTGCTTGAGAATAGAATCATATCGCATTCTTGCGACTTTTATTCGATTGTAATACTTACCATGCAGGGAGTAGCTATTTCTTCAGTGTTCTGAAGATGAGTTTTGCCACTGCGAAAACTAATTCAACATTAAAGCTGGTGTTTCCAGTTCTATTTTTTTAGCAACAAGAATGAGTACTTTCAACTATTCTACTTTCAAATTTTTAAAACTACTTGTCGACTTACTTATTTAATTTTTTTGGAGTTTTGGCTTTATTTTTGGCATTTTTTGGCTTTACTTTTGGAGTTGATTCATCTTTCCCGAAGCAAATTTTCGGCAAATACTTCGAAAATTCTTTGCATGCATGAATCGTCTATAAATGATTTTATTCATTTTTATATTGTTCGCCACAGTAGAGATAATTAATAAGCATCTTATTCGTAAGCAATCGATTCCGGCTTCAGAAAGTCAGGCAAAAACAATTCTATGTAATAAGCATTACAGACTGAAAATGAAAAGTTAACAAAGGTGAAAAGAAAAGTAAAAATTTTATTTTAAGAAAATTCTGTTTACAGCAGAATTTTAAGAAAATTCTTTACAGCCTTAATTTTGGAAATAAAAATTCACATCAGTTGACGTTACATGTATATACATTTGAAGAGCCAAAATTACATCATTTTCCCCCCAGGAGTGGTTGCATCGTTAGTAGTATTGATGACGCATGCAAAATTCACATTGAATTGCAAAGGGCAACGCATTACCGACTGAAAATGAAACAATTAGAAAATAAATGAAAGGTTAGGATGGACCTAACTACCTAATACTGCCGAAATACCTCACCAGTTAGCCTAGACAGAACAATTAGCATTGAAGTTGTCCAAAGGTTCACCTACCTGGTCTCTACAAATTCCTAAGATGGATCGCTTCCTAATAAGGAAATTAGGAAGTAATATTTAAATAGGGAAATTAGGAAGTAATAATTACTAAAAGGAAGTAATTAAAAGGAACTAAAAGGAAGGCAAAGGAAGTAATATTTAAATAAGGAAATTAGAAAGTAATAATTACAATTAATTGTAATACTTGTAATACTTATGTAATAAGTATTACAGACTGAAAATGAAAAGTTAACAAAGGTGTAAAGAAAACTATAATAAAAACTCTGGATTCTTGACGGTCTCGAATTAAGACACAAGCCAAGTATGGAGGGTGAATTTCGTCAGCTCAGAAAATTTATATCAAGGAAAAAGAAGCTTGCTATTCGGGAAATTTAAGATGGAATAATTATTTGATACTCTAAATAATGATTATCGTGTTATTCTTTAGTTCTCAGTCATGAGGTGTCAAATAAGGAATTTTGATTGAATTAAGAAATTCTGGCGTTTAATCTATTCCTCTTTCCTGATAATCAATCATTTTATGGGATTTATTTTCTTCTGGGGCTTGATGTGATTTTTCGTTGTTGCTTCTTTTCTAACCGTGGATTTCATTTACAATTTGATGTGATAGTCCCTATCACTTTTCTTCTAATCGCAAATTTTGTTGTCCATTTTTTTTTATTTGGGATTCGTTGTGATGCCCGTTGTCTCGTGTTTTCTAGCCACAGATCTTGTTTATTTCCAAATACGTCCGTGCATTTTGTTTTAGTTGTTTGGATTCATTCGAAATCATCTGTGATTTCGAATGGCATCATAGATACCAAAAACTTCTTTCCCAGCTTCTCCCCAGTTGTTATATTTTTGCTTTCATAGCGTTGCTATATAGTTCAGTAACAATAGGGAATCTTCCAATACCTATACCCTCTGACATATCTAAATGACGCATTGGCATAACCATAGTTGTATTCTTTTGTTTCAAATCAAAGAGTGGCAAATCAGTCATTTCCGACTATGACATGGATTCAAGTCCTTCTTCCTGTTTATCCATAACACACGCCACAATAACACGCTCCTAATTCCATTATAATTTCTGAAATATCTAAATTATTATTGATTATTATTATTTGTCAGCTTGTGTAATTTATGCACATATAATACACACTAAAAATTACTAAAAAAAAGGTCCTATAAAAGTAACTAAAAAAAGTCCTCAATCCTGTTCTTCCTTCATAGGCTATTCTTTTTTAATTTAAGGGGTGTTTTTTTATTTACCAGGTATTTTTTTCTACCAGGTAATTTTTTAATTTACCAGGTAATTCTTTTATTTTATCTTAAGTAAATTATCTAAAGTTAAATTTTCTTTATCTTCTAACCGCTTTTTGAAACTTATCACAAGCAGACCCAAAAATTCCAATGATTTACAATTCAAGTTTAGTTTTTGTTATTGTTTTTGTTTATTGTATATCATTTTTTGTTTATTGTTTTATTTATTTATTTTTTTAGTTTGACCTTTTAGACTTCCAAATATGCAGAGGTCTAATCTATTCGTGTGTGTTTTTTTTTTTTTTCTTTTTTTTTTTTTTTTTTTTTTTTTTTTTTTTTTTTTTTTTTTTTTTTTTTTTTTTTTTTTTTTTTTTTACGTGTTCATAGCTTTTGTGGGGTGGCTCAAACGATTCTTGAGAATAATTCTCTTTTTCCTCCCTTTAGTCATTGTGTCTAATTAATTAATCAGTGGATTTGTTTTTTTTATTTGTAACTCACACTTTGCAGTAGAAAATAGTCGTATAATAAGAGAGAATACTAGAAAAATATACATAATTAATAAGAAAAAAATCGGAAAAGACAATAGTTAGGGATAAACGCGTATAAGCCTGAGACAATAGGCCTCTCTAGTAACAACCAAGACCACAAGACCACAGGGAAGGCTGAGAAACACGCTTCATAGCACTTACGAACGAGACACAACAGGCACCTATACAATCTCATTGAGTGGGGAGACATATATGATCCTGCTCCCTTGCAGGACAACCCTTGTCTTATCACCCTCCCTTCTCGAGGAAAAATGCTTCCGGGAATGCCACTTGCCCCAAACAAAAACTTTCTCGGGGTCACCCTCCTTGAACCAAAGTCCTGGATTTGGTAATGATTTTGATAAAGGGTAGTTTTCTGTGCCGTATCTCTAGCTTTGAAATTATATCAGAAACACCAAAAGTACCCACAATAAACTGGAATGTATTTTATTTTTCTTCATTTTCAGTAACAAGACTTTTGTGTATGGTCATCATTACCTTCGACCTCACGAAACTTATCACGAACCATCCAGAAAGTTCTTCCCAAATGAAGTTCTTCACATGCCTCTGTTTGAGTCTATACCAGCCTGGGCTGTATTAGGCCGCTGTTGGGTTCTTGACTTGAAAACCTTTTGTAAGGGTAGACCCAGGGATGCGGTTGAGGACCATGTGTACATATGTGATTTAAAAGTGGATAAAGCGGCGAGGATGTTCTCCAAGTCGCCGAAGCCTAAGTTCCCTTGCTCAACGAAGAATTTTGCTTTTATGTGGTTTGATGTGAAGCTGAAACCTGTCAGGAATTACCAGGTAATTTTTTTTAATTTACTAGGTATTTTTTTATTTACCAGGAATTTTTTTATTTACCAGGTAATTTTTTAATTTACCAGGTAATTCTTTTTTAATTTACCGGGTTTTCTTTTATTTACCAGGTTTTTTTATTTACCAGGTATTTTTTTAATTTACCAGGTAATTGTTTTTTAATTTACCGGGTGTTTTTTGATTTACCAGGTATTTATTTAATTTACCAGGTAATGCATCACGAGTTTCAAATTTGAAAAAGGTGATTGATGGGAGTTTCGTTCGGTATTAGGGTCATGATTATTTCAGTGAGATTTAAAATCCATCCAAGTGTAAAATTGTAAATTGGCCAAGCTGAGATCGCCTCCTTTGCCCCTCTCCTGCTTTAAGCTGTCATGTTTTTTTGTGTTTCTTTCGGTGGATTATAAAATTTGTTTTGATAATATGGGGCCGTCAATTCGAGCGTAGTTCCATGTCGGCTCTGTTTGATTGTTTTATTTGCTTATTTTGTGTGTTTAATAAGAATCTTCAATCTTGGGAAATTATGAAGAAAACCGTAAAAACCGTGATGTTTCTTGGGGGAGGGGGGATTTTTTGCCCTTCACGTAATTTTGGGTTGTTAACAATTAGTGTCCCGCCGAAATTTTGCAAAAAAATGGTGGAATTGGTAAAAATTTTTACCAATCAAGTTGAAAAAAACTTATTTTTATCCACCACATGGAATTTAAAAAAAAGCGGAGTAGCTAAACAAAATAAACAACAAGACAAAAAAAACAACAAAATAGCGGCAAAAAAAGATAAACGAAACCACGCATCTGTAATGAGACTGTGATTGTCCTTTCACGCTACGCCATAGAACCTTTCACATTAGTATATCTTAAGACAATTGCTGTGTTATATAACCTTGCGGAGCAAATTTTTTCTGTAACTAGAAACTAAAAAAAGAAATTTACCTAATTTTTACCTAAATTTACCTCATTATCTAATCTGTAAGTTTTATGTCCATTATGGAAAAGTCAAAATAATCAAATAGTCGAAAAGTCAAAAAACAGTTTGGAATATATATTCTAAATTTGTTAAATGGGTATAGATGTTAATATTGTGTTATTGCTGGAGATAATGCCGAATATGTTAGGTAAAAAGATCTACTACTGTTAGTTCTACTAATACCTCATTGCACCACCATGTTACTCCTCTTCCATATTGTTCACGCTCCTTCTCCTTCGCAATCTGTTCAAAGGCTCCCTCTTAAGAATTTCCGGTTTCATTCAAATTTTTTCTTACAACCTTGTCCTGCCCCATTTGAACACGACCTGCTTTTGTTTGGCCCTGGATGGATAGCCCAAAAGAACAATCTTTGGCAATCTGCCATCATTTATCCACGTAGAGTGTCCTAGTCTTCTCAACATTTCTCTCATTATAGCCTTGGAAAGGGAGATAGAGCCATATTTTTTACTCTAGCCATAACTCCAGGTAAAGGTGATCTGATGTTTTTTTCGGAAGGGATGGGGGTGGGGATATTTTAGATAAACTGGTCTCCAGACTAAACATGAGGATGCTTGGAAATTTCGGAAGTATGTGATTAGATTTTCTGAAAAGGAGGGGAGTTATGATTTTTCAGCCAAGCGCCTTTTAAGCCTTTTTAGCAGGTTTTTTCGAAGGTTAGGGGATTTACTCTTAAAGTTGTCTTGGGAGGCGTCTTCAATACTGATATTAATGGATTTTCCGGAAGGGGGGGGGGGTATTTTAGAAAAACAGGTCTCTAGACTAAATATGAAAGTGATTGGAAATTTTGGATTGAAGTATGTGATTAGATTTTCTGAAAAGGAAGGGAGTTATGATTTTTCAGCCAAGCGCCTTTTAAGCCTTTTTGCAGATTTTTTCGAAGGTTAGGGTATTTTTTCTTAAAGTTGTCTTGGGATGCGTCTTCGATACTGATATTAAGAACTGGCGTCCAACCTTTTATCAATTTCTTTTGAAAGCCGATTTAAAGGTTCAAAATTCGGTCTTACCAATTATTATCGAGGCCTCGCTCCGGCCTGGAGCCTTTTGAACGTCTTGATTTTCTTACATTTAAAATTTTTACTATTAAACTTTTTTGAATTTTAAATTAAGTCTGTTTTTCGTCCCTCTTTTTTTGTAATCTATGTTCAATGAGCAGAAGAAATATAAAATGAAGGAGTAAAATTAATGAATGAAATGGAATTATTGAATAAAATTAGGAAAATGAATGAATGAAAAAAATGTAGGCTTTTAAAAGAATTACATGAATGTTAAAGTTAAACCATATTTTGTAGATAATTACAGATGGTATTGCTGACAGAAACACTGACAGTTCCATTTTGTGCATTTCTGTATCCAGTCCGATTCTTCTGTTTTTTGTTTTTTTGTTGTTTTTTTCTGTTTTTTTTTTTTTTTTTGTGCGTGTTTGTCTTGACTGTAAAGCTTAACTTAAGCCTGCATCTGTATTTATCCCATATTTTTTTCATACCGAAGTAAAGAGTCACATTAAAACTTGAAATTTTTTCTCTATATGAAGGAGGCTACCCCTCTCTTCAACCCCCTCTGCTGTATTTATTTATGAGGTGGGAGAAAACTGCTCTTTGCGATTATCATTTTCATCACAAACATCATTGGTGATGATTACTTCTCGAAAAACAAAAATATCTGGCTAGCTGATTTCTCGATCTAAAAATTGTAAACTTTTATTTAGCCTCATCCAAGTGATTATCCTGGATCCAAGCCAAACATCCTGAAAAAGAAATCGGAGGTTGCTGAAAACGAGAGCTCTTTGATAGTGTCTACTCCTTCAACAAAGAAAAAGAAATTAAAAGATGAAGAAGAAGTACCACTTGCTAAAGTTAGAGACGAAGTCAAATACGTCAAAGTAAGTATATCCTCATCTCTTCCTCTATCTGTCTCCTTCTCTCTCTTTCTCTTACTCACTCCCTTTCTCTCGTAACTGCCTCTCCCCTCCCTCCATTTTTCTCTCCTCTCGTCCCTCACCGCCCCTCCCTTCTCTCTCCCTCTCTCTGCTCCCTCTAATCCCTCCTCTGTGCTACGATGCTTTTATGCCCAGTTGTTCCAAGTTGAAATATAAAATTTGGGAAACTCAAATTTATGATCGTGAAGACAATAAATGTTCAAGAGAGGGAATTAAAAAAAAACAACTACAGAACATAGCAAAATTTGTTCATAGGTATTTTTGTTACTTTTTTACAATTTCAGGGCTGAGGGGAGGTTCAAACTCGGTAATTCCCCCTGGGTACGACCTCGAAAGGGCCGTAAAATCTAAAATAGAATACGATGGTTGACTCAACCTTGGAATGAGTAAATCATATATATATATATATATATATATATATATATATATATATATATATATATATATATATATATATATATATATATATATATATATATATATATATATATATATATATATATATATATATATATATGTATATATATATATATTCGGACTCGCCTATATTTTCCAATAAATTTCTATATTCTAATGGACTCCTATAAAATGCCTATATTTTGGCTAAAATCCTATTATTCCTTTATTTTCGGCTGAAGAGCAATAAGAACATTGCTCATGATTTAAAATTTTTACTTCTCTTTAAGTAAGCCAAGATGTGCTTTTCTTTTTGCTTTTGACTCTGTTGCAGACTGTGCAGTCTTTCGATGTAGATTGATAATTAATTACAACTGTTGAGCTGTTTGAACTTAACTATTTTTTTGTACTGGGCTTAGTAAGCTGCTTCTGCCTAGGCTATGCTGTTGTGTTGACTTAGTAGCCTATGTTTTTTTTATGTTAAGCCTGTCCAAAATGAGCAAAGATCAGTATACAGGCTAGCAGTATCTGCTTAATGAGACAGGAGGTCTTGCGACTTATGCGTTTCCTGCCTGAGCGCTATTTTAAAGGCTGATGTGAATATGGCCCAGTTTTGGACATATCCATATTTTTCTTTTTATTGTCTTTTAATCTTGGGATGCTATTTTGTAGGTGATGCTTGGTAATTACGTATGGGGCCTACCAAGTTTAATAGTTCTTGGCTTGCTAAGACGGATTGCAGCGGTAGAAAGATTGGCGAATGGTGTAAGACTGGGAACGACCAGTATTCGTTCTTTTGAAAACTCTGTTTGAAAATTTTGGTTGCACAGCTGGGGTTGCTCAGGAGTAAACCAACATGTGCGATCTGCAGAACACAAAGCCGCAGTTACTGCTTAACTACATCCACTATAGCTTCACCTGAATGGACAATCTCGAGTTGATGAAAAAACTGAGGATAAACTGTTAGTTGGTACAAACATGTTTTGTGAGCGTGATGCCGCTTATAAGTCTGAGTTAATATGGGCACTTCAGACGGTACAGAGTTCCATGTCTGCTAAGTCTTCAGACCATATTGTCGCAACCTTCCATGCGATGTACCCCGGTAAGATCTCCGACGGAATGTCCCTGTGTGTGAAGAAACTCATGTATCTGATCACCGATGCGCTGCATCCTTACTTTAAGCAAATGCTTGTGAAGGACATTCAGTCATATCTTGTACTAGAATATGACGAGACAACCAACAACGCTGGTATGAAAGAGTTACAGATACGTGTTCAATATTGGTCCTCATATGGAAACGAGATCCAGAGCAGACTTTTATGCACAAGTTTTATGGGCCACGCGACAAGTGATGATCTGTGTAGGAAGATTATGTCAGCCATTGAGCAGAATCAGCTTCCACTTGAAAAACTGATCACACTTGGAAGTGATGGACCAAATGTCAACAAAAGCGTTTGGAACAGTTTGAACGCCAAAAAAGAAAGTGATGGGAAAGGGAATGTTGAATATTGGTACTTGAAATATCCATATAATCCACAACGCTTTCTTGAAAGGTTTTTCAGGTGTATGGGGAAGAAAGTTCCGGCTTTGTTATTCTTGTGCATTCATTTTCTGACGGCTGGCCTTCACGTTGTGAAGACTATTGAAAGTGCCAAAAGATAGTAAGAGTGCCAGAGAATGCTTTCATATAGCATGTCCGAAGCCGCTGGCTGACGATCGGACGTGCCCTTGCTAGAATCATGCAGCAGTTGCCGGCAATCTTAGAGTACTTCCTGAACTTCATGCCGAGAGAAAAAAAGCTGAAGAAACTTCTGTCCACTCCCAAATTTCTGAAGATTGTGGCGTATATCAGAAGTGCGACGATGAGGGCCCAACTCGAGTTTGTTCTAGCCTCAGCAGAACTGTTCATAAGTTTCGCCCAACTGTTCCAGAAAGAAGAGCCTCTCATCTGAACTCAAGATCAAAAGACTCGTTGTGACACTTTGCAGAAGGGTATTTACTCCAGATTTCATGATCGAGATTGAAAATTTCTCACCAGAAATGTTGAACCTTGCTGAAAAATTTGCAGAAAAGCCCATATTTTCAGAAAATGTGGAACAAACTTTCCGTCAGAAAACATCACTGAAATACAAGGCCATTTTCTATGTCAATGTGCGAAAACATGTTATTGCGGGGATTCGCCATATTTTGAACAACTGTCCTCTGGAAAAGAATGGTTTTCTAGAGGCTTTACGCTTTTTGAGTCCGATCAACATGAAGGATTCAAGAAGCATTGCAGACATAACGGCTGTGGCACGCAAGATTGCAATTGGAGCAAGCTCAGACGTCGCCCAGGCTGAGTGGCTGCTTTTGCGAACGGAAAATGGACCCCGTGAGGACATTACTCGGATCGATCATTTTTAGAGCCATTACTTTGGACTGGTGAATGAGCGTGGGGACAGCAAGTACCCGGAACTTACCAAGCTTATCAAAGCAATGCTGACGTTATCGCCTGGCAGCGCAGATATTGAGTGTGGGTTCTCGCGTTCTGGTAGGATTCTCGGTGAAGACCAGGCATAAATGTCTGAACGCGTTCTGGATGCGAGACTCATGGTATGTGACACGTTGAGACTTTATGGAGGAAAACCAGAAAGGTTTGTTATTACAAAAGAAATGTTGAATCTTGCACGTTCTGCACGGTCTCGGTATCAACAATATCTGCATGAAAAGAAAAAAAAAGAAGAGCTATCCGAGAAGGAGAAAGGAGCTTTTGAAGAGGACAACAAGTGGAAGTTGCAGGAGGTCCACGACAAAAAGAAAGAAATAGAAGACATGGAAAGCGAAAAGAAAAACTTAGAGCATCAGAGAAAAGAGAACAGTAGCAGATACTCTACTTCAAGAAGTGACCGATAGAATGAAGAAGGCTGCCGGGTCCAAGAGTTCCATAGCCATTGCCCTAGCTGTTTCTTTGCTCGAAGGTGCTGTGAAGTCCAGAACAAGTGAAAGAAAGCAGATGGTGGAATCTGCGAGAATGGAGCAGTCTCTTTCAAAGAGAAAAATTGACCTCATATCTAAATTGATGCCCAAGAAGCAGCAAGAGTGATTCCAGGTAGTTTACCTGTATCAGTCAATCGTTGCCACAGTATTTGTATCTGATTTTAAAAAAAATGCAGAAACTCGAGAAATGACGAATTTACGTGACTAGGCATCCCACGCCATCTACCACCGATCTGATCCCGAAGACTTCCGAATCCTATATTTGGCCCATATTTGGGCTCGGCAAATCCTATATAAATAGGACAGAGCCTATAATTGGAAATTAACCAACCTGTCCGAACCCTGATATATATATATATATATATATATATATATATATATATATATATATATATATATATATATATATATATATATATATATATATATATATATATATATATATATATATATATATTATCATGGCTAATTGTAGAAAAAGCCAAGGCAGATAGTCCAGTTGAGTGAGAGGCAATTTTGTCATTAATCCCCCCTCCCCTTATTGGGATTGTATAAAAATTATATTAGTTCATTTGTCAAGAGATATGTCTATCTATTATCCGTCCATGTCCATGCTTCATTTCTAGGGCAGTAGAATCAAGGTAGATATTCATAGAGCTAAGATAGGGATAGAACTCATAGTTTTCCAAGTGTTTGGTTAAATAGTACGGGTAAACGGCGGGAGTAAGTGTGCCTCTCTTATTGGAACAATACTTGTTTGTTATCTTTTAGCAAGTCGCGCTTGCCTAGAGTTTCAGGCAGGTTGACTAAGAATTTTAAATTGACAAAGGACCATTAGATTCCCTGGAATGTATGTACATATAGTATTATAGACCATTATAATACTTATTTTGTTAATTCTTATATATTGTATTATTGATAATGTTATTTTTTTATTATTATTATTAGCTGTCTCAAAAAATGGAGCGCCTGGATAGAGTAGCGATTCGTCTTTTAGCAAAACGAGCAACAAAAGAAAAACCACTAGATGTCTCTTATCTATTAGAAAGAAAACGACCAAAGAAGAAAATTTCAGTGGAAGTACAGAAGCCAGAAGAACTAGAAAATACTAAATAGGTTTGGCTCTTAAAATCCAGCCACAATTTATATAACTAGTCTCAAAAGTAGTTCTGTTGATGAGTGTTTTGTTCTTTGTTATGATTTCTTTTTAGGCGTAACAATTTTAGAAAAAACCATTTTTTTGCATTTTCATGGGAAAAGTTTAAAATAACAAACTCCCCCCCCCCTTATATATTTTGATAGATATGTTTTTGTATTTTCATTAAAACAAAATTTCCAGACAATTCTTGCCCCCCCCCCCTATATTTTCTTGAATAAGTGCCACTGCTTCTGTTATTTACTTTTATTACATTGTTATTAAGTGGTCGCACACTTCCGTCATGCCATGTCACGTATGGCGCATTTTGTGCCACGTGGGTTTTGTGTCACCTGGTGTATAGGATCT
Source organism: Artemia franciscana (assembly GCF_032884065.1). Taxonomy (NCBI): domain Eukaryota; kingdom Metazoa; phylum Arthropoda; class Branchiopoda; order Anostraca; family Artemiidae; genus Artemia; species Artemia franciscana. The sequence continues at coordinate 3,093,803 of NC_088876.1, forward strand.
TTTAAAGAATGGGTTACCCCCTTACTGTGGGAAGACGGTAAAGAAAGGACTATATTGAGTGTTTGATTCGTAGTTTTTATAATTTACACCTGTTATAATAGTACATCTGGTTACGAAAACTTTATTGAGCAGAAATTTAGTCTTTGAATTGCGCCAAATTGGCCTTGTTGGTAATATTGTCGGTTTCTATTAGGAGGTTATTCCATTGTTTTCTAGCGTCAATTACCACGAGTTACCGAAGGTTATTTGACATTTAAATGGACTTGCTGTATTAAAAAAGAAATTAATAATAACTTTTGATTGGATTTAATAAATTTTAAATAAATGGATTATATTAATAAATTACTTTAATGATGAATTTTGATAATTATAATAATGAAAACTTGCGTAAAGATTAGAAAATCTAGTAAGAAAAGCTAAAATTTCTATATAAGAGTTTAAATACAGAAAAGTCTAAATTTAAAATTAAATTTTCCAGCCATCCCTTGAGGCTTGACGCCATAGGTAGCCTGCTATTTGCCTATATCGTAGATCTGGCCGTGTCCCTATGGAACCTTTATTTAAACGCCAAAGTACCAAATTGATAAACTGAAAGTGACTTAAATAGGGTGGTCACAAGCTGTGGGGCCTTCAATTTCCGTAAAACTTAGTCAACATTGTTAATCCCGCTCGTCATCACCTTGTCACTCTCCCTTGGGTCTTTCCTATCCCCTCAAACTTGCTTACATCTCCAAGTGCCACTTTTTTGCCATGTGTGGCACTTTTCTATTAAGCCTTTTCGTAACAGACATGGCAAACGTCATGCCACGTATGGCTAAATACCAAGATAAAGTATTCGATTGAAGTATGAAGGCAGAACCAGGTCAAGAAAGAGGGAGAAGCAAAAATGCTTAAATACAATTTATTTACTGCTGTCCTTCTGCTGTCCATTCTCCCTCCCTCTTCTCCCTCCCCTCTTACCGCTCCCCTCTAAAAAAAACCCCAGCTCAGTGGAGTCCCACACCCACCGCTGTATACAACAATTAAAAAACGCCTACGTTATACTCTGTTTCCAACCCTATTTAGATTTTCTAAAAAGGAGAGATTTGACCCCCTCTTGGTGGTCCTCCTTGCGCCTATAGCAAGGGCGGATCTAGAGGAAAATTTTGAGGGTCCTAATGTGACCTGGGTGCCAATACACAAAACCTAGGGGGGGACAATGTGACTAGGGCACCAATAATTGTCCAAATTGACAAATTTATTTAAAAAGAGGGAAAAACAGAAAAAGCAAGGAATGAGAGCGCCAGAAAAATCTTGGGGGTCCGGGGTTTTCCTAGCCCCCTAGATCCGCCAGTGGCCAACAACCCTGCCTCTAACTAGTATCATAAGTTGTTTCTTAATAGTTTAACAGCAAATATTGGTTAGTTTTTCGATTGAAATTTGGTTGTAATGTAGTTGACTGATCATGAGCTTGTTATCCATAGAAAGATGAAATTAAAAACAAGTAACCTTATTAACTAGATTTTTTAAATCATATAAGAATATTTTCTCACAGTTGTATTTCAATACCTAGAGTACTTGACAGTCAGCTTTATTAAAGATGTGACACCATCTAAACCCTCTCCTTTATGAGGTTATTTCGTCAAAACTATGAGTTAGTCCCTTTGCACAAAGGCTCAAAACCTTGTTAGTCCCAAAACAAAGGCTCAAAACCTTTTGGATTATTTGGTAAAGGACTTGTTGCACTTAATATATAAAGTGTCACAATTTATTGAAAAATAAATGCCTGGCTGTCACGTTCAGTAATGTAAAAAAAAAGAACACAATTGCCCGCAGTTTAAGTTGCAGAGAGTAAATAAAGAAAAAGGAGAAGCAAATAAATAAGAGTAGACAATGAGAGTAAATAAAGAAGAAGGATAAGCAAATAAATAAGAGTAAATAGGGAGAGTAAATAGAAGTGAAGGAGAGTAAATAAAGAAAAAGGAGAAGCAAATAAATAAGCGTAAATAAGTAGAATGAGTAAGAGTAAAGGAGAGTAAATAAACAATAAGGAGAAGCAAATAAATAAGAGTAAATAAGGAGAGTAAGTAAGAGTAAAGGAGAATAAATAAACACAAAGGGAAAGCAATTAAATAAGAGTAAATAGGAGTAAAGGAGAGTAAATCAAGAAAAAGGAAAAGCAAATAAATAAGAGTAAGTCGGAGTAAAGGAGATTAAATAGAGAAAAGGGAGAATCAAATAAATAAGCGTAAATAAGGAGAGTAATAGGAGTAAAGGAGAGTAAATAAAGAAAAAAGAGAAGCATATAATTAAGTGTAAATAAGGAGAGTAAATAGGAGTAAAGGAGAGTAAATAAAGAAAAAGGAGAAGCAAATAAATGAGAGTAAATAGGAGTAAAGGAGAGTAAATAAAGAAAAAGGAGAAGCAAATAAATAAGAGTAAATAAGGAGAGTAAGTAAGAGTAAAGGAGAGTAAATAAACAAATAGGAGAAGAAAATAAATTAGAGTAAATAGGACAAAAGGAGATTTAATAAAGAAAAAAGAGAAGCAAATAAATAAGAGTAAACAAGGAGAGTAAATATGAGTAAAGGAGAGTAAATAAACAAAAAGGAGAAGAAAATAAATTAGAGTAAATATGACTAAAGGAGATTAAATAAAGAAAAAAGAGAAGCAAATAATTAAGAGTAAACAAGGAGAGTAAAGGAGAGTAAATAGGAGTAAAGGAGATTCAATAGAGAAAAGGGAGAATCAAATAAATAAGCGTAAATAAGGAGAGTAATATGAGTAAAGGAGAGTAAATAAAGAAAAAGGAGGAGAATCTTCCTTGTAATTCTGTGGTAAAAATTTTGCTTTAATTTCTTTGGTTTAAAACTGTTACGCATTTACTTAGAACCAAACAAGTCCATATTCTGCGAGAGAAAGAGAGATTAAGTTATTTTCAATAATGTAATTTTTAGTTATTTTTTTCAGTAATTGATTATAATACATATTTAAATAATATTTTTCAATTATAAATTGGCTTGGCACCTCTACTACTACTACTTCCACTAACTACCCATTGCAGCACGAAGCTGATGGAGCCAAACACAGATACGTACACTCTCCTTCCACCCCAATTCATTCAAAACCTCACTCTTTGCTCCCCACGAAGATCGGACTTCCTTTCAATCCTTCCTTACGATATGTTTCTGCCCGTTCGGGAGCTACCTGCTTTCGTTTGATCCCACTTGGGTGGTCAAAAAGAACACTGCAAAATGTGGCCTATCTGTCTCAGCTCTTCTTTTCTTGCAGCCTGGAAAGTGAAATCCATAAACTATAACTACATAGAAAAAAACATGTTCCTCGGCATTCTATTCTTGTCATAATTTTTTGTTTTAACATTATTAATCACTTTTTAGTAACATTAATAAGTTAATTAATTCTCTAATAATCTCTTTAATTAATGATATATTAATTGGCCCTAAAAAGTAACTGGATAAAAAAATATATAGAAAATAACATACTTCTCCCGGTTCTCGTCATATTTCTTAATAAAATTTAATTAATTAAGTGATTAAGTATTAATTGATTTAAATTTAATAATATCATTAATTAATCATATTAATAATTAAGAAAATATCGTGGCTTTTTAGACGTGGGGATTTCAGTTCACTTATAGAAGTATGTCCACTATAAACCCAGCTTTAATATCGGATTACTTTATTTATTATTGCAATCAATTGTGCCTTTAATAATTTACTCGTTAATATATTTTTCATTTTATACATATGGCATTTCTAGCTCTATAGTTTTAATCTCACCCTTAATTATTTACTTTTATTTATTGATTTGTTTGATTGCTTGAGTGATCTGACATTTCCTGTGGTATTGGTTTATCTATATTTTATACTTATATTATATACTATATTATATACTTGATTATTGAAATTATTTTCTTTCATAGTAGTGATTGAGTGATCAATGGCTGAGATTTAATATTATCTGTTGTGTTTTATTTAATTTTTATTCAAAACTATAAGTATTGTTGTCATTAGTAAAGTAATTAAATTTTTAAAAATAAATTAAAATACTGTCTTATTTTATTTATGTTTGAGGTAGATAAGAGCATTGTTTCCAGATTAGGTTAATTTTAGTAAATTTAGTGTAAAAATTAACTGCATTCTGAGTATATCTAAGTGCCAGCCTGGTGATGAATGTCTTAACTAAACTTTGGGGAAACTCTTTTTTTTTATTTTGGTTACTATAGGCAGGGTTTTTCCGCCTATTCAAGAGGAATTTGGTTTTGTCTGTCTGCCGTATGCAAGTTTTTAGAACCACACTGGACTTGCGTGACGTAAAGAAAAGAAAAATCAAACCAAATATAATATTATATTATAAAAATATAAAAATTATGTAAAAAATCCTTTGGAAGTACTCAAGAACAAAAACAAAACAGAAGAACAGAACAAACAGAAAAGCAGAAAAAAAACATAAGAAAAAGCAAGCTTGTGGCAACAAAATCGAAAAGATGACTCAGAAAGTTGGCAGCCTTAGAGGAGGTCTTTGCCGAAATACCTTCTTTGCTTTCGTCATTCAACGGCTGAAAATTATCCGTTTATTCCTTATCAATTATCTTTGTTTGTTTGTTCTTTTGTTCATCTCTATGTTTTGTGTTTTTCATTCAGACTTTCCGTTCTTTTTGCTTAGAGAACCATCCGCCCCTGTGGGTTTCTCGGATCTTACAATTGTTAGGAATTTACATAAAAAAACAAAAACAAAATATGAAGTCAATTAAAGAAGGAAAATTACAGTGAGATGGATCCCCCCTTACATTTATTTTGGTTCGACTTAAATTCGATTCGACTTTGAGTTTTGATTCGACTTTGATTCGACTTGGTAATCGCCTTATCCATCTAAAATAGATAATAAAAACAGAGAGTCTTACTAAAATTTTTAATTCTAATTTTTACCGTAAAAAGGATACGTTTCGATTTTTAGTAATAATCCCCCCCCCCCCTCCTTTCCGGCCTGGCTTGGTCGTTTTTTCTGTCTCTCTTTGATGGTTTTTTTCCCTGGGAATTTATAAAAAATCTAATGTTTGTAACGTTACAAGAAAGCGATTTATCTATTTTCCATCAATGAATTTATTGTTTTCTATTAGATTATTTTTGCAAGTTTGTTTCTGTGTTCAGTTTCGTACATATGTAAAAAAAGAACTTTTGATATGTTGGTGTTTTTGCCTTACTTTCATTATAATTCTCCTTTTTTATAAACTAACTTCCTGAAAAGCGATTATGTTTATATTACTTATTAAAATTTATTTGAATTTATATCTGCTATTATCGTGTAAAATATATGTGGTTAGGTTTTCTATGATTGTTATAAGAGTAGCCATATTATTGTTAGTTCATTGAAAAAATAGGTTGACTATCATATTGTGTGTAATGTTGAATTGGTTTGAATCCAATAAAATATTCTCATGTTGACTGAACTGTTTAGTTTTATGTTGAGGGATTTTTTTAATGGTTAAACTACTTTTAATGGCTAAAGAATTTCAACAAATTTGCATATGAAACCAACGATGATCCTGAAGAAGAAGTGAAAAATGGTGAGTTTAGTTTGAAATTTGGTAAAATTAAGTTATTTTATAATCAAATTATTATTTAATTTTCATTAAATTAAACCAAATCAAAAATTGAAGTATTTAAAATGAAATTGGATTTATCTAATTAAACTTAAAATTGGACATTAAAAAATTAATATTCAACGTGAATAAAATAAAATCAAAAACTAAAATTACACTACTGAGAAATGCTTATATTTAATACGGTTTTTCAATTCTGGAAAAAAATATTCCGAGGCCACGCTGGCTTATTATCGCCGTCGTAATTATTGTTGTACTACGCCGTCGTAGTGAAAAAATAAATCACCAATGCAACAGCACAAACTCAGAAATAAACACACACCAAACAGACGAACATAAAAAATATACTACTGAGAAATACTTACATTTATTACAATTTTGCGAAAAAAAATATAGAATCTACTAAGTTCATTAAAAATATTCCGAGGCCACGCTGGCTTATTATCGCCGTCGTAATTATTTCCCAGGGTAGTGGAATAAGTGCTACCACGGGCTCTATTTTTACCAGAATTTAAATAGGGGACGTTTCTAATTTGAATAATTTTAAGTTCCTTTAAATCCTTGCCCACTCCCCCGCCCCTTGTCGGTGTCTATACACTGGCTAAAATTTTTCATAAAACAGAATCTGAAGAAAATCTTTAGTCAGTACCAAGAAAAAAAAATGAAAAATACAAAAACAATAATATAGGAAACACCGCAAAAATGATATAAAAAGTGTGCAGACATTTCGTTAAAGACCTCCTTTGAGACATAGATTATAAAACTACAGAAAATAAGAAAAACTGAGGGATGGTAAAAATAAAAAAGACAGCCGAAATTAAAATAAAACTAACCACTAATCATGGTTGCCATTTGATTGTGTATTTGTGCATATTCATTTGAAAATATCGAAAAAGATGCCCCATAGAGGCAAAGTAAAATCTCTCTTCATCTTTGTTTTCAAGAAACACGAAAAGAACCTTTATACAAATTTAAGCTTTTAAAAAATCTAAAAAAATCCTTGTTATGAAAAAGTTAAAATAAACTGTAAAGAAGAAAGTCTGAGGGACGAGAAAAATCAAAAAGACGGAACCCAAATTAGAATTAAATCAACCACTAATTGAGACCACCGCCCTTTACTTTTAGCAATCGGAAAAACGTTTTATATTGAAGAAAAGATCAAAACACAGTCTAACTCCTGACTCCTATAAGAGTTAGTAACCTAAGACGAAGTCGCAAAATCTGAGTTTAAACAATTCAAAAATAATTAATAATTTGGAAAAAGCTTTATATAGAGACCATTTTCTGTAATTTATTTATCATTTAATTTGGATTTAGGACAAATAGCAATCAATGACGTCATCAATTGATAATGAAGAGCTGATAATCTTATCACAATCAACAAAGCACCGGGACACAAATAACGACCGGGACACAGGGAATATAAATGACGACCAGGACACTCAAAGAGAAATTACAGACCGGGGCACCGGAACACAAATGACGACCGGGACACAGGGAATATAAATGACGACCGCGACACTCAAAGAGAAATTACAGACTGGGATACCGGGACACAAATGACGAACGGGACACAGGGAAACAACAACAACGGGGACGCCGGGAGGCACAGGGGGATATATAAATGACGACGGGGACACAGGGTTCGATTAGCAATCACCATCAACAAAGCTCAAGGGCATTTATATGCACAGACAATGGGACAGCCAAGAATGTCGTATATTCGCAAGTTTTATGTAGTTAAAAATATATATATATATATATATATATATATATATATATATATATATATATATATATATATATATATATATATATATATATATATATATATATATATATATATATATATATATATATATATATATATATATCTATATTCACAGGTGGGACACAGGGACACAACTACAATGGTGCGAAACGACTTACGCGCGCGGGGGGCTTAGGGGGGGGCGCGAAGTGCCCCCACCAACTAGGTGTTGGGGTGGCGCGAAGCGCCACCCCAACAGCTTGTATATCTATATATATAAAAATAAGTTGTCTGTGTGTCGAGTGACGTCATGTTTGTGTGTCGATTGACGTCATATTTGTCGACTGACGAAATTACAGACCGGGACATCGGGACACAAATGACGACCGGGACACCGAGACATCTATATATATAAAAATAAGTTGTCTGTGTGTCGAGTGACGTCACGTTTGTGTGTCGACTGACGTCGTGTTTGTCGAATGACGAAATTACAGACCGGGACATCGGGACACAAATGACGACCGGGAGACCGGGACACAGGGAATATAAATGACGACCAGGACATAAGTAAAAAAAAAATAAAAAAAGGTAAAACTACAAAAAAACTAAAAAGAAAAAAAAGAAAAACTAATAAAAAAACTAAAAAAGCTAAAAAATTAAAAAAAAATAAGAAAAAAATAAAAAAGGAAAAAATCTGAAAAATAAAGGAGAAAAACAAAACTGAAAAAAAAAAAAAACTAAAAAGAAAAAAGGAAAAAAACTAAAAAAAACTAAAAAAAAGAAAAAGCCCAAAAACACTAAAAAGAAAAAAAGGGGAAAAACACAAAAATTTATTTCATCATATACCAATTCAAAAACGAATGTTTATACAGACCGGGACACAAATGACGACCGAAACACAGGAAATATAAATGACGACCGGGACACAGGGACACAACTACAACGGAGATGCCGGGGGGCACAGGGGGATATATAAATGACGACGGGGACACAGGGAATGTTCGGTTAGCAATCACAATCAACAAAGCTCTAGGGCAATCATTAGAATCATGAGGTATAACTAAAAAAGGGTAAAAAACTAAAAAAAAGACCAATTCAAAAACGAATGTATATACAGACCGGGACACCGGGACACAAATGACGACCGGGACACAAGGAATATAAATGACGACCGGGACACTCAAAGAGAAATTACAGACTGGGACACCGGGACACAAATGACGACCGGGACACAGGGAAAGTAAATGATGATCCGGACACAGGGACACAACTACAACGGGGGGCACAGGGGGATATATAAATGACGACGGCGACACAGGGAATGGTCGATTAGCAATAACCATCAACAAAGCTCAAGGGCAATCATTAGAATCATGAGGTATAGATCTGAATACGGATTGTTTTCCCATGGACAATTATATGTTGCATGTTTAAGAGTCGGTAAACCTGACAATCTATTTATATGCGCAGACTATGGGACAGCGAAGAATGTTGTATATTCGCAAGTTTTGAGTAGTTAAAAACATTATATATATATATATATATATATATATATATATATATATATATATATATATATATATATATATATATATATATATATATATATATATATATATATATATATATATATATATATATATATATATATTAAAAATTTTTCGAATTTTAATCCATATTGGAGTGTTAATAATTCACTGCAGGTGATAGATTCTTTAACAATGGTTTCAGCTAAAAGAATTGAGTCTTTCGATTTTGCGACAATGTATACTAATTTATCACTTAATGTAGTGTTTGATAATTTAAAAACTGTTATCAAGAAATCTTTCCTCTTATCTAATAAAAGGTTCTTAAAAATAGACATTTATAATAAAAAAGCTATATGGACAAATTGCTTTAATACTACAGTCAACTTGAGATGTTACAGCTTGGATATGATTTTTGAGCAAATTGTGGGAATTCCCATGGGGGGGAATGCCAGCCCATTTATAGCTGACTTGTTTTTAAATCAACTAGAATATAAATATATGATGGATAAGAATAATCCAATTAATTTAAAACATGCTTTGTCAAATAATAAAAGATATTTAGATGATATTTTGGTCTTAAATTGCAAGGATTTCATTGATATTTCTAAAAATATATATCCATCAGAGCTTATTCTTGAGCCTAGTCATGGCGCTGGTCATGAAGATCATTTCTTAGACTTAAATATTAATATTTGTGATAATAATAAATTAAGTTTTAAAATGTATAATAAAACGGATGATTTTGATTTTGAAGTGATTAGTTTCCCATTCCCTGAGTAATATACACTCAAATATCACATATTCAGCGTTTTTCTCACAGTTACTTCGTTATGCAAGGATTTGTAGCAATTATATTGATATTAAAAATAGATGTAAAATCTTCAGCCAAAAATTGATATCACGAGGTTTTTCTGCAAATAAATTAACTTGGCAATTTAAAAGATTTAGTTTTCATTATAACGAACTTTTAAATAAATATCAAAAGAATTATCTAGAAATACTTAAAGAAATTTTCAACTAATTTCGGAGGTTCGAGAAATGTTGTCGCAGCGCAATTTATTTTGAATTGTGTTTCTAATTGAGCGGATTTTCTTAAAAATTAGCCACATGGTAAAGATGAATTCTATAATTGTTTAGTTTATTCAGTTTTTTTGCAATGTGTTAATATTTGTGATTTGGTAAAACTTATAATATTTAGTTTACCTATTGTTGCTAAAGGGAGGGATATATTAACAGGATAAGCTTGTTTTGGTTTTACTTGGTTGTTTTACATTTGCTGGTTTTTTTTCTTTCATATGCATGTATTTTGGGGGTGATACCTGACGCGGGGATGCCATGGATATTCTGTGGTAGCCACAACACTGTGCTTGGTAGAGAATTTAGAGTGGCGAAACCCTATATAGGCCAGTGTATTCTCCTGATGAGACCTTATGTTGGGTGTTGCCTCTGAATTATTTGTCTATATTGTTTTTTCTATTATTTGGTAAATGACGACTTGTACTTATTGACGACATGACTGCCTGTCCATGGATTATTCTTTATGGTTGATTGTGTGTGGCTATGCTGTTTGACCTATGTGATTGTATGGATGAGTAGGGTTAAGGCCTCATTCAAGTGCTTGTCTATATTAATCACTAATTTAGGGAAACAGTCTTCCTTTTCTCCTTCTGTCTCTCTGTTTTTTTGTGTGTTTGTGCTGTTGCATTGGTGATTTCTCTTTTCATGATATATATACACACACACACACACACACACACATATATATATATATATATATATATATATATATATATATATATATATATATATATATATATATATATATATATATATATCTATATATATAAAAATAAGTTGTCTGTCTGTGGATCAGGTGACGTCATGTTTCTGTGTTGACTGACGTCATGAAATTAGTTGTCGTCATTTTTGCTTTAACGGTGACGTCATTCAAGATATTTAAGACATTTGTTCACGGAAAAATGTTTAATTGTAAAATGACTAAAGAACCTACAATGGCAACAGCCGAGGAAGCTGCTCAAAGAGTTTATGCCAAAAAACTTGCTGCTGATAGAGAAAGTAAGAAAAGAAAGCGTTCCGAGGAATCACAAGAACAGCAAGAAAACAGGCTTGCAGCTGATAGAGAAAGTAAGAAAAGAAAGCTTGCCGGGGAATCACAAGAACATCAAGAAAACAGGCTTGCGGCTAAAGAACGCAAAACCGCGCAGTTAGATGAAAATCCACCTGGACAGCGAGAGTCAAAACATATCAAAACTGAAAATGATAGCGATGATGATTGGCTTGGGGATTTTGACTTGGATAAGGTCATCAATGTCTACCAGATTTAAGTTAAAAAAACAAAGGTTCGTCGATATGTACTTCATAGTGACGCTGAAAAATAAAGAAGAAAAAGAAAACTGAAAAAGGAAAAAAGGTAAAAAACTAAAAAAAAACTAAAAAGAAAAAACACTCAAAGAGAAATTACAGACCGGGACACAAATGACGACCGAGACAGAGGGAATATAAGTGACGACCGGGAACCTCAAAGAGAAATTACAGACTGGGACACCCGGACACAAATCACGACCGGGACACAGGGAATATAAATGACGACCGGGACACAGGGATTGTTCGAATAGAAATTACAGATTAGCATGTTTTACGTAGTTAAAAACATATATTTATATCTATCTCTATTCACAGGTGGGACACAGGGACACAACTACAATGGCGCGTAACTAATATGGCGCGTAACGACTTACGCACGCGGGGGGGCTTGGGGGGGGCGCGAAGCGCCCCACCAACTAGGTGTTGGGGTGGCGCGAAGCGCCACCCCAACAGCTAGTATATATATATTATATATATATTATATATATATATATATATATATATATATATATATATATATATATATATATATATATATATATATATATATATATATATATATATACTAGCTGTTGGGGTGGCGCTTCGCGCCACCCCAACACCTAGTTGGTGGGGGCGCTTCGCGCCCCCCCCAAGCCCCCCCGCGCGCGTAAGTCGTTACGCGCCATAATAGTTACGCGCCATTGTAGTTGTGTCCCTATGTCCCACCTGTGAATATAGATAGATATATATATATGGTTTTAACTACGTAAAACTTGCGAATATACAACATTCTTTGCTGTCCCATTGTCTTTGCATATAAATAGATTGTCAGGTTTACCGACTCTTGAACATGCAACATATAATGGTCCATGGGAAAATAATCTGTATTCAGATCTATACCTCATGATTCTAATGATTGCCCTTGAGCTTTGTTGATGGTGATTGCTAATCGACCATTCCCTTTCCCGGTGTCCCGGTCGTCATTTACATCCCCCTGTTTCCCCCGGTGTCCCCGTTGTAGTTGTGTCCCTGTGTCCCGGTCGTCATTTATATTCCCTGTGTCCCGGGTCCCGGTCGTCATTTGTATCCCGGTGTCCCGGTCTGTATATACATTCGTTTTTTAGTTTTGTTTTTCTCCTTTATTTTTTTCCTTTTTTTTTCTTTTTTAGCTTATTTAGATTTTTAGATTTTTTAGTTTTTTTATTAGTTTTTAGTTTTTTTTTCTTTTTAGTTTTTTTGTCCCGGTCGTCATTTATATCCCCCTGTTTCCCCCGGTGTCCCCGTTGTAGTTGTGTCCCTGTGTCCCGGTCGTCATTTATATTCCCTGTGTCCCGGTCGTCATTTGTATCCCGGTGTACCGGTCTGTATATACATTCGTTTTTTAGTTTTGTTTTTCTCCTTTATTTTTTTCCTTTTTTTTTTCTTTTTTAGTTTATTTAGATTTTTAGATTTTTTAGTTTTTTTATTAGTTTTTAGTTTTTTTTTCTTTTTAGTTTTTTTGTAGTTTTTACCTTCTTTTTAGTTTTGTTAATTTTTTTTTTTACTTGTGTCCTGGTCGTCATTTATACTCCCTGTGTCCCGGTGCTTTGTTGATTGCTAATCGAACATTCCTTTTGTCCTGGTCGCTTTCTCTTTGAGTGTCGTCATTTATTTTTTTCTTTTTTAGTTCTTTTAGTTTTTACCTTTTTTAGTTTTTTTTAGTTTTTAGTTTTTTTAGTTTTTTACCTTTTTTTAGTTTTTTTAGTTTTTTTTAGTTTTTTAGCTTTTTTATTTTTTTTATTAGTTTTTAGTTTTTTTGTAGTTTTTGCCTTTTTTTTAGTTTTTTTAGTTTTTTAGCTTTTTTATTAGTTTTTAGTTTTTTTTGTAGTTTTTGCCTTTTTTTAGTTTTTTTAGTTTTTTAGCTTTTTTATTTTTTTTATTAGTTTTTAGTTTTTTTTGTAGTTTTTGCCTTTTTTTAGTTTTTTCAGTTTTGACGTCACCTGATCCAGTTTTTTCAGGTGACGTCACCTGATCCACGATCCACAGATCCACAGACAACTTATTTTTATATATATAGATAGTTTTTTTTTTTTTACTTATGTCCTGGTTAGCTTATTTTTCAGTTTTTTCCTTTTTTTTAGTTTTTTTTTATTTTTTATTTTTTTTTAGTTTTTTACCTTTTTTTAATTTTTTTAGTTTTTTTAGTTTTTTAGCTTTTTTACTTTTTTTATTAGTTTTTAGTTTTTTTTTGTAGTTTTTGCCTTTTTTTAGTTTTTTCAGTTTTTTTTTTAGTTTTTTATTGGTTTTTACCTTTATAGTTTTTTTAGTTTTTTAGCTTTTTTATTTTTTTTATTAGTTTTTAGTTTTTTTTGTAGTTTTTGCCTTTTTTTAGTTTTTTCAGTTTTGACGTCACCTGATCCAGTTTTTTCAGGTGACGTCACCTGATCCATCCATCCATCCATCCATCCATCCATCCACAGACAGACAACTTATTTTTATATATATAGATAGATGAGGCTTGGGGTATATGGGCTTGGGGGTGTTGCGAAGCGCCCCCATCAACTAGGTGTAGGGGTGGCGCAAAGCGCCACCCCAACAGCTAGTATATATTTATATAAACAAGTTTTCTGTGTCTTTCGAGTGACGTCATGTTTGTTTGCCGACTGACGTCATGTTTGTCGACTGACGAAATTACAGACCTGGACATCGGGACACAAATGACGACCGGGACACCGGGACACAGGGAATATAAATGACGACCGGGACACTCAAAGAGAAAACGACCGGGACACAAGGAATGTTCGATTAGCAATCACCATCAACAAAGCACTGGGACACAAATGACGAGCGCGACACAGGGAATATATATGACGACCAGGACACTCAAAGAGAAATTACAGACCTGGGCACCGGAACACAAATGACGACCCGGACAAAAATGACGACCGGGACACAGGGAATATAAATTATGACCGCGACACTCAAAGAGAAATTACAGACTGGGACACCGGGACACACACGACGACCAGGACACAGGGAAACAACAACAACGGGGACGCCGGGGGGCACAGAAGGATATATACTTTATCCATATATATTAAAATAAGTTGTATGTCTGTTATGTCTGTTGTACTATGTCTGTTACGCCAGATTATATCTTCTATATATATAAAAATAAGTTGTATGAATTTTTGTGTTGAGGGTTTAAATGTAAAAACTGGGTATTGCATAAATATTTCTTAATATTTTAACATTAGATTAATGTAATTTGAAAACCTTAAAAATAATACTTAAAATATTGAGGTTTATTATAAATTATTGAGCTTTAGCAAGCTTGGCACTTGGAGATTTCTCCAACTGTCAATGTTAGAATGAACACTGACAAACTGAAAAACATTGAAAAAGATAGAATGTTACCAAATCCTGCGATGGCAGAAGAAACAGCCGAGGAAGCTGCTCAAAGAGTTAATGCCAAAAGGCTTGCCGCTAAAGAACGCAAAACCGTGCAGTTAGATGAATATCAACCTGGACAGCGAGAGTCAAAACGTATCAAAACTTAAAATGATAGCGATGATGATTGGGTTTGAGATTTGACTTGGATAAGGTCATCATCAATGCCTAACAGATTTTAGTTAAAAAAACAAAGGTTCGGCCATATGCATTTTATTGTGATGCTGAAAAATAAAGAAGAAAAAGAAAACAGAAAAAAGAGAAAAGGTAAAAAACTAAAAAATAAACTAATAAGAAAAAAAACTAAAAAACTAAAATATAAAAGAAATTAAAAAAGAAAAATCTAAAAAGAGAAAATGTAAAAAATAAAAAAAAATAAAAAAGGTAAAAAACTAAAAAGAAAGAAAAACTAAAAAAGCTAAAAAACTAAAAAAAGAAAAAACTAAAAAAAACTGGGAATTGCACAAATATTTCAATATATTTTTAACAATAGATTAAAGTAATTCGAAAACCTTAGCATGTTTGGCACGTAAAGATTTTTCAAAGTGTCAATGTTAGAATGAACATTGACAAATTGAAGTAAACAAATCAATAAAAAGAAGAAACTAAAAAAAGAAAACCTAAAAAAGAAAATAACTAAGAAAAGGGACACAACTACAATGGCGCGTAACTAATATGGCGCGTAACGACTTACGCGCGTGGGGGGGCTTGGGGGGGCACGAAGTGCCCCCGTCAACTAGGTGTTGGGTTGGCACGAAGCGCCACCCCAACAGCTAGTATATTTAAATATTAACAGGTGGGACACAGGGACAAAACTACAATGGCACGTAACGACTTACGCGTGCGGGAAGCTTGCGGGGCGTAAAGCACCCCACACCATCTAGGTGTTGGGGTGGTGCAAACCACAATCCCAACAGCTAGTGTTGTATATTCGCAAGTTTTACGCAGTTAAAAACATGTATATACATCTATCTATATTCACAGGTGACACACAGGGACACAACTACAATGGCACGTAACTAATATCTCGCGTAACGACTTACGACTTTGAAACAAATCTGTAGGAATTTCAAAAAACAGCCTGAAATTCTTCGAAAAAGGTGTCAGATCAACTTTAAAATTACACCATTAGCACTCTCATTAAGCGCAATAGCGATTTTACGCTTCATGCTTGCTAAATGTCATTACAATACTGAATTTTGAAAAATTGAACTGTGTTTAATTTCACAGTAATTCTTATCTCTTAGAAACAAAATTGTAATACAGAAAATATATTGCCAATAAAAATTCATCAAAACCGGTATTTGAAAGAAATTAGCTCCACTTAGCTTTTTTTTTTTTTACAAGGAATTAGAAGAAAGAGGCATTAGAATGGCCTCTTCTTGTAAAAGTATTTAATTTTATTCAGTAAAGATGAAAAATATCACTATATGCTTATTATCTTCTGTGGCCTCCGTTACAGGCATTTATTGGTTGTACTGTTTGCTTTCTTAATCGCCTTATTTGTAATTTTATTGTATTGAGTTATTCGCATAGTTGTTTTTAATGTTATTCGCAATGTTGTTTTTAATATTATGCATTCCTTGTTCCTTGCGACGCGTTGGATTGAACCGGCGAACTTTCACTTAGAAGGTGGGTCCTTGTCCAGTACGCCATCGCAAGGTGTTTGGTATTTTTGTTGTTGTATAACAAGGATAACTAAAAAATGAAATCTATCTATATAAAATTAATTTGTTTGTGTGTTATGTCCGTTACACTATGTATGTTACGCCAGACATATGACGTCTGAAAAATAAAGAAGAAAAAGAAAACAAACTAAAATGTAAAAACTGGGAATTGCATAAATATTTCAAATATTTTGAGAATAGATTAAAGTAATTCGAAAACCTTAAAACAGATACTTAAAATTTGAGGTTTATTATAACTTGTTGAGCTTTAGCAAACTTAGGACGTAAAGAGGAATTTTTAGTATAGATCTTAGGCCTTCACTTTACGTAAAACTTAGTCAACATCGTTAATCTCGCTCGCCCTCACCTTGTCACTCTCTCTTGGGTTTTTTCTATCTCCTCAAACTTGCTTACATCTCCAAGTGCCACTTTTTTCCCATGTGTGGCACTTTTCTATTAAGCCTTTTCGCACCAGAAATGGCAAACGTCATGCCACGTATGACTAAATACGAAGATAAAGTATTCAATTGAAGTATGAAGGCAGAACCAGATCAAGAAAGAGAGAGAAGCAAAAATACTAAAATACAATTTATTTACTGCTGTACATTCTCCCTCCCCCTTCTCCCTTCCCTCTTATCCCTCCCCTCGAAAAAACCCAGCTCAGTGGAGTCCTACACTCACCGCTGTATACAACAATTAAAAAACGCCTACGTTATCCTCTGTTTTCAATCCTATTTAAATTTTCTAAAAGGGAGGGATTTGACCCCCTCTTGGTGGCCCTCCTTGTGCCTATAGCAAGGGTGGATCTAGAGCAAAATTTTGAGGGTCCCAATGTGACCTGGGTGCCAATAAATAAATTTTAGGGGGGACAATGTGACTAGGGCACCAATAATTGTCCAAATTTACAAATTTATTTAAAAAGAGGGAAAAACAGAAAAAGCAAGGAATGACAGTGACGGAAAAATCTTGGGGGGTCCGGTGTTTTTCCTAGCCCCATAGATCCACCAGTGGCCAACAGCCCTGGCTCTAAGTAGTATCATAAGTTGTAACTTAATAGTTGAACAACAAATATTGGTTAATTTTTCGATTGAAATTTGGTTGTAAAGTAGTTGACTGATCATGAGCTTGTTACTCATAGAAAGATGAAATTAAAAACAAATAACCTTATTAACTAGATTTTTTAAATCATATAAGAATATTTTCTCACAGTTGTATTTCAATACCTAGAGTACTTGACAGTCAGCTTTATTAAAGATGTGACACCATCTAAACCCTCTCCTTTATGAGGTTATTTCGTCAAAACTATGAGTTAGTCCCTTTGCACAAAGGCTCAAAACCTTGTTAGTCCCAAAACAAAGGCTCAAAACCTTGTTAGTCCCAAAACAAAGGCTCAAAACCTTGTTAGTCCCAAAACAAAGGCTCAAAACCTTTTGGATTATTTGGTAAAGGACTTGTTGCACTTAATATATAAAGTATCACAATTTATTGAAAAATAAACGCCTGGCTGTCACGTTCAGTAATGTAAAAAAAAAAGAACACAATTGCCCGCAGTTTAAGTTGCAGAGAGTAAATAAAGAAAAAGGAGAAGCAAATAAATAAGAGTAGACAATGAGAGTAAATAAAGAAGAAGGATAAGCAAATAAATAAGAGTAAATAGGGAGAGTAAATAGAAGTGAAGGAGAGTAAATAAAGAAAAAGGAGAAGCAAATAAATAAGCGTAAATAAGTAGAATGAGTAAGAGTAAAGGAGAGTAAATAAACAAAAAGGAGAAGCAAATAAATAAGAGTAAATAAGGAGAGTAAGTAAGAGTAAAGGAGAATAAATAAACACAAAGGGAAAGCAATTAAATAAGAGTAAATAGGAGTAAAGGAGAGTAAATCAAGAAAAAGGAAAAGCAAATAAATAAGAGTAAATCGGGGTAAAGGAGATTAAATAGAGAAAAGGGAGAATCAAATAAATAAGCGTAAATAAGGAGAGTAATAGGAGTAAAGGAGAGTAAATAAAGAAAAAAGAGAAGCATATAATTAAGTGTAAATAAGGAGAGTAAATAGGAGTAAAGGAGAGTAAATAATTGAGAGTAAATAGGAGTAAAGGAGAGTAAATAAAGAAAAAGGAGAAGCAAATAAATAAGAGTAAATAAGGAGAGTAAGTAAGAGTAAAGGAGAGTAAATAAACAAAAAGGAGAAGAAAATAAATTAGAGTAAATAGGACAAAAGGAGATTTAATAAAGAAAAAAGAGAAGCAAATAAATAAGAGTAAACAAGGAGAGTAAATAGGAGTAAAGGAGAGTAAATAAACAAAAAGGAGAAGAAAATAAATTAGAGTAAATATGACTAAAGGAGATTAAATAAAGAAAAAAGAGAAGCAAATAATTAAGAGTAAACAAGGAGAGTAAAGGAGAGTAAATAGGAGTAAAGGAGATTCAATAGAGAAAAGGGAGAATCAAATAAATAAGCGTAACTAAGGAGAGTAATATGAGTAAAGGAGAGTAAATAAAGAAAAAGGAGGAGAATCTTCCTTGTAATTCTTTGGTAAAAATTTTGCTTTAATTTCTTTGGTTTAAAACTGTTACGCATTTACTTAGAACCAAACAAGTCCATATTCTGCGAGACAAAGAGAGATTAAGTTATTTTCAATAATGTAATTTTTAGTTATTTTTTTCAGTAATTGATTATAATACATATTTAAATAATATTTTTCATTTATAAATTGGCTTGGCAACTCTACTACTACTACTTCCACTAACTACCCATTGCAGCACGAAGCTGATGGAGCCAAACACAGATACGTACACTCTCCTTCCACCCCAATTCATTCAAAACCTCACTCTTTGCTCCCCACGAAGATCGGACTTCCTTTCAATCCTTCCTTACGATATGTTTCTGCCCGTTCGGGAGCTACCTGCTTTCGTTTGATCCCACTTGGGTGGTCAAAAAGAACACTGCAAAATGTGGCCTATCTGTCTCAGCTCTTCTTTTCTTGCAGCCTGGAAAGTGAAATCCATAAACTATAACTACATAGAAAAAAACATGTTCCTCGGCATTCTATTCTTGTCATAATTTTTTGTTTTAACATTATTAATCACTTTTTAGTAACATTAATAAGTTAATTAATTCTCTAATAATCTATTTAATTAATGATATATTAATTGGCCCTAAAAAGTAACTGGATAAAAAAATATATAGAAAATAACATACTTCTCCCGGTTCTCGTCATATTTCTTAATAAAATTTAATTAATTAAGTGATTAAGTATTAATTGATTTAAATTTAATAATATCATTAATTAATCATATTAATAATTAAGAAAATATCGTGGCTTTTTAGACGTGGGGATTTCAGTTCACTTATAGAAGTATGTCCACTATAAACCCAGCTTTAATATCGGATTACTTTATTTATTATTGCAATCAATTGTGCCTTTAATAATTTACTCGTTAATATATTTTTCATTTTATACATATGGCATTTCTAGCTCTATAGTTTTAATCTCACCTTTAATTATTTACTTTATTTATTGATTTGTTTGATTGCTTGAGTGATCTGACATTTCCTGTGGTATTGGTTTATCTATATTTTATACTTATATTATATACTATATTATATACTTGATTATTGAAATTATTTTCTTTCATAGTAGTGATTGAGTCATCAATGGCTGAGATTTAATATTATCTGTTGTGTTTTATTTAATTTTTATTCAGAACTATAAGTATTGTTGTCATTAGTAAAGTAATTAAATTTTTAAAAAGAAATTAAAATACTGTCATTTTATTTACGTTTGAGGTAGATAAGAGCATCGTTTCCAGATTAGGTTAATTTTAGTAAATTTAGTGTAAAAATTAACTGCATTCTGAGTATATCTAAGTGCCAGCCTGGTGATGAATGTCTTAACTAAACTTTGGGGAAACTCTTTTTTTTTTATTTTGGTTACTATAGGCAGGGTTTTTCCGCCTATTCAAGAGGAATTTGGTTTTGTCTGTCTGCCGTATGCAAGTTTTTAGAACCACACTGGACTTGCGTGACGTAAAGAAAAGAAAAATCAAACCAAATATAATATTATGTTATAAAAATATAAAAATTATGTAAAAAATCCTTTGGAAGTACTCAGGAACAAAAACAAAACAGAAGAACAGAACAAACAGAAAAGCAGAAAAAAAACATAAGAAAAAGCAAGCTTGTGGCAACAAAATCGAAAAGATGACTCAGAAAGTTGGCAGCCTTAGAGGAGGTCTTTGCCGAAATACCTTCTTTGCTTTCGTCATTCAACGGCTGAAAATTATCCGTCTATTCCTTATCAATTATCTTTGTTTGTTTGTTCTTTTGTTCATCTCTATGTTTTGTGTTTTTCATTCAGACTTTCCGTTCTTTTTGCTTAGAGAACCATCCGCCCTGTGGGTTTCTCGGATCTTTCAATTGTTAGGAATTTACATAAAAAAACAAAAACAAAATATGAAGTCAATTAAAGAAGGAAAATTACAGTGAGATGGATCCCCCCTTACATTTATTTTGGTTCGACTTAAATTCGATTCGACTTTGAGTTTTGATTCGACTTTGATTCGACTTGGTAATCGCCTTATCCATCTAAAATAGATAATAAAAACAGAGAGTCTTACTAAAGTTTTTAATTCTAATTTTTACCGTAAAAAGGATACGTTTCGATTTTTAGTAATAATCCCCCCCCCCTCCTTTCCGGCCTGGCTTGGTCGTTTTTTCTGTCTCTCTTTGATGGTTTTTTTTCCCTGGGAATTTATAAAAAATCTAATGTTTGTAACGTTACAAGAAAGCGATTTATCTATTTTCCATCAATGAATTTATTGTTTTCTATTAGATTATTTTTGCAAGTTTGTTTCTGTGTTCAGTTTCGTACATATGTAAAAAAAGAACTTTTGATATGTTGGTGTTTTTGCATTACTTTCATTATAATTCTCCTTTTTTATAAACTAACTTCCTGAAAAGCGATTATGTTTATATTACTTATTAAAATTTATTTGAATTTATATCTGCTATTATCGTGTAAAATATATGTGGTTAGGTTTTCTATGATTGTTATAAGAGTAGCCATATTATTGTTAGTTCATTGAAAAAATAGGTTGACTATCATATTGTGTGTAATGTTGAATTGGTTTGAATCCAATAAAATATTCTCATGTTGACTGAACTGTTTAGTTTTATGTTGAGGGATTTTTTTAATGGTTAAACTACTTTTAATGGCTAAAGAATTTCAACAAATTTGCATATGAAACCAACGATGATCCTGAAGAAGAAGTGAAAAATGGTGAGTTTAGTTTGAAATTTGGTAAAATTAAGTTATTTTATAATCAAATTATTATTTAATTTTCATTAAATTAAACCAAATCAAAAATTGAAGTATTTAAAATGAAATTGGATTTATCTAATTAAACTTAAAATTGGACATTAAAAAATTAATATTCAACGTGAATAAAATAAAATCAAAAACTAAAATTACACTACTGAGAAATGCTTATATTTAATACGGTTTTGCAATTCTGGAAAAAATATTCCGAGGCCACGCTGGCTTATTATCGCCGTCGTAATTATTGTTGTACTACGCCGTCGTAGTGAAAAAATAAATCACCAATGCAACAGCACAAACTCAGAAATAAACACACACCAAACAGACGAACATAAAAAATATACTACTGAGAAATACTTACATTTATTACAATTTTGCGAAAAAAAATATAGAATCTACTAAGTTCATTAAAAATATTCCGAGGCCACGCTGGCTTATTATCGCCGTCGTAATTATTTCCCAGGGTAGTGGAATAAGTGCTACCACGGGCTCTATTTTTACCAGAATTTAAATAGGGGACGTTTCTAATTTGAATAATTTTAAGTTCCTTTAAATCCTTGCCCACTCCCCCGCCCCTTGTCGGTGTCTATACACTGGCTAAAATTTTTCATAAAACAGAATCTGAAGAAAATCTTTAGTCAGTACCAAGAAAAAAAAATGAAAAATACAAAAACAATAATATAGGAAACACCGCAAAAATAATATAAAAAGTGTGCAGATATTTCGTTAAAGACCTCCTTTGAGACATAGATTATAAAACTACAGAAAATAAGAAAAACTGAGGGATGGTAAAAATAAAAAAGACAGCCGAAATTAAAATAAAACTAACCACTAATCATGGTTGCCATTTGATTGTGTATTTGTGCATATTCATTTGAAAATATCGAAAAAGATGCCCCATAGAGGCAAAGTAAAATCTCTCTTCATCTTTGTTTTCAAGAAACACGAAAAGAACCTTTATACAAATTTAAGCTTTTAAAAAATCAAAAAAAATCCTTGTTATGAAAAAGTTAAAATAAACTGTAAAGAAGAAAGTCTGAGGGACGAGAAAAATCAAAAAGACGGAACCCAAATTAGAATTAAATCAACCACTAATTGAGACCACCGCCCTTTACTTTTAGCAATCGGAAAAACGTTTTATATTGAAGAAAAGATCAAAACACAGTCTAACTCCTGACTCCTATAAGAGTTAGTAACCTAAGACGAAGTCGCAAAATCTGAGTTTAAACAATTCAAAAATAATTAATAATTTGGAAAAAGCTTTATATAGAGACCATTTTCTGTAATTTATTTATCATTTAATTTGGATTTAGGACAAATAGCAATCAATGACGTCATCAATTGATAATGAAGAGCTGATAATCTTATCACAATCAACAAAGCACCGGGACACAAATAACGACCGGGACACAGGGAATATAAATGACGACCAGGACAATCAAAGAGAAATTACAGACCGGGGCACCGGAACACAAATGACGACCGGGACACAGGGAATATAAATGACGACCGCGACACTCAAAGAGAAATTACAGACTGGGATACCGGGACAAAAATGACGAACGGGACACAGGGAAACAACAACAACGGGGACGCCGGGAGGCACAGGGGGATATATAAATGACGACGGGGACACAGGGTTCGATTAGCAATCACCATCAACAAAGCTCAAGGGCATTTATATGCACAGACAATGGGACAGCCAAGAATGTCGTATATTCGCAAGTTTTATGTAGTTAAAAATATATATATATATATATATATATATATATATATATATATATATATATATATATATATATATATATATATATATATATATATATCTATATTCACAGGTGGGACACAGGGACACAACTACAATGGTGCGAAACGACTTACGCGCGCGGGGGGCTTAGGGGGGGCGCGAAGTGCCCCCACCAACTAGGTGTTGGGGTGGCGCGAAGCGCCACCCCAACAGCTTGTATATCTATATATATAAAAATAAGTTGTCTGTGTGTCGAGTGACGTCATGTTTGTGTGTCGATTGACGTCATATTTGTCGACTGACGAAATTACAGACCGGGACATCGGGACACAAATGACGACCGGGACACCGAGACATCTATATATATAAAAATAAGTTGTCTGTGTGTCGAGTGACGTCACGTTTGTGTGTCGACTGACGTCGTGTTTGTCGAATGACGAAATTACAGACCGGGACATCGGGACACAAATGACGACCGGGAGACCGGGACATAGGGAATATAAATGACGACCGGGACACTCAAAGAGAAAGCGACCGGGACACAAGGAATGTTCGATTAGCAATCACCATCAACAAAGCACCGGGACACAAATGACGACCAGGACACAGGGAATATAAATGACGACCAGGACATAAGTAAAAAAAAAAATAAAAAAAGGTAAAACTACAAAAAAACTAAAAAGAAAAAAAAGAAAAACTAATAAAAAAACTAAAAAAGCTAAAAAATTAAAAAAAAATAAGAAAAAAATAAAAAAGGAAAAAATCTGAAAAATAAAGGAGAAAAACAAAACTGAAAAAAAAAAAAAAACTAAAAAGAAAAAAGGAAAAAAACTAAAAAAAACTAAAAAAAAGAAAAAGCCCAAAAACACTAAAAAGAAAAAAAGGGGAAAAACACAAAAATTTATTTCATCATATACCAATTCAAAAACGAATGTTTATACAGACCGGGACACAAATGACGACCGAAACACAGGAAATATAAATGACGACCGGGACACAGGGACACAACTACAACGGAGATGCCGGGGGGCACAGGGGGATATATAAATGACGACGGGGACACAGGGAATGTTCGATTAGCAATCACAATCAACAAAGCTCTAGGGCAATCATTAGAATCATGAGGTATAACTAAAAAAGGGTAAAAAACTAAAAAAAAGACCAATTCAAAAACGAATGTATATACAGACAGGGACACCGGGACACAAATGACGACCGGGACACAAGGAATATAAATGATGACCGGGACACTCAAAGAGAAATTACAGACTGGGACACCGGGACACAAATGACGACCGGGACACAGGGAATGTAAATGATGATCCGGACACAGGGACACAACTACAACGGGGGGCACAGGGGGATATATAAATGACGACGGCGACACAGGGAATGGTCGATTAGCAATAACCATCAACAAAGCTCAAGGGCAATCATTAGAATCATGAGGTATAGATCTGAATACGGATTGTTTTCCCATGGACAATTATATGTTGCATGTTTGAGAGTCGGTAAACCTGACAATCTATTTATATGCGCAGACTATGGGACAGCGAAGAATGTTGTATATTCGCAAGTTTTGAGTAGTTAAAAACATTATATATATATATATATATATATATATATATATATATATATATATATATATATATATATATATATATATATATATATATATATATATATATATATATATATATATATATTCGAATTTTAATCCATATTGGAGTGTTAATAATTCACTGCAGGTGATAGATTCTTTAACAATGGTTTCAGCTAAAAGAATTGAGTCTTTCGATTTTGCGACAATGTATACTAATTTATCACTTAATGTAGTGTTTGATAATTTAAAAACTGTTATCAAGAAATCTTTCCTCTTATCTAATAAAAGGTTCTTAAAAATAGACATTTATAATAAAAAAGCTATATGGACAAATTGCTTTAATACTACAGTCAACTTGAGATGTTACAGCTTGGATATGATTTTTGAGCAAATTGTGGGAATTCCCATGGGGGGGAATGCCAGCCCATTTATAGCTGACTTGTTTTTAAATCAATTAGAATATAAATATATGATGGATAAGAATAATCCAATTAATTTAAAACATGCTTTGTCAAATAATAAAAGATATTTAGATGATATTTTGGTCTTAAATTGCAAGGATTTCATTGATATTTCTAAAAATATATATCCATCAGAGCTTATTCTTGAGCCTAGTCATGGCGCTGGTCATGAAGATCATTTCTTAGACTTAAATATTAATATTTGTGATAATAATAAATTAAGTTTTAAAATGTATAATAAAACGGATGATTTTGATTTTGAAGTGATTAGTTTCCCATTCCCTGAGTAATATACACTCAAATATCACATATTCAGCGTTTTTCTCACAGTTACTTCGTTATGCAAGGATTTGTAGCAATTATATTGATATTAAAAATAGATGTAAAATCTTCAGCCAAAAATTGATATCACGAGGTTTTTCTGCAAATAAATTAACTTGGCAATTTAAAAGATTTAGTTTTCATCATAACGAACTTTTAAATAAATATCAAAAGAATTATCTAGAAATACTTAAAGTATTTTTCAACTAATTTCGGAGGTTCGAGAAATGTTGTCGCAGCGCAATTTATTTTGAATTGTGTTTCTAATTGAGCGGATTTTCTTAAAAATTAGCCATATGGTAAAGATGAATTCTATAATTGTTTAGTTTATTCAGTTTTTTTGCAATGTGTTAATATTTGTGATTTGGTAAAACTTATAATATTTAGTTTACCTATTGTTGCTAAAGGGAGGGATATATTAACAGGATAAGCTTGTTTTGGTTTTACTTGGTTGTTTTACATTTGCTGGTTTTTTTTCTTTCATATGCATGTATTTTGGGGGTGATACCTGACGCGGGGATGCTATGGATATTCTGTGGTAGCCACAAAACTGTGCTTGGTAGAGAATTTAGAGTGGCGAAACCCTATATAGGCCAGTGTATTCTCCTGATGAGACCTTATGTTGGGTGTTGCCTCTGAATTATTTGTCTATATTGTTTTTTCTATTATTTGGTAAATGACGACTTGTACTTATTGACGACATGACTGCCTGTCCATGGATTATTCTTTATGGTTGATTGTGTGTGGCTATGCTGTTTGACCTATGTGATTGTATGGATGAGTAGGGTTAAGGCCTCATTCAAGTGCTTGTCTATATTAATCACTAATTTAGGGAAACAGTCTTCCTTTTCTCCTTCTGTCTCTCTGTTTTTTTGTGTGTTTGTGCTGTTGCATTGGTGATTTCTCTTTTCATGATATATATACAAACACACACACACACACACATATATATATATATATATATATATATATATATATATATATATATATATATATATATATATATATATATATATATATATATATATATCTATATATATAAAAATAAGTTGTCTGTCTGTGGATCAGGTGACGTCATGTTTCTGTGTTGACTGACGTCATGAAATTAGTTGTCGTCATTTTTGCTTTGACGGTGACGTCATTCAAGATATTTAAGACATTTGTTCACGGAAAAATGTTTAATTGTAAAATGACTAAAGAACCTACAATGGCAACAGCCGAGGAAGCTGCTCAAAGAGTTTATGCCAAAAAACTTGCTGCTGATAGAGAAAGTAAGAAAAGAAAGCGTTCCGAGGAATCACAAGAACAGCAAGAAAACAGGCTTGCAGCTGATAGAGAAAGTAAGAAAAGAAAGCTTGCCGGGGAATCACAAGAACAGCAAGAAAACAGGCTTGCGGCTAAAGAACGCAAAACCGCGCAGTTAGATGAAAATCCACCTGGACAGCGAGAGTCAAAACATATCAAAACTGAAAATGATAGCGATGATGATTGGCTTGGGGATTTTGACTTGGATAAGGTCATCAATGTCTACCAGATTTAAGTTAAAAAAACAAAGGTTCGTCGATATGTACTTCATAGTGACGCTGAAAATTAAAGAAGAAAAAGAAAACTGAAAAAGGAAAAAAGGTAAAAAACTAAAAAAAAACTAAAAAGATAAAACACTCAAAGAGAAATTACAGACCGGGACACAAATGACGACCGAGACAGAGGGAATATAAGTGACGACCGGGAACCTCAAAGAGAAATTACAGACTGGGACACCCGGACACAAATCACGACCGGGACACAGGGAATATAAATGACGACCGGGACACAGGGATTGTTCGAATAGAAATTACAGATTAGCATGTTTTACGTAGTTAAAAACATATAATTATATCTATCTCTATTCACAGGTGGGACACAGGGACACAACTACAATGGCGCGTAACTAATATGGCGCGTAACGACTTACGCACGCGGGGGGGCTTGGGGGGGGCGCGAAGCGCCCCACCAACTAGGTGTTGGGGTGGCGCGAAGCGCCACCCCAACAGCTAGTATATATATATATTATATATATATATTATATATATATATATATATATATATATATATATATATATATATATATATATATATATATATATATATATATATATATATATATATATATGAGGCTTGGGGTATATGGGCTTGGGGGTGTTGCGAAGCGCCCCCATCAACTAGGTGTAGGGGTGGCGCAAAGCGCCACCCCAACAGCTAGTATATATATATATAAACAAGTTTTCTGTGTCTTTCGAGTGACGTCATGTTTGTGTGCCGACTGACGTCATGTTTGTCGACTGACGAAATTACAGACCTGGACATCGGGACACAAATGACGACCGGGACACCGGGACACAGGGAATATAAATGACGACCGGGACACTCAAAGAGAAAACGACCGGGACACAAGGAATGTTCGATTAGCAATCACCATCAACAAAGCACTGGGACACAAATGACGAGCGCGACACAGGGAATATATATGACGACCAGGACACTCAAAGAGAAATTACAGACCTGGGCACCGGAACACAAATGACGACCCGGACAAAAATGACGACCGGGACACAGGGAATATAAATGATGACCGCGACACTCAAAGAGAAATTACAGACTGGGACACCGGGACACACACGACGACCAGGACACAGGGAAACAACAACAACGGGGACGCCGGGGGGCACAGAAGGATATATACTTTATCCATATATATTAAAATAAGTTGTATGTCTGTTATGTCTGTTGTACTATGTCTGTTACGCCAGATTATATCTTCTATATATATAAAAATAAGTTGTATGAATTTTTGTGTTGAGGGTTTAAATGTAAAAACTGGGTATTGCATAAATATTTCTTAATATTTTAACATTAGATTAATGTAATTTGAAAACCTTAAAAATAATACTTAAAATATTGAGGTTTATTATAAATTGTTGAGCTTTAGCAAGCTTGGCAATTGGAGATTTCTCCAACTGTCAATGTTAGAATGAACACTGACAAACTGAAAAACATTGAAAAATATAGAATGTTACCAAATTCTGCGATGGCAGAAGAAACAGCCGAGGAAGCTGCTCAAAGAGTTAATGCCAAAAGGCTTGCCGCTAAAGAACGCAAAACCGTGCAGTTAGATGAATATCAACCTGGACAGCGAGAGTCAAAACGTATCAAAACTTAAAATGATAGCGATGATGATTGGGTTTGAGATTTGACTTGGATAAGGTCATCATCAATGCCTAACAGATTTTAATTAAAAAAACAAAGGTTCGGCCATATGCATTTTATTGTGATGCTGAAAAATAAAGAAGAAAAAGAAAACAGAAAAAAGAGAAAAGGTAAAAAACTAAAAAATAAACTAATAAGAAAAAAAACTAAAAAACTAAAATATAAAAGAAATTAAAAAAGAAAAATCTAAAAAGAGAAAACGTAAAAAATAAAAAAAAATAAAAAAGGTAAAAAACTAAAAAGAAAGAAAAACTAAAAAAGCTAAAAAACTAAAAAAAGAAAAAACTAAAAAAAACTGGGAATTGCACAAATATTTCAATATATTTTTAACAATAGATTAAAGTAATTCGAAAACCTTAGCATGTTTGGCACGTAAAGATTTTTCAAAGTGTCAATGTTAGAATGAACATTGACAAATTGAAGAAAACAAATCAATAAAAAGAAGAAACTAAAAAAAGAAAACCTAAAAAAGAAAATAACTAAGAAAAGGGACACAACTACAATGGCGCGTAACTAATATGGCGCGTAACGACTTACGCGCGTGGGGGGGCTTGGGGGGGCACGAAGTGCCCCCGTCAACTAGGTGTTGGGTTGGCGCGAAGCGCCACCCCAACAGCTAGTATATTTAAATATTAACAGGTGGGACACAGGGACAAAACTACAATGGCACGTAACGACTTACGCGTGCGGGAAGCTTGCGGGGCGTAAAGCACCCCACACCATCTAGGTGTTGGGGTGGCGCAAACCACAATCCCAACAGCTAGTGTTGTATATTCGCAAGTTTTACGCAGTTAAAAACATGTATATACATCTATCTATATTCACAGGTGACATACAGGGACACAACTACAATGGCACGTAACTAATATCTCGCGTAACGACTTACGACTTTGAAACAAATCTGTAGGAATTTCAAAAAACAGCCTGAAATTCTTCGAAAAAGGTGTCAGATCAACTTTAAAATTACACCATTAGCACTCTCATTAAGCGCAATAGCGATTTTACGCTTCATGCTTGCTAAATGTCATTACAATACTGAATTTTGAAAAATTGAACTGTGTTTAATTTCACAGTAATTCTTATCTCTTAGAAACAAAATTGTAATACAGAAAATATATTGCCAATAAAAATTCATCAAAACCGGTATTTGAAAGAAATTAGCTCCACTTAGCTTTTTTTTTTTTTTACAAGGAATTAGAAGAAAGAGGCATTAGAATGGCCTCTTCTTGTAAAAGTATTTAATTTTATTCAGTAAAGATGAAAAATATCACTATATGCATATTATCTTCTGTGGCCTCCGTTACAGGCATTTATTGGTTGTACTGTTTGCTTTCTTAATCGCCTTATTTGTAATTTTATTGTATTGAGTTATTCGCATAGTTGTTTTTAATGTTATTCGCAATGTTGTTTTTAATATTATGCATTCCTTGTTCCTTGCGACGCGTTGGATTGAACCGGCGAACTTTCACTTAGAAGGTGGGTCCTTGTCCAGTACGCCATCGCAAGGTAATTGGTATTTTTGTTGTTGTATAACAAGGATAACTAAAAAATGAAATCTATCTATATAAAATTAATTTGTTTGTGTGTTATGTCCGTTACACTATGTATGTTACGCCAGACATATGACGTCTGAAAAATAAAGAAGAAAAAGAAAACAAACTAAAATGTAAAAACTGGGAATTGCATAAATATTTCGAAATATTTTGAGAATAGATTAAAGTAATTCGAAAACCTTAAAACAGATACTTAAAATTTGAGGTTTATTATAACTTGTTGAGCTTTAGCAAACTTAGGACGTAAAGAGGAATTTTTAGTATAGATCTTAGGCCTTCACTTTACGTAAAACTTAGTCAACATCGTTAATCTCGCTCGCCCTCACCTTGTCACTCTCTCTTGGGTTTTTTCTATCTCCTCAAACTTGCTTACATCTCCAAGTGCCACTTTTTTCCCATGTGTGGCACTTTTCTATTAAGCCTTTTCGCACCAGAAATGGCAAACGTCATGCCACGTATGACTAAATACGAAGATAAAGTATTCAATTGAAGTATGAAGGCAGAACCAGATCAAGAAAGAGAGAGAAGCAAAAATACTAAAATACAATTTATTTACTGCTGTACATTCTCCCTCCCCCTTCTCCCTTCCCTCTTATCCCTCCCCTCGAAAAAACCCAGCTCAGTGGAGTCCTACACTCACCGCTGTATACAACAATTAAAAAACGCCTACGTTATATTCTGTTTTCAATCCTATTTAAATTTTCTAAAAGGGAGGGATTTGACCCCCTCTTGGTGGCCCTCCTTGTGCCTATAGCACGGGTGGATCTAGAGCAAAATTTTGAGGGTCCCAATGTGACCTGGGTGCCAATAAATAAATTTTAGGGGGGACAATGTGACTAGGGCACCAATAATTGTCCAAATTTACAAATTTATTTAAAAAGAGGGAAAAACAGAAAAAGCAAGGAATGACAGTGACGGAAAAATCTTGGGGGGTCCGGGGTTTTTCCTAGCCCCATAGATCCACCAGTGGCCAACAGCCCTGGCTCTAAGTAGTATCATAAGTTGTAACTTAATAGTTGAACAACAAATATTGGTTAATTTTTCGATTGAAATTTGGTTGTAAAGTAGTTGACTGATCATGAGCTTGTTACCCATAGAAAGATGAAATTAAAAACAAATAACCTTATTAACTAGATTTTTTAAATCATATAAGAATATTTTCTCACAGTTGTATTTCAATACCTAGAGTACTTGACAGTCAGCTTTATTAAAGATGTGACACCATCTAAACCCTCTCCTTTATGAGGTTATTTCGTCAAAACTATGAGTTAGTCCCTTTGCACAAAGGCTCAAAACCTTGTTAGTCCCAAAACAAAGGCTCAAAACCTTGTTAGTCCCAAAACAAAGGCTCAAAACCTTGTTAGTCCCAAAACAAAGGCTCAAAACCTTTTGGATTATTTGGTAAAGGACTTGTTGCACTTAATGTATAAGGTTTCACAATTTATTGAAAAATAAACGCCTGGCTGTCACGTTCAGTATTGTAAAAAAGAGAACGCAGTTGCCCGCAGTTTAAGTTGCAGAGAGTAAATAAAGAAAAAAGAGAAGCAAATAAATAAGAGTAAACAAGGAGAATTAATAAAGAAGAAGGAGAAGCAAATAAATAAGAGTAAAAAGGGAGAGTAAATAGGAGTGAAGGAGAGTAAATAAAGAAAAAGGAGAAGCAAATAAATAAGTGTAAATAAGGACAATAAGTAAGAGTAAAGGAGAGTAAATAAACAAAAAGGAGAAGCAAATAAATGAGTAAATTATTTTTTAATAAGGAGTTACTAATTATTTAGTAAGGAGAGTAAATTAGGAGAATAAGTAAGAGTAAAGGAGAGTAAATAAACAAAAAGGGGAGCAATTAAATAAGAGTAAATAGGTGTAAAGGAGAGTAAATCAAGAAAAGGGAGAATCAAATAAATATGCGTAAATAAGGAGAGTAATAGGAGTAAAGGAGAGTAAATAAAAAGGAGAAGCAAATAAATGAGAGTAAATAAGGAGAGTAAGTAGGAGTAAAGGAGAATAAATAAAGAAGAAGGAAAAGCAAATAAATAAGAGTAAATAGGAGTAAAGGAGAGTAAATAAAGAAAAAGGAGCAAATAAATAAGAGCAAATATGGAGAGTAAGTAAGAGTAAAGGAGAGTAAATAAACAAAAAGGAGAAAGTAAAACAGTTCAAAATAGGGATGATACCTTTTTATTAACAGTGAAATATAAAATTATTTAACTGGATATTTCGAACACATATACAGTGTTCATCATCAGCAGTAAAACTAAAAGACATGAATAAAAATAAACAGAATTTATACCTAATAAACTAATTACATATAGTTTATTGCTCTTATTTTTTCAATGCAACAGCCGAGGCAAATCTCCTTGACCTTTTCGGTTCCGGTTCATTAGATTTAACTGACGTATTACGTGGACAGAGGTCATAGCTCTTAGGTGAAGTGATATTTACTTTATTTGACCTCAGTAAATTATCATAAATTGAGTTTAATCCAAATTCACCTGTATCTCTGTTTATGGAATTATTCTTGAATAGAATTTTTTTAATTTTGATTGTTTGTCTGAAAGTTTCCTTTAAACCTTGGTCCCTAGAAATCAAAGAAACATTTTCAAACAAAATAAAATGATTTGGAAAATTAAAAATATGCTCCGCGAGGGCCGACGTGAAATCTCCAGGTTTGGTATTTTGCTTTAAAGACGATGAAATGGAATTATGATGTTGTAGCAATCTCGTTCGTAAATTCTGGTTAGTACGTCCCACATAAGAGCTTCCACAAGTACATGGAATTTTATAAACCCCACTTTGTTGCTCTACGGAAGTCCGATCCTTTCCAGAATTTAAAAAAACTTGCCAAAGTATTACTACCACTCAAAGCTACCTTTAAACCATTATTTTGTAAAATTCTTTTAAGTTTTTCACTCAAACCTGGAACATATGGTAGAGAACAAAAGATATCTTTCTTTTCTGTTGTTTCTAGAATATCGTCAGAACATTCTAGAAATTTTTTCCTTCTTTTCGAAAAAGTCTGGTCAACTAACCAACCCGGATAATGGTTACTTATTAAAATGTCTTTTAGCAATAATAATTCCTCCTCAATGAATTTTGGAGAACAAATTCTAAAAATGCGGTCAGTTTTACTTTCGTCATGGAAAGGCAGTGTGGTCTTCGAAGTTATCTACAAAAAGGAGAAGAAAATAAATTAGAGTAAATAGGACTAAAGGAGATTAAATAAAGAAAAAAGAGAAGCAAATAAATAAGAGTAAACAATGAGAGTAAATAGGAGTAAAGGAGAGTAAATAAAGAAAAAGGAGAAGCAAACAAATGAGAGTAAATAAGTAGAGTAAATAGGAGTAAGGGAGAGTAAATAAAGAAAAAGGAGAAGCAAGTAAATAAGGAGAGTAAATAGGAGTAAAGGAGATTCAATAGAGAAAAGGGAGAATCAAATGAATAAGCATAAGTAAGGAGAGTAATATGAGTAAAGGAGAGTAAATAAATAAAAAGGAGAAGCAAATAAATTAGAGTAAAAGAGTAAATAGGAGTAAAGGAGAATAAATAAAGAAAAAGGAGAAGCATCTTCCTTGTAATTCTTTAGTAAAAATTTTGCTTTAATTTTTTTTGGTTTAAAACTATTACGCATTTACTTAGAACCAAACAAGTCCATATTCTGCGAGAGAAAGAGAGATTAAGTTATTTTCAATTATGTAATTTTTAGTTTTTTTCAGTAATTGTTTATAATACATATTTAAATAATATTTTTCTATTATAAATTGGCTTGGCACCTCTACTACTACTACTTCCACTAACTACCCATTGAAGCACGAAGCTGATGGTGCCAAACACAGCTACGTACACTCTCCTTCCACCCCAATTAATTCAAAACCTCACTCTTTGCTCCCCACGATGATCAGACTTCCTTTCAATCCTTCCTTACGATATGTTCCTGCCCATTTGGGAGCTACCTGCTTTCGTTTTGGTAGTCAAAAAGAACAATTTTTTGCAAAATATCATCTGCAAAATGTGGCCTATCTGTCTCAGCTCTTCTTTTCTTGCAGCCTGGAAAGTGACCTCCATAAACTATAACTACATAGAAAAAAACATTTTCCTCGGCATTCTATTCTTGTCATAATTTTTTGTTTTAACATTATTAATCACTTTTTAGTAACATTAATTACTTAATTAATTCTCTAATAATCTCTTTAATTAATGATATGTTAATTGGCCCTAAAAAGTAACTGGATAAAAAATACCTAGAAACTAACATACTTCTCCCAATTCTCGTCATATTTCTTAATATAATTTAATTAATTGAGTGATTAATTATTAATTGATTTAAATTTTAATAATATCATTAATTAATCATATTAATAATTAAGAAAATATCGTGGCTTTTTAGACGTGGGGATTTCAGTACACTTATAGAATTATGTCCACTATAAACCCTGCTATAATATCGGATTACTTTATTTATTATTGTAATCAATTGTGCCTTTAATAATTTACTCGTTAATATATTTTTTATTTTATACATATGGCATTTTTAGTTCTTTGGTTTTTATCTCACCCTTAATTATTTACTTTTTTTTATTGATTTGTTTGATTGCTTGAGTGATCTGACATTTCCTGTGGTATTTGTTTATCTATATTATATACTTATATTATGTACTATATTATATACTTGATTATTGAAATTATTTTCTTTCATAGTAGTGATTGAGTGATCAATGGCTGAGATTTAATATTATCTATTGTGTTTTATTTAATTCTTTTTCAAAACTATAAGGATTGTTGTCATTTGTAAAGTAATTAAATTTTTAAGAATAAATTAAAATATTGTCTTATTTTATTTTATGTTTGAGGTAGATAAGAGTATCGTTGCCAGATTAGGTTAATTTTAGTAAATTTAGTATAATAATTAACTGCATTCTCAGTATATCTAAGTGCCAGCCTGGTGATGAATGTCTTTACTAAACTTTTGGGAAACTCTCCTATTTGCAACAGACATATGTCATTAAGATTAATTGAAATTATAGTTATTGTTCTAGAAACAGCTTCAAATGGTGATTCTTTCTCACTTGATAGGTTTTTTTTTTATTTTCTTTTTTTATTTTGGTTACTATAGGCAGGGTTTTTCCGCCTATTCAAGAGGATTTTGGTTTTGTCTGTCTGCTGTATGCAAGTTTTTAGAACCACACTGGACTTGCGTGACGTAAAGAAAAGAAAAATCAAACCAGATATAATATTATATTGTAAAAATATAGAAATTATGTAAAAAATCCTTTGGAAGTACTCAAGAACAAAACAAAACAGAAGAACAGAACAAACAGAAAAAAAGAAAACATAAGAAAAAAGACAGCTTGTGGCAACAAAATCGAAAAGATGACTCAGAAAGTTTGCAGCCATAGCGGAGGTCTTTGCCGAAATACCTTCTTTGCTTTCGTCATTCAACGGCTGAAAATTATCTGTTTATTCTTTATCAATTCTTGTCAACTGATTGTTTCGCCTATAAAGAATATTATCTCGAGGTAAGAACTGATCACCGACCACAACGATTGCCACTTTGTTGATAGTTGCGTATCAGGAGGCATCAATTCGTTTGCTGTTTTTAAGCAGAAGCACTAAATTATTATTTTTGTGGGAAAGATGATATATATAAATATATATATATATATATATTCTTTTTAGTTTTTTTGTTGTTTTTACCTTTTTGAGTTTTTTTCTTCTTTTGTATTAATGCTAAGGCCAAGGTTCAAACCTGGAGCCTCTCGGACCTAGAACCTGAAACATAACGCTTTACCAACTCAGCTACTTCGGCGTGAATACATTCGTTTTGAGCAGCTTCCTCGGGTGTTGCCATTGTAGGTTCTTCAGTCATTTTACAATTAGAAATTTCTCTTTCAACGGTCTTCTTACAATTAAAAATTTGTCTTTGACAAACCCAATTATCATCGCTATCATTTTCAGTTTTGATATGTTTTGACTCTCGCTGTCCAGGTGGATCTTCATCTAATTGCGCGGTTTTGCGTTCTTTAGCCTCAAGCCTGTTTCCTTGCTGTTCTTTTGATTCCTCGGCACACTTTCTTTTCTGACTTTCTCTATCAGCAGCAAGTTTTTTGGCATAGACTCTTTGAGCATCTTCATCGGCTTTTGCCATTGTAAGTTCATCAGTCATTTTAAACTTAAACATTAATAGATTTCTACGTGAACATATATGTCTTAAATATCTTTAATGACGTCACCGTCATAGCAAAAATGACGACAACTAACTTCATGATGCCAGTCGACACAGAAACATGACGTCACCTGATCCACAGACAGACAACTTATTTTTATATATATAGATATATATAATTCTAAAATTGTCAGGTAATTTTCTATTTTGAAATAAAAACTAAAAATTATTGCTCAGACAACATAAATATTTTTGATTTTTACATAATAGCTTTAGTGGTTCTGGACTGAAAACTAAATATGCTAATCAAATTGGGGATTGCAATCTTTTAGGTTGAAAAGGCAGATCCATTGGAATCATGAGAATGCGTGGAATAAGAAAAGCCTCACCCTCAAAAGGCCCTGTCAAGATTGTTGCCTCTATTACGTTATAACAGACATAACACGTCATTTGTGTCCCGGTGTCCCGGTCTGTAGTTTCGTTAGTCGACAAACATGACGCCAGACGACAAAAAACTTCATGACGACATACAGCTCAATCCTTATAATGACGTCAGTCGACAAACATGACGTCAGTCGACACACAAACATGACGTCAGTCGACAGACAGACAAACAACTTATTTTTATACATATATATATATATATATATATATATATATATATATATATATATATATATATATATGTATATATATATATATATATATATATATATATATATATATATATATATATATATATATACATATATATATATATATATATATATATATATATATATATATATATATGTGTGTTTTTAACTACGTAAAACTTGCGAATATTTAAAATTCTTTACTGTCCCATTGTTGTGCATATAAATAGATTGTCAGGTTTACCGACTCTTGAACATGCAACATATAATAGTCCATGGGAAAACAATCCGTATTCTGATCTATACCTCATGATTCTAATGATTGCCCTTGAGCTTTTTGATGGTGATTGC
The DNA here is from genome assembly GCF_032884065.1 of Artemia franciscana. NCBI lineage: Eukaryota > Metazoa > Arthropoda > Branchiopoda > Anostraca > Artemiidae > Artemia > Artemia franciscana. The sequence goes on from NC_088876.1 coordinate 3,131,540, forward strand.
TAATCGACCATTCCAAAGCTCAAGGGCAATCAATAGAATCATGAGGTATAGATCTGAATACGGATTGTTTTCCCATGGAGCATTATGCGTTGCATGTTCAAGAGTCGGTAAACCTGACAATCTATTTATATGCACAGACGATGGGACAGCAAAGAATGTTGTATATTCGCAAGTTTTACGTAGTTAAAAACATATATATATATATATATATATATATATATATATATATATATATATATATATATATATATATATAGTTTTGTTGATGGTGATTGCTAATCGACCATTTCCTTTGTTGCCGTCGTCATTTATATATCCCCCTGTGCCCCCCGGCGTCCCCGTTGTAGTTGTGTCCCTGTGTCCGGGTCGTCATTTATATTCCTTGTGTCCCCGTCGTCATTTGTGTCCCGGTGTCCGAGTCTGTGATTTCTATTTGAGTGTCCCGGGCGTCATTTATATTCGTCAGGATATTGTAGGGCATCGTAGCATCGATGAGTTTAAGCAATTCTTGTCAATTGATTGTTTCGCCTATAAAGAATATTATCTCGAGGTAAGAAGTGATCACCGACCACAACGATTGCCAGTTTGTTGATAGTTGCGTATCAGGAGGCATCAATTCGATTGCTGTTTTTAAGCAGAAGCACTAAATTATTATATTTGTGGAAAAGATGATATATATAAATACATATATATATTTTCTTTTTAGTTTTTTTGTAGTTTTTACCTTTTTTAGTTTTTTTCTTCTTTTGTATTAATGCTAAAGCCAAGGTGCAAACCTGGAGCCTCTCGAACTTAGAACCTGAAACATAACGCTTTATCAACTCAGCTACTTCGGCGTGAATACATTCGTTTTGAGCAGCTTCCTCGGGTGTTGCCATTGTAGGTTCTTCAGTCATTTTACAATTAGAAATTTCTCTTTCAACGGTCTTCTTACAATTAAAAATTTGTCTTTGAACGATATTCTTAAACACCTGTGTCCTGGTCGTCATTTATATTGCCTGTGTCCCGGTCGTCATTTGTGTCCCGGTATCCCAGTCTATAATTTCTCCTTGAGTGTCCCGGTCGTTATTTATATTCCCTCTGTCCCGGTCGTCATTTGTGTCCCGGTCTGTAATTTCTCTTTGAGTGTTTTTTCTTTTTAGTATTTTTTAGTTTTTTACATTTTTTCTTTTTTCAGTTTTCTTTTTCTTCTTTATTTTTCAGCTTCACTATGAAATACATATCGCCGAACCTTTGTTTTTTTAACTAAAATCTGGTAGGCATTGATGACCTTATCCAAGTCAAGATCCCAAACCCAATCATCATCGCTATCATTTTCAGTTTTGATATGTTTTGTCTCTCGCTGTCCAGGTGGATCTTCATCTAACTGCGCGGTTGTGCGTTCTTTAGCCTCCAGCCTGTTTCCTTGCTGTTCTTTTGATTCCTCGACACGCTTTCTTTTCTGACTTTCTCTATCAGCAGCAAGTTTTTTGGCATAGACTCTTTGAGCATCTTCATCGGATATATATATATATATATATATATATATATATATATATATATATATATATATATATATATATATATATATATATATATATGTTTTTAACTACGTAAAACTTGCAAATATACAACATTCTTTGCTGTCCCATCGTCTGTGCATTTAAATAGATTGTCAGGTTTACCGACTCTTGAACATGCAACGCATAATGGTCCATGGGAAAACAATCCGTATTCAGATCTATACCTCATGATTCTATTGATTGCCCTTGAGCTTTGTTGATGGTGATTGCTAATCGACCATTTCCTTGTTGCCGTCGTCATTTATATATCCCCCTGTGCCCCCCGGCGTCCCCGTTGTAGTTGTGTCCCTGTGTCCGGGTCGTCATTTATATTCCCTGTGTTCCCGTCGTCAGTTGTGTCCCGGTGTCCCAGTCTGTGATTTCTATTTGAGTGTCCCGGGCGTCATTTATATTCGTAAGGATATTGTAGGGCATCGTAGCATCGATGAGTTTAAGCAATTCTTGAAAACTGATTGTTTCGCCTATAAAGAATATTATCTCGAGGTAAGAACTGATCACCAACCACAACGATTGCCACTTTGTTGATAGTTGCGTATCAGGAGGCATCAATTCGATTGCTGTTTTTAAGCAGAAGCACTAAATTATTATTTTTGTGGAAAAGATGATGTATATAAATATATATATATATATATATATATATATATATATATATATATATATATATATATATATATATATATATATATATATATATATATATATATATATATTTCTTTTTAGTTTTTTTGTAGTTTTTACCTTTTTGAGTTTTTTTCTTCTTTTGTATTAATGCAAAAGCCAAGGTTCAAACCTGGAGCCTCTCGGACCTAGAACCTGAAACATAACGCTTTACCAACTCGGCTACTTCGGCGTGAATACATTCGTTTTGAGCTGCTTCCTCGGGTGTTGCCATTGTAGGTTCTTCAGTCATTTTACAATTAGAAATTTCTCTTTCAACGGTCTTCTTACAATTAAAAATTTGTCTTTGAAGGATATTCTTAAATACCTGTGTCCTGGTCGTCATTTATATTGCCTGTGTCCCGGTCGTCATTTGTGTCCCGGTATCCCAGTCTGTAATTTCTCCTTGAGTGTCTCGGTCTTTATTTATATTCCCTCTGTCCCGGTCGTCATTTGTGTCCCGGTCTGTAATTTCTCTTTGAGTGTTTTTTCTTTTTATTATTTTTTAGTTTTTTACATTTTTTCTTTTTTCAGTTTTCTTTTTCTTCTTTATTTTTCAGCTTCACTATGAAATACATATCGCCGAACCTTTGTTTTTTTAACTAAAATCTGGTAGGCATTGATGACCTTATCCAAGTCAAGATCCCAAACCCAATCATCATCGCTATCATTTTCAGTTTTGATATGTTTTGACTCTCGCTGTCCAGGTGGATCTTCATCTAACTGCGCGGTTTTGCGTTCTTTAGCCTCAAGCCTGTTTCCTTGCTGTTCTTTTGATTCCTCGGCACGCTTTCTTTTCTGACTTTCTGTATCAGCAGCAAGTTTTTTGGCATAGACTCTTTGAGCATCTTCATCGGCTTTTGCCATTGTAAGTTCATCAGTCGTTTTAAACTTAAACAGTAATAGATTTCTACGTGAACATATATGTCTTAAATATATTTAATGACGTCACCGTCATAGCAAAAATGACGACAACTAACTTCATGACGCCAGTCGACACAGAAACATGACGTCACCTGATCCAACGACAGACAACTTATTTTTATATATATATAGATAGATTTAATTCTAAAATTGTCAGGTAATTTTCTATTTTGAAATAAAAACTAAAAATTATTGCTCAGACAACATAAATATTTTTGATATTTACATAATAGCTTCAGTGGTTCCGGACTGAAAACTGAATATGCTAATCAAATTGGGAATTGCAATCTTTTAGGTTGAAAAGGCAGATCCATTGGAATCATGAGAATGCGTGGAATAAGAAAAGCCTCACCCTCAAAAGGCCCTGTCAAGATTGTTGCCAATATTACGTTATAACAGACAAAACACGTCATTTGTGTCCCGGTGTCCCGGTCTGTAGTTTCGTTAGTCGACAAACATGACGTCAGACGACAAACAACTTCATGACGACATACAGCTCAATCCTTATAATGACGTCAGTCGACAAACATGACGTCAGTCGACACACAAACATGACGTCAGTCGACAGACAGACAAACAACTTATTTTTATATATATCGAGATATATAGAAGATATAATCTGGCGTAACAGACATATCACACAAACATCTTATTTTTAGATAGATAGATAGATAGATAGATAGAAGATATTTTGATAATCAGAATTATAAACAATGTACATAAGAATAAACATTCTTAATGCAAATTTATAAAATTTTCTCAAGAACTCTTTTGTGAGAGTGAAGGCTGGAGAACAGAAACAAAATACTAAACCGCAGCCGGAGAAACTGTCTTATCCCGTCTAAAGTGAAAAATTAATTGTAGAATTTCCAAACAATGAAGTTCCTTGCGACACTTGGAATTGAACCTACAAACCTTCACTTTAAAGATGAGTCCTTATCCAGTAGGCCATCGCAAGGTGTTTAGTATTTTTGTTGTTGTATAACAAGGATAACTCAAAAATGAAATAGAAAATAAGATGCCAAAGTCTGCGCTCCTCAAGCATTGAAAAGTTACAAAAAGTAAATATAACAAACTTTACACACATAAAAACTTACATCATGACTTTGAATGAGCTTTGTCATTGAACTCTCTCCAAAAAAAAATAGTGAGTAACCTGGAAGCTCATTATTTTCTGTGTGCCCAAAAATTAAGTATTTCGTTTTCGTATAAATGTGCTAGTTTTAATTTTAATACTTTAATATTTCTACTGATAACGATAACTGTATATGTGATGGAAATATTTAGACTTTTCTTCCTGTTGTCACTATTTAAACAAATGGATTTATCCCCATTTGAATGTTCATTTGTTGGAGTCTATTCTAGGTTTGAGGATATCCAGGATAAAATTATTTACAGCGCCCTTCCTGACTCAAATATAAGCAGAAAAAGCCGGATGAAAGTGTGTAGCCCCAGCCACGCTCACTACAGTTGTGGTACCCTAGGCAGTTGACCCGATTGCCCCGTTGCCAAGAACGGCTCTGCCTATATGATTTTTGGTATGCTATTTTCTGTTATGTTATAAATGACGACAGGGACACAGGGATTTTTCGATTAGCAATCACCATCAAAAAAGCTCAAGGGCAGTCGTTAGAAAAATGCTGTATAGATCTGAATACGGATTGTTTTCCCATGAACAATTATTATCTTGCATGTTAAAGAGTTTGTCTGTGGGTCTGTGTGTTGAGTGACGTCATGTTTGTGTGTCGACTGACATCATGTTTGTCGACTGACGAAATTACAGACCGGGACATCGGGACACAAATGACGACTGGGACACTGGGACATAGGGAATATAAATGACGACCGGGCCACTCACAGAGAAACTACAGACCGGGACACTGGAACACAAATGACGACCGGGACAAAAATGACAACTGGGACACCGGGACACAGGGAATAAAAATGACGACCGCAACACTCAAAGAGAAATTACAGACTTGGACACCGGGACACAAATGACGACCGGAACACAGGGAAACAACTACAACAGGGACGTCGGGGGCACAGGTGGACATATAAATGACGACGGAAACACAGGGAATGTTCGATTAGCAATCACCATCAACAAAGCTCAAGGGCAATCATTAGAATAATGAGGCATAGATCTGAATACAGATTATTTTTCCCATGGACAATTATATGTTGCATTTTCAAGAGTCGGTAAACCTGACAATCTATTTATATGCACAGACAATGGAACAGCCAAGAATGCTGCAAATTCGCATGTTTTACATAGTTAAAAAATATACATATACCTATATATATTCACAGGTGGGACACAGGGACATAACTACAATGGCGCGTGACGACTTACGCGTGCGGGGGGGGGGGGGCTCAATTACAACAAATCAATTCGATTGCTGTTTTTAAGCAGAAGCACTAAATTATTATTTTTGTGGAAAAGATGATATATATAAATATATATATATATATATATATATTCTTTTTTTAGTTTTTTTTGTAGTTTTTACTTTTTTGAGTTTTTTTCTTCTTTTGTATTAATACTAAAGACAAGGTTCAAACCTGGAGCCTCTCGGACCTAGAACCTGAAATATAACGCTTTACCAAATCAGCTACTTCGGCGTGAATACATTCGTTTTGAGCTGCATCCTCGTGAATACATTCGTTTTGAGCTGCTTCCTCGTGAATACGTTCGTTTTGAGCTGTTGGGGTGGCGCAAAGCGCCACCCCAACAGCTAGTATAAAAATAAGTTGTATGTATTTTTGTGTTTAGGGTTTGCATATGACGTCTGAAAAATAAAGAAGAAAAAGAAAACAAACTAAAATATAAAAACTGGGAATTGCATAAATATTTCGAAATATTTTGACGATAGATTAATATAATTCGAAAACCTTAAAACAGATACTTAAAACTTGAGGTCTATTATAAATTGTTGAGCATTAGCAAGCTTGACACTTGAAGATGAATTCTTAGTATAGATCTTAAAATGACAAAAGAAACAGCCAAGGAAGCTACTCAAATAGTTAATTCAAAGAGAAATTTTAGTATAAATCCTAGAATGGCAGAAGAAACAGCCAAGGAATCTGCTCAAAGGGTTAATGCCAAAAGGCTTGCGGCTAAAGAACGCAAAACCGCGCAGTTAGATGAAAATCCACCTAAACAGCGAGAGTCAAAATGTATCAAAACTGAAAATGATAGCAATGATGATTGGGTTTGGGATTTTGACTTGGATAAGGTCATCAATGCCTACCAGATTTTACTTAAAAAACAAAGGTTCGGCGATATGTACTTCATAGTGACGCTGAAAAATGAAGAAGAAAAAGAAAACTGGAAAAAGAAAAAAGGTAAAAAACTAAAAAAACTAAAAAGAAAAAATAAAAAAAAAATAAAAAATAAAAAAAAATAAAAAAAGAAAAAACCTAAAAAGAAAAAACGTTAAAAAAAAAAAATAAAAAATGTAAAAAACTAAAAAGAAAAAAAGGTAAAAAATTAAAAATAAGAAAAAACTAAAAAAAAGCAGGGAATTACACTAATATTTCAATATATTTTGACAATAAATTAAAGTAATTCGAAAACCTTAAAACAGATGCCCAATTATTGAGGTTTATTATAAATCCTTCCCTCTGTCCCGGTCGTCATTTGTGTCCCGGTCTGTAATTTCTCTTTGATTCTTTTTTCTTTTTAGTATTTTTTAGTTTTTTACATTTTTTCTTTTTTCAGTTTTCTTTTTCTTCTTTATTTTTCAGCTTCACTATGAAATATATATCGCCGAACTTTTGTTTTTTTAAATAAAATCTGGTAGGCATTGATGACCTTATCCAAGTCAAGATCCCAAACCCAATCATCATCGCTATCATTTTCAGTTTTGATATGTTTTGACTCTCGCTGTCCAGGTGGATCTTCATCGAACTGCGTGGTTTTGCGTTCTTTAGCCTCAAGCCTGTTTCCTTGCTGTTCTTTTGATTCCTCGGCACGCTTTCTTTTCTGACTTTCTCTATCAGCAGCAAGTTTTTTGGCATAGACTCTTTGAGCATCTTCATCGGATATATTTATATATATATATATATATATATATATATATATATATATATATATATATATATATATATATATATATATATATATGTTTTTAACTACGTAAAACTTGCGAATATACAACGTTGTTTGCTGTCCCATCGTCTGTGCATATAAATAGATTGTCAAGTTTACCGACTCTTGAACATGCAACGCATAATGGTCCATGGGAAAACAATCCGTATTCAGATCTATACCTCATGATTCTATTGATTGCCCTTGAGCTTTGTTGATGGTGATTGCTAATCGACCATTTCCTTTGTTGCCGTCGTCATTTATATATCCCCCTGTGCTCCCCGGCGTCCCTGTTGTAGTTGTGTCCCTGTGTCCGGGTCGTTATTTATATTCCCTGTGTTCCCGTCGTCAGTTGTGTCCCGGTGTCCCAGTCTGTGATTTCTATTTGAGTGTCCCGGGCGTCATTTATATTCGTCAGGATATTGTAGGGCATCGTAGCATCGATGAGTTTAAGCAATTCTTGTCAATTGATTGTTTCGCCTATAAAGAATATTATCTCGAGGTAAGAACTGATCACCGACTACAACGATTGCCACTTTGTTGATAGTTGCGTATCAGGAGGCATCAATTCGATTGCTGTTTTTGAAGCAGAAGCACTAAATTATTATTTTTGTGGAAAAGTTGATATATATAAATATATATATATATATATATTTTATTTTTATTTTTTTTTACTAGTTTCTACCTTTTTTAGTTTTTTTCTTCTTTTGTATTAATGCTAAAGCCAAGGTTAAAACCTGGAGCCTCTCGGACCTAGAGCCTGAAACATAACGCTTTACCAACTCAGCTACTTCGGCGTGAATACATTCGTTTTGAGCAGCTTCCTCGGGTGTTGCCATTGTAGGTTCTTCAGTCATTTTACAATTAGAAATTTCTCTTTCAATCTTTGAACGATATTCTTAAATACCTGTGTCCTGGTCGTCATTTATATTGCCTGTGTCCCGGTCGTCATTTGTGTCCCGGTATCAAAGTCTGTAATTTCTCCTTGAGTGTCCCGGTCGTTATTTATATTCCCTCGTCCCGGTCGTCATTTGTGTCCCGGTCTGTAATTTCTCTTTGAGTGTTTTTTCTTTTTAGTATTTTTTAGTTTTTTACATTTTTCTTTTTTCAGTTTTCTTTTTCTTCTTTATTTTTCAGCTTCACTATGAAATACATACCGCCGAACCTTTGTTTTTTTAACTAAAATCTGGTTGGCATTGATGACCTTATCCAGTCAAGATACCAAACCCAATCATCATCGCTATCATTTTCAGTTTTGATATGTTTTGACTCTCGCTGTCCAGGTGGATCTTCATCTACCTGCGCGGTTTTGCGTTCTTTAGCCTCAAGCCTGTTTCCTTGCTGTTCTTTAGATTCCTCGGCTTGCTTTCTTTTCTGACTTTCTCTATTGCAGCAATTTTTTTGGCATAGACTCTTTGAGCATCTTCATCGGCTTTTGCCATTGTAAGTTCATCAGTCATTTTAAACTTAAACATTAATAGATTTCTACGTGAACATATATGTCTTAAATATCTTTAATGAGGTCACCGTCATAGCAAAAATGACGACAACTAACTTCATGACGCCAGTCGACACAGAAAAATGACGTCACCTGATCCACAGACAGACAACTTATTTTTATATATATACTAGCTGTTGGGGTGGCGCTGATCTATACCTCATGATTCTAATGATTGCCCTTGAGCTTTGTTGATGGTGATTGCTAATCGACCATTCCCTGTCCCGGTGTCCCGGTCGTCATTTACATCCCCCTGTTTCCCCCGGTGTCCCCGTTGTAGTTGTGTCCCTGTGTCCCGGTCGTCATTTATATTCCCTGTGTCCCGGTCGTCATTTGTATCCCGGTGTCCCGGTCTGTATATACATTCGTTTTTTAGTTTTGTTTTTCTCCTTTATTTTTTTCCTTTTTTTTTCTTTTTTAGCTTATTTAGATTTTTAGATTTTTTAGTTTTTGTATTAGTTTTTAGTTTTTTTTTCTTTTTAGTTTTTTTGTCCCGGTCGTCATTTATATCCCCCTGTTTCCCCCGGTGTCCCCGTTGTAGTTGTGTCCCTGTGTCCCGGTCGTCATTTATATTCCCTGTGTCCCGGTCGTCATTTGTATCCCGGTGTACCGGTCTGTATATACATTCATTTTTTAGTTTTGTTCTTCTCCTTTATTTTTTTCCTTTTTTTTCTTTTTTAGTTTATTTAGATTTTTAGATTTTTGAGTTTTTTATTAGTTTTTAGTTTTTTTTTCTTTTTAGTTTTTTTGTAGTTTTTACCTTCTTTTTAGTTTTGTTAATTTTTTTTTTTACTTATGTCCTGGTCGTCATTTATACTCCCTGTGTCCCGGTGCTTTGTTGATTGCTAATCGAACATTCCTTTTGTCCTGGTCGCTTTCTCTTTGAGTGTCGTCATTTATTTTTTTCTTTTTTAGTTCTTTTAGTTTTTACCTTTTTTAGTTTTTTTTAGTTTTTTAGATGAAAATTTTTTTTAGTTTTTTCCTTTGTTTCTTTTTAGTTTTTTATTGGTTTTTACCTTTATGTTAGCTTATTTTTCAGTTTTTTCCTTTTTTTTTAGTTTTTTTTTATTTTTTATTTTTTTTAGTTTTTTACCTTTTTTTAGTTTTTTTAGTTTTTTTAGTTTTTTAGCTTTTTTACTTTTTTTATTAGTTTTTAGTTTTTTTGTAGTTTTTGCCTTTTTTTAGTTTTTTCAGTTTTTTTTTTAGTTTTTTATTGGTTTTTACCTTTATTTTAGCTTATTTTTCAGTTTTTTTCCTTTTTTTTAGTTTTTAGTTTTTTTAGTTTTTTACCTTTTTTTAGTTTTTTTAGTTTTTTTAGTTTTTTAGCTTTTTTATTTTTTTTATTAGTTTTTAGTTTTTTTGTAGTTTTTGCCTTTTTTTTAGTTTTTTTTAGTTTTTTAGATTTTTTATTAGTTTTTAGTTTTTTTAGTTTTTTTAGTTTTTTAGCTTTTTTATTTTTTTTATTAGTTTTTAGTTTTTTTTGTAGTTTTTGCCTTTTTTTAGTTTTTTCAGTTTTGACGTCACCTGATCCAGTTTTTTCAGGTGACGTCACCTGATCCACGATCCACAGATCCACAGACAACTTATTTTTATATATATAGATAGTTTTTTTTTTACTTATGTCCTGGTCGTCATTTATACTCCCTGTGTCCCGGTGCTTTGCTGATTGCTAATCGAACATTCCTTTTGTCCTGGTCGCTTTCTCTTTGAGTGTCGTCATTTATTTTTTTCTTTTTTAGTTCTTTTAGTTTTTACCTTTTTTAGTTTTTTTTTAGTTTTTTAGATGAAAATTTTTTTTAGTTTTTTCCTTTTTTCTTTTTAGTTTTTTATTGGTTTTTTACCTTTATTTTAGCTTATTTTTCAGTTTTTTCCTTTTTTTTAGTTTTTTTTTTTATTTTTTATTTTTTTTAGTTTTTTACCTTTTTTTAGTTTTTTTAGTTTTTTTAGTTTTTTAGCTTTTTTACTTTTTTTATTAGTTTTTAGTTTTTTTTTGTAGTTTTTGCCTTTTTTTAGTTTTTTCAGTTTTTTTTTTAGTTTTTTATTGGTTTTTACCTTTATTTTAGCTTATTTTTCAGTTTTTTCCTTTTTTTTTAGTTTTTTTTTGTTTTTAGTTTTTTTAGTTTTTTACCTTTTTTTAGTTTTTTTAGTTTTTTTAGTTTTTTAGCTTTTTTATTTTTTTTATT